>NC_090192.1:27655498-28022998 GCF_024679245.1 Pseudorasbora parva | reverse complement strand
GCTGTCAGTGAATGTGTGAAGAAATATTTATGTTTTTGTTTCAATGTTATTTCTGACTGTTCTCTCATTTCACCTACAGCGGAGGCTTACATCTTGGCTACGCAATCGACATGTGTTGAATTTGTGCTATATATGTTTGCACCATGCCTACAGTTTGTAAATCTAGTTTAAGAGGATTAGGCCTGACGGCGTCTGTCTCCGTGAGGTCTGCTTAGCAGCGAATGACGCCAGAATGATGCATGTTGGGGATGTGAGGACATCGTGAAGCTATGCCGCCCGGTATCACCCCCTGCTGGCCGGGAGGGACATTTTGGGCCCTTCTGATTGACACTGGGTCCTCTCATAGACAATGAGAGAATCAAAAGGCCCGGATCACTAAATGCACTCTCCCACTCATGAAATGAGAGCACTTCAGCTCCTGTTGTGCTTGATGCTCCGATTTGACCAGCGATCAGCCTTGGACATAAAGGAATGCCAGAGTCCACATTTCTCTTAGTGCCCAGATCAAAGTGATATATTCTCTCTAATGCAGTAAATTAAATCTCTGTGAAAAAACCCCCCTTGCCAGCGTTAGGGGTGTATTTAAGTCTGGCCACACGCGCTCATTCGATCACTGGCTGCGATGGCAGCTGCTATGCCTTGGTTGTGTTTTTCTCCTTGCTTGGGCTTATTCATTATGCATACTGTTTAAAATGTCACTCTCCATTTACTGCTGGTCCTAAAACCCTGGGGCTTTGTGCTGAGTAAAGTGTATCCTCCGAGTTCCCATGTGTCTGCTGTTTCTCTTTGTTGTTCTTCCTTACTCATCTCTTGATGGGGATGGAATGTTACCCATTCTGCTTTCTGTCCCATCTTGTATGTCTCTCTCGGTTTCTCTTCTTCCCACTTTACTGCGCATGGCTGTCGGTGTCTCTTCTGTGCTCTCTGTGTCTGTTATGGTTTTCATTTCGTCTATTAAATCTCTTGCTTTTCATACGCTCTGCTGCTTCTCGCTTGGTTTGGTACATCAGCTGGCTGTCGTCTCTGGTTTTATTAAAAATTATTGTATTTTGTCAAGGCTGCATGATGGCAATTAGTTGTTGGACTATGCGGCAAGATAAATGTTCAAATAACTATCACATTAATCAATATGGTTACAAGATACAGTGTGCTAAGTCAGGGGTCGGCAACATTTTTCAGTGAAAATATGGAGTATATGGCCTTAGGCTATGGAGACATGGCTATGTCAAACAGAGCTACATATTCATCATTATTAATAGAAATTATTATGATTGAGAATATGTTATTAAGACAGTAGATCAGAACTGTGCACATTATTTTTGTTGCACACATGACTGTATATCACTTGTTATTGTTAAAATTGAGATTTATGCATCATACTAAACAACATGCTGCTATAAATTATTGCTGCAGGTGTTGTAAAATATTTGATTTGCAGTTATACTTTACTAATCAGATTAAACATTTACCTGAATTTTTTGTGAGAGAGTCTATGATTCTGCTTTTACAACGCATATCTATTTGGATATGCCGTATTTTTGTCCTGTAGTTATTGCTGTCAGTTGCCATTTTGAGAGTGAATCACACATTTATATGTAGACGTCACTTCCAAAACTTTGCAGTGTGATTGGCCGTCATTCCTCCTGCATGAATTAACAGAACTTTACTTAATGTATTATAGCTATAGCCCAACAGAGCGTTCACTTTACGATCATTAAGCTGTCACTAATCTCAGTTCACAATCTCACAACTTCTCCATCAAAAACAATAAAGCTGTCTATACTGAATAGGGAATCTCTTACTTACATTGTGTCTTTGGCAATTAGAGAATTCAGGAGAGCGAGCAGAACTCGGCACTTATTAAAACTCAGGTGTTTTGAGCAGTGAGTGGTTTCTAACTTAAACACCTCTGATTGGTCATTGCGTTTCAGAGCACGTCTGTGACTGGCTACATTTCTCAGCGTTGGCAAACAAGCTGTACATTGAATATCTCACGTTCTCTCATGTTTTGCCAATAATATTATATATATTACAATATCAACAGAGGGTGCTCTGCTTTCTGGGTGCTTTATATTTGTTTCTGGGTGCTTTATATTTGTTTCTGGGTGCTTTATATTTGGATTTGACTTTGTGATGTTTTTTCCCCATGTTATTATTTTGTTATCCAAAAAATAGTTTGTGTTCAAACATTAATTGGCGGACCACTGCGGACCCCCGGTTGAAGACCCATGTACTTAATCATACGATGTTCAAAACTTTGAGGTCGGATATTATTACACCTTTAAAATAAGTATCTTATACTCACCAGGGCTGTATTTATTTGATCAAATCTATTTTTTAATTTATTTTTAATTTTTTAAATGTATTATCTTACTGACGCCAAACGTTTGAACTTTTGGATGGTTTAAATTTCAGTTTTAATATTAAAAAAACAAAACAAACTAGGCCTTTTTGTTTTCTGACTTAGTTTAATTCCAATTAAAAAGCTTTAAATGCAGCTCTGATTATTTTGGGTATATTGCAGTTGTATTGTACACTTTGCTTATTTATGAAAGAAAATATCTCTCAGCATGCTGTAAATTACTTATCTTCTAATATGGTGCATTATGGAAATATTAATGTTAAGAATTAACTGCTGGGACCAAATTATTCAGTTCAAATGCTATTTATTTAACAGATTATAAAAGTAACAAAACCAAAACCCCTCTGTGGATACCAACTAAAGTGAAGATACACACACAACTTTTGGTGTTAGCGATCTAAATCTATTGAGTCGGCGCTCTTTTGTACTGAAGATAGGATCAAACAGTGAAATGACATGGTACTTAGAGCAGCTGTCTGTTTCCTAAGTAAATGAATGTGTGTATAAGAAAGAAGTATTTGCTTCTCAGATGACATAAATGCTTTTCTTTCTTCTGCAGCACACAAAAGATGATGTTTTCAAGAATGTTGCTAACAAAATGGTTTTGGTTACCATTGACTTCCATTGTATGAACAAAAACACAGACTTTTCTCAGAACATCAGTAGCATCATGCAGGTTTAGATCAACATCAAGGTGAATAGATATTTTTGGATGAACTATATCTTTAAGCGAATAGAAAAAGCTGGCTTGTGCACACACACAGAGTAAAGGATCAGTCTTAAAGGGGGGGTGAAACACTCATTTTTCAGTCAATCTCATGTCAATCTTGAGTACCTATAGAGTAGTATTGCATCCTTCATATCTCCAAAAAGTCTTTAGTTTTATCATATTTATAAAAGAAATATAGGCTGTACCTAGTCTTTCCGGAAAAAACCGAGCGCCTGGAGGCGTATCGTGTGGGCGGAGCTAAAGAATGACGTCCTCAAGCGTGGAGAAACCCATCTATCTCAGCTAATACAGATAATGATCCACATTCAAATCTGAGGCAGAAATAAATTGAACAGGAGAAACGGCAACATCAGGACGTCCGTCTCTGTGGTATGTACTGTATTTAGTGCCCTGTCAACATTTCTGTGTCTTTACAAGCAGTTTATGAGGACATGATTCGGTTTATGGACTATTGTATGCAACTAGACCTTAGAAGTAGCAAGCAAAACGGTTTTGCACGTCAGAGTCAGAATAGTGTAACGTTATACAGAACAACAATGGAGTCCGTTAGCGCATTTGAATGACGAAGCACGCGATCGTGTCGTTTACTGATGTTTACTCACGCGACAAGCCAATAGCAGAGACATTTGAAACAGATTTACTCACCGGCTGCTTCCAAAGCAGGACCGAACCTTTATTGCTGGGACCGCTCCATCAAAAACACACTTCTTTGGTATGATTTGTTGAAGTCCTGTGACAACAGTGGCGTGGAAATCCACTTCGAGACGTGACTGAAGCGATGCTTTGAAGCTTCCCGTAATTTCTGCGTTCAAATCGGTTCAAATGCAGCGCTGCCTTCCCGGAATGCTGTGCTGAAGCGTTGAAGTCGCTCGACGTCACCCATAGGAATAAAGTGGAGCGCGGCGCGCGACATAAGTCTTCACGGAGGACTGGATCTGCAGTTGAGAGCAGTGTTTACGGCGTGCATTTCCTCTCTCTCGCTCTAGTGACGCGCGTGCGCGCACCCTACCGGGAGAAGAGCCCATACGGCCCATACAAGGACCTTCCGTTCTATTAACATTAAGTAGACCCATACTCGAAAAATACTCTCTGAAACTTGTGAGAAACTGGAAGGAGTATTTTTAACACAGAAATACTCCATCAAACGTCCAACATTAGATTTTGAAACTTTGTCTATGTTTAGGATGGGAATCCAAGTCTTTAACAGTGTAAAAAACTCAGTATGCATGAAACAGCATTTCACCCCCCCCTTTAAGAATTTAAGAATTAATATCAGAATTGTGATTTAAAAATCAATGTTTACCCAGCCTTTAAAAACACTAAAAAGCACCACACCAGTAGTCCATATGACTTGTGCACTATAATACATGATAGCTTTATGTGAGAATCAGACAGATTTAGCACATTATTCATTGATAATCTTTCTCTCCAGTGAGCTGTGAACTTGAGAACCACTGAAACGGATCACTGAGTTGAACTCAAATGCCTGAATTAGTGAAGAAATCATTGGTTTGAGCTGGTTAGCCTGATCCAATTTATAAGTCAGACTGAATGATTCATGAGTAAACAAGTACAACATTTTGGGGTACACTGTTCCTTTAAAGGGTACGTAACACACACAGTTTCTGCCAATCTCATTTTAATCTTGAGTACTTATAGAGTTGCATTGCATCCTTCATATCTCTGAAGAGTCTTTAGTTTTATCAGATTTATAAAAGACTGATCAGGCTCGGTTCTACAGGGATGCCAGAGCACCCTCAAAAGCAAGCACCCTTAGTTGATAATATATTGGCGAAACAGATTTGGCAGATGTGCTAATTTGTGTTTGCGCTCTGGAGAGCATCAAATGCATCTATTACAATGTGTTTTTGCAGTGTTTGAGTAATATAGCCAATTGCAAATATAACGTTATTTGTGATCTCTCAAACGCGATGTTTAATCAGAGGTGTCTAATCGACAGCATTTTAGTGAAAGATCTTGGTTCGCTTTTGAGGCAACAGTCTGTACAATTCATTGAATAAAACTATTGATTTTCATTCTGCTAAGAGGACTGGCGGCCAATTGCATGGTGCAAAATTTCAGAAGTGACATATAAATGCTGGATTCACTCTGCACGAGACAAAAAATATCCGCCTGAGACCCGGAATCGATGCTTTGCCCTTGTAGAAGACATATTTTAGAGAATTTCTCTGACAACATACAACACGGTTTTAAGTCTGGATATTCTTATAAATATTCCCATTTATTACTCCCATTAATACACATCTTTTTACATTACATATTGCCCCAAAAAACAAATACAAAAACGGTGATTCATGACGCTCGGAAGCTTCATGAAGCAGTGTTTTAAAATCAGCCCATCACTATCTAAGTCGTTATTTAGTTGTTTTTTGCACAAAAAAACTATTCTCGTCACTTCATAAAATTATTGTAGAGCCACTCTAGTGAGATGGACTTTGTTACAATGTCTTTAGTGCCTTTATGGGTTTTGAGAGAGGAAATGACATTGCTGCCAAATGGAGGCCTTTCTGAGCCATCAGATTTCAACAAAAATATCTTAATTTGTGTTCTGAAGATGGACGGATGTCTTACAGGTCTGGAACGGCATGAGGGTGAGTAATTCATAAATGGGTGAACTAACCCTTGAAGGAATGTTTTCTACATGATCTGACCTTTAACCAATGTTTGAATCAATGTCATATTGATTCAGCTCTTTTAAGTGATATTTTGAATCAGAACTATTTTTATTTAAATGTTACAGCTCGCACATTTTTAAAGCAGGTTTTTAGGTTACCTTACTAAACATTCTCACAGCGTAGCTGGAATTGCTTAAAAAATGCTTAGTGCCAAGACTTCAGCATCAGCTAAAAAGTGTGCAGAACGTGACGCCGAAGCCCTGTGTCCTGCCCTCTCTATGCTCAGAGCTTTACATAAAAAATACAAGAAGTCTGCAGTTTGAGTAAGCAATAACATCTGTTCCAGGCCACTATATTCATTTCCTATTCTCTCATTTCCAGAGACTCTCTCTCTCTCTCTCTCTCTCTCTCTCTCTCTCTCTCTCTCTCTCTCTCTCTCTCTCTCTCTCTCTCTCTCTCTCTCTCTCTCTCTCTCTCTCTCTCTCTCTCTCTCTCTCTCTCTCTCTCTCTCTCTCTCTCTCTCTCTGTGACCTGTTCTCACTTACCACAGTATGTAAACATCGAGCCTGTCAGCAATAGAAAAGAGGACAAAGAGGAAAAGATCTTCTTTGCCAATAGCTGTTAACATGAGGAGAGCTGTCTAATGGCGGTGGTGCTGAAACAATGCAACTCTGGAGTGCTTTGGCAGACAGGGCGCTGTCCAGTGCTGAGGCTGAAATCTGAGGCCTCCAATGCAGTGGCACAACGGAAGCTGCAGTGTTTGTGTTTCTGTATGCGTGTGGAGAGAGTGCAGAAGAGAGGTCAATTGGAGTTGCATTGTTTCACATGACCAGGCTCTGCTTTAGAAGCCAATTATGCTGTAATTCTACAGCCTGAGCAGGTGATTTCTCCTTTCTCTACCATCTGTGATAGCTGTACTGAAGAGTTGCTCCACTGTGAACAGTTCCAATAAGCGTTCCACCATTCCATCAGAGCAAAAACAGCTCGGGGATTGCTGCCAGGAGGTATGTTTGTGTGCCGTACGTGAGTGTTTGCGCGTGCTCCAAAATGAGACTCGGGGTGGTTCTGCGTGTCCAAGTGCCATTTGTTGCAATTTCTGTGATGTATATCTTGCAGTTTGCGTGCGGTTGAAAGTTCATGGCACCGAGTGTGCTAGCAAGAGAGCACCTTTGCAGTTTGAACAATGTACAAAAGTATCATGGAGTCAGGCAGTAAAGTCATTAGATTGAAGTGATACAGTGTTTGATGGAAAATGAAAAATCTGTTCTCTTTTCCTCAGCCCTTTATATCGTTCCAAACCTTTCATTTGTTCAGTGATTTTGTGTGTAAATGTAGTCTATGTGACTCATGTGCTGTTGTCTTTCAAAGCCATTTGACACTGACATTTAGTTTCCCATCACTTTAGATTCTAAATCAGATGTAATGCATCAAGTCTGACATAAATACTGTTTTGATCAGGAGACACACAAGTAGACATTTTGACATTTCCTGACTTCATTTTCCAGTCCATATGACTCAATAAGGAATGACAACTTAATTCAGAAGATGTAGTGCATATAAATCTCAATTTTGGCTATTTTATAATAATTTTATGCTGCTTTTTTGTCATTTTTGTTGCTTGACATTCCCCATTCACTTCCATGTATACAGTATGAAAAATGGTTTGGAACATGAAAGTGGATAGGTGAAATCTCATTTTTGGGTTTGCTATCCCTTTAAAGATCCTGTTCTTCGCAATTCCATCTTTCAAGTTAGCGTGTAATGTTGCTGTTAGAGCATAAATAATACCTGTAAAATTATAAAGCTCAAAGTTCAATGCCAAGCAAGATATTTTATTTAACAGAAGTTCCATTTCAAAGCCTACAGCGAGCGGCCGGTTTGGACTACAGCAGGAAGTGCAGGGATGTAATGATGTCACTAGAACCGTTTGTTGACTAACCCTCCGCCCACAAGAACACGCAAAAAAGGAGGCGTGGTCTTGTTGCTCTCCCACGTGGAGAAGTGCGCGCATTCAGCGCTTGCATCTCCCCGTTATGGTAAGAGGCGGGACCTTTCCGGGCAAAGTGATATTCCGAGTTCTATTCCGGACATAGAACAAGGAAATCATCAGGCCGTTTTTAGGACAGAGGAAACAGCGCTGTACAGATAAGTAAATAGTGTGAAAAATACTGTGTTTTTTTACACGCGAAACATGACCTCATGTTATATTGCTCACTGTAAACATAATCAAAGCTTCGAAAACACGCGAAGAACGGGACCTTTAAACCTGAGATTTTTCTCAGATAGGTAAACAATAAAATCTCAGCATCATACTCTTTGATTATTTAGGTTTTGACTGTTATGAATAAGATATGACTGTTTTGAATTTTTAATATGATTGCATTCCATGGGGGAGACTGAACATATATTTGTCCATATATTCAGTATGCAAATGACACATTATGTCAAAAGCATTACTGAGCCCTACCCTTTGCAGTCACAATCCTGTGGTTAGCCTTTTAGCTCTCTAATGACGCAGAGACGAAGGCTTTTATGTTGCTTGTGGGGTCACTGAGCTTTGATCATGCTTGATTGACAGCTTAGGTGAAGGGTAACACCTCCCGACAGGGTTCGCTATAGAATTATCAATTGTGCATGTCTGGACCTGACGCGTTCTCTAACCGCTCGATTTCAGCACCAGGAGTCATTGAATTCTGTGCTTTTCATGTTTTACCCTTCATCCTTGTGTTTTTTTTATTGGATTTAGCGGGTTAAGTTCTTCAAAGGGTATGCAGGCTGAATATGATGATCAGCATTATAGGTCCATTTTTCTCCTAAGATGGCCTCACTAAGATGAACAGCGCTAGAACTGCTTGGAAAAGCTAATGGCTGTCTATGAATCTTTAAACAGACTGAAGGATCTGAGTTTCAATGAGTATGACTTCATCCTGCGCTATGGGTGATCTTTTTGCCTGGACTAATGACTCGTGAATGAAGCCATCATAAAAGCTGCTATTTTAATGGGAAATTTCAGGAGTTCTTTGGATTTGCGAGAATGTAATAAACAGGATTTTAGTGTGTGTTTAGCTGTTTGGGGTGCTGGCTACTAAACCACTAAAGATAAAAATGTACTAAAATGCTTTTCAAGTAGTAGTTTGTCACCAGTAAATTACCTTTAAATGTACACTTTTGTATCAACCGCTAGTGTGAAAATTAGTGTCTTAAAGGTACAGTCATAAATATGGATATTAGTACATTCATTTATTGTATTAATATGCCATGTTAATGACAAACTCTTAAGGTTCTAACACTAGTAAGGTACTATGTCACTTTAAGGTACTTAAATGTCAGTTTAAAGTACTGATATGAACCTTTAAGGTATTAATATGCTGCTCAGTTAATAAGGTTCACCATTAAGGTACTAATATGGGCCTTTAATGTACTAAATTGCCACTTTAAATATATTGATATGCACCTTTAAGATGCAAATATGGTACTAAGTTAATAAGGAACTCCCTTAAGATATTACTATGTGCATTTAAGTTGCTAAAATGCCACTATAAATTCCTTGTAACCTTGAAGTAATAGGGTATTAAGGTATTATGCCACATTAATTTACTTAGAGTTGTAATATTCTTCTGTAAGGTACGAATATGCAACTTTAAGTTACTTAAGTTTGCACTCTTAAACTTTTAATATGCATCTTTAAGGCATATGCCTGATATGGAACTTTGAGCTGCGGTTACATTAGACATTGAGCACACAAAATTTCTATAGACCTGGCATTGGTTGTAAAATGACATCATACTCTGCAAATGTCTTGTTTAAAGGGGTCATGAACTGGGTTTTACTTTTTTTCCCCAACTTGTGTTCGCATGGCTTTTACATTAAAAAAAATCATAATGAATAAGTAATAGGCTATTTTCTACCCTAGTTTTGTGCCGCATTGAATACTTTGAAGTAAACTCCTACTGCTACGGGCTGGATAACAGTTTTGCATATTATAATGAGCTTTGAATTGATTTGAAAACTTCCGATGTGGAGAAGCGGCAACCGGAATGATTCACCCACAGGGCTCATAAAATGTATATTAAACAAACACAATAATTTATCTCTCATCCATCCGTAATTAATTGGAATGTTATTTTTTTTATTACTTGTCCGCCTGATCAGTGGATATAACCGTGATCCATGCATAACTAACACACGCACATGCACCCACAAGCCAAGTACGTGCACCAGTAAAACTTCACTGCAGAAAAATCAGCATGTTCTAAACTTCCGCAATTGCATTTTTCCTTCAAATTACAAGTCAAAATATCGAATAACACATCAAGAAAGGAATGTTATTTCACTTTGATTGAGCACAATGAGATTGCAGCACAATGACCCAACAACTCCTCAAATACAAAGGGTACTCCATCCTGTGACAGCGTGAAAGTTATATTTAGCTAGACACGTACATAATCTGTAGATATCAAATGTAAGAATGCAATACTATCACATATGAAAAACATTTTTACTCACATAGTTGTTGCATCATTCCACTTGGATCCAGAGGGCACAGCATAATTTTTTAATCTCATTCTTTCTGCAAATTCAGTCTCTTGTTTACAAACGAATCTGGTGAAATTAAGTGAACAAACACGCAATGTCTTACCCATGTGAGTTGGAACTTCATTAAAAATAAAGTTCAACCATGCATTGTTAATATGTTTATTGCTTGGTAGCTCAATCAGGTTTAAGCCTATGTTATTTATCTATAAAATGTCAGGCACAAGTCGTTGGGCATGGCTACAGAATCAGGTTTTCGTCTTCTTTGGTTCTTTGGTAACTCAACCCCAGCTCAGAGCCTAACTCCACTCACTGGCAAAATTTGTGGGCAGAGACAGCTGGCTCAACTGTGTTAACTCCCGAGGCCGACGATGCTTGTGAAGCAGTAGCATGAGAGAGAATGGAACCACTGACCTAATCTATGAACAGTCAAATCCTTATACTAAATGCAGCTAAAGAGAGATCAGAAATATATATTTTATTCTATCAGCAGCATACGAACAATAAGTTCAAACCTAATAGCTTATTATAAACAGATTTTCTTTAAATAAAAGTTTGACTATATACCACAACAACCACTTGTGTGTCAAGGTTTGAAAGTGCATCTCATGTATGAAAAGTATCTGTAAACATGATGGGCGGGAAAAAAATATTGTAAGAAAAGCCTGACGTGTACTTACAACTGCATTATTTAACCACATTTTCTTCATTAGAATGTTTATAGCAAGTGTCAAGTAAGTTTCATTCATAATATTTCTACTTCACGATGTAACATGAGCATTCATACTCGGGTGAAGCTGTCATCATGTGATCGGGAAGATATTTCTTAAGGTAACGTGGCTAGTGCGCCTTTGGAAGAACCATTATACGTGACCAACATGACCAACAACATCCAATATGAAAATTCAATTGCAGTAGCCACCGTTCAACCTTAAGAGGGCAGCACTCAGACGTTTTAGCACCATATATTGTAGAATTAAAACACTTTATACCCAAATGTCAAACCATTTACTCAAATAAATGAACAGCACCAATAAAGCCCCAGTCTTGCAGATCACTAACTAAAAAAAGTTTGTTTAGGGTTTAGTTACCCTTTAAAGCGGCATTTCACTAAACTCTTACGTCATGGAAGAACATTCGCAGATCGATCGTTTGATGAACCAGCTGTCAATAAAAGCTTTTCTTTGACTAAGGATGTTTTCAGCTCTGAAACTTACAGGATATTCTTTTATATTAAAGGGTTCGTTCACCCCAAAAAGGACATTTATGTCATCAATGACTCGCCCTAATGTCGTTCCACACCCGCAAGACCTCCGTTCATCTTCTGAACGCAGTTTAAGATATTTTATATTTAGTCCGACAGCGTATCTAAGTGTAGGAACACTATACTGTCCGGAATAAAGACATCATCAAAGTAGTTCATATGTGACATCAGTTGGTTAATTAGAATCCCTTGAAGCATCTGTGATTTCAGACCACTTCTTTACGGTGATTATAAGATATTTTAAAGGAAACTTTTTGCACCCTTTTACCGAAAGCAAGCAGAGTCATGGGCTCAATTTGAAGGGACCACATATACTGCTAAAATGTACAATAATCCTTGTAGTTGCTTAGGATAGACAATCATGAATTAATCAAGGAACGAATGTAAATGGGTAGGTATTTTAGATCATGCATATTGTGTGTTATCAGGGCAAGTAAATGGAAATAAATTAACATGCAGTGCTCTCACTCCTATTACTCTGAAGCTCTTGATGATGAATGCATGCATGGTAAACATTAAATAGAAAGTAGGTGTTCTATTTAGAACATGTCAAACATTGTGTTTTTTTGTTTTGTTTCATGCCGTCAAACGTGTGAGTTTTTGAGTGCTTCCAGGAATTAGGTTATACCGAGGAGTCGGCATGAAATCACAAAGAGCAGCTGGTGATGACTTTTATGCAAGCCTGCTTAGAGGAATATCTTATAAGCACAAATCTAACTGGAGAAGAAGCAGACACCTTTCTGAATCTCAGGCTCTTTCTGGCCCACTAAGAGCCAATAATATTCCACTCACTTGCAGCAAATGCAAAACAAATCATGTCAATTTAGGTGCCGAGATTGGGTGCCTTTACTCAGTCTAAATTCAATCTCTCTGTCCGAGAGTCTCTGGGTGGTTCTGCTCGGTAAACAAACATGGTCAACCATTTAATCTAATCTAGGATTAGCTCCACCTGCCGGTCTGATTGTTTGGGGGCACTAACTGCTAAAATTGCTTTAGAATGAGAGGTTGGATTGTTACGAAAGGGTCAGTTAAAGCACAAAGTGGAGTTTCGAGCTACATCTGCAATTCATGTACCGTGAAATTCAGGAAACCAAGGGGTATTAACCGTATGTTGGCACATGCAAATTACACTTTTTACTTTTAAAAAAAGCTGCTCAACTCTACAAAAAAAGCATGGCATTATTCTAACTCAATCAAATTGCCCTGACAATGTTTCGAGTTAGCACTCCAGAATATAAAGTTGAACAAAAGGGAATAGTGAACCATCAGAAATGACGTTAGGGCAGCCGGCTAATGACACTTGTGCTGCTGTAATGGCAGTGTGAGTAATGATAATCAGTCTGCAATTATAGCAGGTACTTGCAGAGGTTATGAGCCCATTCCAGCCGCTGCAATGCTGAACGCTTAAAACTTCAGGGCTGGAAGCATTGACAGGTGGAGACGGGGCCGTTTGCTATGGACCACTAATACAGAGCCATTTAATCAGGGAGTCCGGGCACAGCTGTGCATTGTAATACTTAATCCACAAAGCTATACATATGCGCATTCCAAAGCCCTGTGACACATGTACAAACACACTGGCGGGAATGACAAATGCCACAGCCTTTATGATTACGGTTTATGTCACGTTATCGCATCTACCTTTATTGCTCGCGTAACAACTAAAACCATCACTACTGATTCCTCCTCGCACAAGTCAAAGTCGCTCGCTCGTATGACTGATAATACCTGCTATTGTGTGGCGGTAATGGCGGAACATAATAGGGGCTTTGCACTGGCTGATTGCAGTGTGTCGCTGTGCTGCAGCGGGCAGCTGCGTAAAGGGTCCGGCGGATCGTCCAACAAATCACATCACTCACGGCTCATTTCCATCCTGAATTCCCCCAAGCCTGTCCAGCCGATGGGACCACGTGTTCTAATTCGTTCTCAGCGTCGTGGGAGAAGCGTATACATTATCTTAGCGCCGGGCCGTACTTGATTTCACAGAGTCATTATGGCATGGTGGCAGTTAAAAGCTAGACACAATCGCAGTCTCTGATCCATTGTCGCATTAGAGGCAGAGCTGTGTAATTAGAATAATATCCAGAGATACAATTCATTGGCAGACAAGTGGAAACAAGTGGCACAATTCAGCTGGTTGGCGCTGCGTTTTTTGATCTCTTGATTGACAAGTTAATGTCTTCCTCACAAGGCTTTGTAGTTTTCCAGAAATGCCTGTTTTCTCATAACATGTTGTTTCATTGCTCCCCGTGGAGGCTGTTAGCTCTGTTGCCCATAAAATAGATCTGAAAGTATTCTTATAAAGTTACAGCAGTGCAGGATTAAGCATGCACAGACAGTGGATTTATGATACACGTATTTTATGTCTGTTATGACCATAAATGTATCAAATATATAGTGTTTACAATTTTTTCATGTCATCCAAAGTTTGTGTTTGTTCTAGATGAACAGTACAGGTGTATAAAACACAAAGCTTTTGATGATAGTACTCTACAACAATGATTAACACGAGAAATAAAGACAAGAACAGAGAGAGGAACACCTAGCTGAGGGAAGACGAGTGCATTAATCAATTATAGTAAAGGCTGATGCCTCATAATATTGTGTTCATGATGTCAACTGTGACATTTACAACCAAAGTTTACTTTAGTGCCATGTAGCCACGGGAAACGTAAGGGCTTTTAACGATTCCGGTTCAATTTCCACTTTATGTTTCTGGTTTCTTCATGATTAAATTGAACAATTCTCTTAGTACTTTTCAGGAAGCACCAGTCAGATATTACCGTAAGTCAAATGTGAATCCAGTAAATGCCCTGACTGATTCAGTGAGAGAGTGTGCTGTTTGAGACTCATTTGTGAGTCATTAAAATATGAGTCATTAAAAAGAACTGGTTTATAAGAGTCATTCGTTATAAGAGTCAAAGATGTATGTTTATTTATTTAATAGAAAAACAAAGTTTGAAGCCTATTTATTTATTTTATTTTTTAGTGGCTCTATGCACAATCAATTTTGCATTCTGGTGCAGCACAGTGTATGGAAATGAGAATATTAATCACAAAATGAAATATTACTAGCCTGGATGCCAGCCGAACTTAGCCCCGCCCACAACATTTGAGGTTGGAGACTTGATCCGTTTTGGAACAACTATGCTCAAACCAGAGCTGTTCGGACCAATCAAATTGTCAGGGCGGGCTTTATACGATGATTGACAGATGATCAACTGTAATGTTATCATTCACGTCACCAAAGAGCACTTGGTTTGAATGCGTTTTAATCCTAAACAGAGAGATTCCGCATGAATATATCTATGCCGTGTGATTCCGCGTGAATGCCTACGCCACAATGTAAATGGATTTATAAACATACAAAATTATGTTGTTTTTTTTGTTGTTTTTTTATGTAAAAATACATAATGTTTCTTGTGATGGGTAGGTGCAGGGGCTGTGTGTGTGTGTGTGTGTGTGTGTGTGTGTGTGTGTGTGTGTGTGTGTGTGTGTGTGTGTGTGTGTGATGTGTAGGTTTAGGGGTAGGGGCAGTGTGAGGGATAGAATGAAGCAGCGTTGATAAACACGCTAAAAAGCGATTATGCGTCTTGCTAGCATGCCAAAATGACATACAAATTGCTGTGTCATATATACGCCATTTCATGAGATCAGTCTGGATGAAGGAACTAACGGCTCGAACCCGAAGACTGGAGAGGTGTACTAATCTTTCCAGGGAACAGATGTGATTATATGTAAAGTGACAAAAGAAAGCAACTGATTCAGAGGCCAGGTTAACTAACAGACTGCATAGCCTCAGGACTCAGCAGAGAAATTAATGAATCATTTCTTTCTTAAAGTTTGCCAATGGCTGCATTAGTATTATTTTATTCCAAATGTGATCAACGTTTGCATACGTACTAGATGTGTTCATGTGAAATTTGAATTATATTCTGCTGAAATGAACGAAATGCCTTGAAAAAAAGATTTGTTCATTTTGCTGAATGAGATTCAAAGACCAGAGTCTGTAAAATGATCCCAACATCCCACTATTACTATGCGTCGCTCAACATACGTCACTTACTCCGTTGCCCTTATTGCCTCTGCACTTAATTGGACAGACATGCAACCATTTTCTTTCCTGGTTCGGTTTAAACACACCCCATAATCACAGCACAGTAGAGCGTTATTAGACTCATATTATTATGACTAGTATATTAAAGTTTTCAACAGAATGATGTTACTTATTTTGTGAAGTGTGTGTGAATGTGAATGTGTTTTTTTTGTACTGCCCTTCAGAAGCAACAGAAGATACTTGACAAATTAAGTACAATTTACCTTGACCTTCAAATTCACAAAGTGTTCACGCCCGGCTCTTAATGTGCTGTGTTACCTTCTGGAGCATCAGTGAATGTTTAAACTTTTTTTAAGTAGTTGTGTTTGAGTCCCTCGATAGTCCTCAGTGTGAAAAGATGGATCTCAAAATCATAATCACTGGAGAGGGTTCAAATATGCAAAATTATTTTCTGAAGAATGCTGGGCATTTTAACTGCTCAGGGCAAACAACGCATGAACAATGATCACAAAACAGAAATTCAGCCGAGGATCATCCAGGAATAAACACCGTATTAAGAATTAAAGGATGTGTAAACTTTTGAACAAGTTCATTTTTATAAATTCAGTTATTTTGTCTTCTTGTGGACTAACATCTTATTCAGGACAGTACTAAAAAAAAAACCCCCAAAAAAACATGAATTTTGTATGAAATGCATGTTATTGACCTGTTATTGTGTTAACATTCGCATTATCAAAGATTCAGCAAGGGTGTGCAAACTTTTGATCAAGACTGTAGTATATATTTGCTTATAATAGTCCTGTTACCCTGTTAAAACACACAGATGTGTGTAATTATTAGTAGTAATGGTCCAGATGTCGGATGTACATCATAAAGCATTCAAGTCGAGACTGGAGAAGTCAAGGACAGTCCATTGGAATTGCTTTGGGGTCTTAAGTAGACTGTCTTTGGCTGTCCTTGTTACACGATGTTACACACCATGATTTTTGTCATCAGGACAATCTGCGTGCAGCCTAATTTTTGTGTCCACGGATGGTGCTCATTCAACAGTGCACGTGTGAATAACTTGAGTGCTTGGAAACAAAGTTTCCTACATGTGCACACACTCAACGTGTCTTACCACAGCGAAGGAGTAAACGGTACTTTGAAAGGCTTACACAGATGGAGATGGAGCGAAACACGGAAAATGAAGTTTACCCGGCCCTTTAGACTATACTCAACAGGGGACCGGACTGTTCATGGCAGTGATGGAAGCATGTACATTTAAAGGAGTACATCAGCGCTAGAAAGATGAATCTGTATTTAAACTTGGACATTAATGTAGTAGAAATATGAAATTATTTTTTTTATTTAGTGCTTTCTAGACTGAGAAAAGACAGAAAACTTATTTTTGTCTCATGGGGATGAAAGACAACAATTCCCAGAATGCTTCGCTGCCCTACGTGGCCACTCTCAAAGCCACCGCTACTAGATTACTACATTTTCATAAAATCAGTTCAGTTAGAGAACAGAGACTACAATTAAAAACTGAACGTGTGTGTTCAATATGTGATTTAGCCGCTGAGGGAGTCTCACAGCCCAAAACGCTGCAGGAGTCAGATATATTGACAGTCATGGGTGAGCTTGTGATGAAAGCTGAGGTAAACACGTCCGTGGCATAGATTCATATCGCATGTTCAGACTGGCGCGGTTTCAGTTCATATCTGAAAGCTTAACTTTCATAGGAATTATTTTGAGAAGTTGAAAGACTTACTTTGCTCTGCTGGCCGCATTATTTAAACATGAATGCCTGAGGCTGCGAGCTGAGTGCTCTGAGTGTGATCTCCACCCCCCACGCGCGAGTTCAAAACATGTGGAAAAGGCTCCCTCTGCTGGCTCTAGTCTTTAGCCTCTGGCCAACAATTCCTCCGATGGCGCAAATTGACGATATTTGCGTCATGGGAGGAATTTTTCCAGAAATAAAATACATAAATCTCTTGTCTCAGGGGGATATGAGGGGGGGGGAAGCACAATCATTCGAATATACTCCAGGGTTTCTACTGATACAAAGCCATATGGTAATCGCTGAAGTAACCTTTTAAGAATAATTAACAGGACTAAACCATAAAAAATTGGGTGCCAGTATTTACTTGACCTCACTTGAATAAGAACTGGTTCTTAACCGTTTCTTGTTGTTTCTTCTTGTTCCTCTGCAGAATATTTGATAGTGCCATCTATCTAATCTGCCGACACTCACACTAGAAAAGAGTGTTGCAGACAAATTACATTATAAGAAATAACACACTCAAGTTTTATTTTGTACAAAGTGGAAAGAAATGAAGCATCTTCCTCTCAAGGTTACCAGCTATGAACACAGGCAGCTGAGATAGCGATAGAGATAAAGATAAAGATAAAGATAGAGAGAGAGACAGAGACAGAGACAGAGACAGAGACAGAGACAGAGACAGAGACAGAGACAGAGACAGAGACAGAGACAGAGAGACAGAGAGACAGAGAGACAGAGAGAGAGAGAGACAGAGAGACAGAGAGAGAGAGAGTTTGATAGAGTTTACTTGGGTCTTCTCGCTCTGTCCTTCTGGGTGATAACCTGACCTTTAGCCGGGGATCTATAATGCCCATCACGGACAGGGAGAAGAGATGTCTCAATTCTCCATGCTGCCATTTCTGTGGCCAAGTTCTCGGCCATAATGACGTTCCCCTGTTAGGGGTCATTGGCACTTTAGTTTTTCTGACTTTGAGTGGAATACAGACTCACTACCTGTAGAGGGATCTTATAGAACAGCCGTCATTTATCTCTGCTCAGTGTTTTCAGTTTTTCTTTATTATTATTTATAATGTGTGTAATTATTTATGTTGCATTTTGTTTTTCTGCCTGAATCCCTCAAATTAAGCAGCATGCATTACAAATTCATAGTCTGCTTATTTTAAGCAAGGTCTGTTAGAAAGCCAGAGCTTCTTCATCTCGTCAATGTGAACCACTCTTGCGTTCACATGCGCTTATTTGCACGTCACAGGGACAGCCTTGGGCGTTTGGCGATTTAGAGAGATTACATTCTCGGACTTCTGCGTGCCTGGTGATGTCACAAAGAATAAACTCTGATGCAATGGGTAAGCTCTCACACAGACAGGGCACTGCTGTGAGGGGAAGCAACCAGATTGTATGCCTGGGAAGCGTGCGCACACTGCAATACCTATAAATGAGGTAAAAAGTTGAATCAACCTCGCAAAATGCATATTTTATCAAAAAAAATATAACCACCACCGTTAACAAGGGAAGGTGCGTTTCTCTGACAGAATTATTCATATGGCTGACAACTCCCTGAAGGCTGGCTAGGGCTCGCGTTTGACCCAGAGTGCTCATGGGTTATCAAGGGTAAACCAGGTTTGAAGTGCTTTTCCATGTCTGCTTTCTCAGAACTTGGGAGAGCAACAGTTTGCACTGGCATGACCTCTTCGACACTTGGAATGCCCCTGAGTGAAGAGGAGAAGCGGACTGTCGGGAATTGAGGAATATAAAAGACACAACTGAGTACCGGGCAAACTTCAATTTATAGCTGCTTTTGCAATGATCTTATCCAATGAAATCTATTATACCTGGAGAGAGCTATTTTTTCGATTTCAATATATTTAAAAAGTTATTTATTCCTGTGATAGGAAAGCTGTATTTTCAACAACTATTTCTTCAGTATTCAGTACCCCATGATCCATCTGAAAATATTCTAATATGCCGCTTTGGGGCTCAAGAAACATTTCCTTTATTATTTATTATTTCGATTATTATCAGTGTTGCTTAATATTGATACATCCATATTACATTTGTTCAGGATCTTTTGTAACCTTTAGGGTCTTTAGTAACCTGGGATGTCATTCGCTACCCTCCTCATTAATTTTTTTTTAACTTAGACATTAGCCATTGTAGTATTCCCCAATCAAATAATTATAAACAATATAACAACAATTTTTTAATTATTTTGTAAAAATGTGTATAGGGTAGCTGTGTAACAGAGTAAGTATATATTTTCTGCACAACAAATAAATCGTTGATGACTGAATAAGTGCAATTCACCTTTATTCCACAAGTTAGCAATGTCTGATACACAATGATCAAGTGATATTTCACTCATAGTTACAGCAGACAGAAAACAAAAGAATAGGAAGTATCATCAGCAAAACTTTAAATGATTCAGTGATTTAATGATATTCACACAATCAAATAGTAGTGTCACTTGATGGTGGATCTGGTGAAGAAATATTGATTTTGAGGACATTGACAATAGTTCTGAGAATGTTTGAGATTGCAAATAGGACTGGGAAATGAGCCCTGACGAGGACGGTGATGATGGTATAAAACGTCTGCTCTAACTGAACCCTCCCAAGCTCCAAAAGCTAACAAAATATGCTTTATATTATTCTGTAAGTATTACTCTAATGTCAGGAGAGTTTTATCTTATCGCGACAGGAAGAGATCCACCCATGTTAGATGTAGATCCAGGTCACTAAAGACCCAAATATGTAATAAAGATTGCTGAAACATTCATGCATTTAAGAGTTAAATGTCTTTACTGTCCCTTGTGGTCAATCTAATAATAGGAAATGTTTCTTGAGCCCCAGATCAGCATATTAGAATGCTTTCAGATAGATCATGTGGCACTGAACACTGATTGTCTCCCAACTGGCAGAGATTGTGAAGCCGAGGATCTTATATAAATATTGTAATGGATATGAAGAAAATTATGTATTTGGTTTTGGTGGGATAGATCTGCTACACTGCTTTTGATTTTTTCTGCTGCTGCAGAGCAAGTACAGAGATTTGCTTCTGCCAGTACAGTCACAGACATACTGCTGTGAGCGTGTAAGACGTGCTGCTGCCGCTGCACATATAACATGAAATAACCCCGTAGCAGATTGATACAGGTGGAGCTGGGGATGTAAAGTGTTTCTAAAAGTGCACTGCAGTCTGCTAACAGCAAACAATGCCAAGTATTTAAATGTTGAGCAGCTAGCTCAATGATGCCAGAGCAACCAATCATCTGCACTAAGTAGATAACTATGTGATTGCTAGCAATTTGGCCCAACTAGATTTTCAGGACAGAAATTGTGTATATTATTTGCTTAAAAGGGTTTTGCCATAATTCACAGCCAATTATGAATGGATTTCAATAGAGAGAGATGTGTTTAGGTCTGGATGGTTTAGTTATTGCATCTTCTAGCCAGGGTTTTGAATGTGTGCGTGTGTGCGCACATCTGCGTCTATATATTGCAAGGAATGAGTCATGGTGATCTTCTGATGCGCACCTCTTTTTAATTCGCTCTCCTACACGTCTCTTGCCAGCAATCGAGTTGAAGCTCACAGGGGCAGGAAGGAACAGTCAAGGTGCATGAGCCTCACAATCTTACCTTCTTCAGATTCTGAGGGCTCTGGTGTCAGCAGAGATCACAGGATGCAGCTCTGGAAATGATTTAAAAAGAATTTGAAAGGTGACATTAATGTTACATCTGCAATTCATGACCTTCTGAGGCAAGAAATTACATTTGACATCCTGAAACAGTCACAAAGCCATTGTGTATGAGTCAGGAGGTTCCATTTTCATACCCCAAGGTGAACAGTCTGACTATCATCATCTGCATAGCTAATCATGTTTGCGCAATTTCATTTCTTGTGCAATGAAGGGCCATTTTTCTCCAGTAGATTTTTGAGTGCCATCTACAAAGTGTATAGTATTTCATGTCTTAATGTCAGCTGTTGAATTTCAGCTGTTGAAAGAGCTCAAAAAAACGAAGACAAATGTTTTATCTGATTTAATGAAGCATTTGTATTACAAATTATGTTGAAAAATGTAAGCATCGAAAAATGTAAATTAAATGTACTTTTTTTCAGGAAAAAAAAAAAATCAGATTTGAATGACTGCAGCACTTGAGTTGCATTTTTGTGCAAAACCCGAAGCTCATGTTCTCCGGCATGATTTGAAAATGTTTTAGAGAGTATGGATTTTTTTACAATTGATAAATGTATAAGAAAAAGTGCAAAAATATTGAATTTATCTACATTTTACATCATAACTTTAGAGTAAAAAAACAACAACATACTTTAGGTATTAAAGGAAACATAATATACAATGTACATTTACAAAAATTAAATGTATATATTAGGACTATTTGAGACTGGTCTGGTAGGAACTGCTGCGGAAGAACACAGTTCCTTCGTGACTTGCCATAGACATAAACCGAGAGAAGTAGCTCCGGCTGCAGTGTTCTTCCGCAAGACGCATGCAGTTCTGTTTGTTAACCGCTACAGCGCAAAAAGTCACGGACTGCAACTTTAACTAATGTAAATCATTTAAAACATCTCAGGCTTTGGGGTCTGCAGCAGTTCCCAGAAGTTGCCATTCGTTTTATATGCACTTTAAAGCCTGTTTCAACATCTATGAAGATTGTTAAAGGCAGTGGTTGATAGTATAATGGAACGATCTACAGTAAGTTAACTCCTTTAGCCTGATTAAAAGCATTTCATTTCATGGCTTGGAAAACATTTCATCTCAGAGAGAAGGCCAATTAAAAGCTTGTTAGTCTGCCAGATTAGTTGCGTGAGAGTATTGAGTGTTGTAGCTATATCTTCTTTTCAATCCAATCATGAATTTGCATGGTAAAGCGGGATGCGGCGTGGGGGCGCGGACGTTTAACGTCACGTATGTGAGCCATTCTTTTGCCCTCTGTTCCCGCTCCTCTCGTTTTGGTCTGGCTGGAGCACTTAATGTGAACTTAACCTTTTAAAGGGCCACATGCTTGCTTAAAGCATGGAAAGTTATGTAACTCTGATTTTTGGAGTTTAATGGAGTCCCTGTAGGGTGTAACCTCTGGAATTGCTCGGTAGACCTTCAGCACACTAAAGAAGTAATCCATATGACAGTGCAGTCAGCCATTTTAAGAGAAAAACAGTGAGTGTGTGTGTTTTTATGGGTGTACTTACGGGCTAGATTGTTGGATATGTCAGTGTATGTCAGCAGACTGCTCATTTGAGTCTCTATATGGTAAAGTACAGCTGAATAATGCATTTTTGGTCCACTCAGGGAGATATTTTTTGACTGCAAGGAAAAATACTGCAGATAAGATTCACTTACACAAACACACACACTGATTGACCACGTTGACGGCAATGAACCGAACACTTTCATGTGTTATAACTCCTGCTCAACTTTAATGAATAGTTTATTCTGAGTACATGTACATGGGCTGCACTGTACACTATGGAGTAGCAATTAATGTCAGTATGAAGAGGTGAGTGCTGCCCTTAAGCATGTCTATCCAGCTTTTAATGTCATATTTCACAGGCACATAATCCATAATTTAATATCTCAGTGAAGATGGACTGGAGGTATTACAGCATCTAGGTGAAGATGTTCTTCTAGAACATGGAGTCCCTGAATTAGACTGTTCGTATGTTCAGATTTTCCTCAGTGAGCATTAACGGCAGGCTGAAAGATCTGAGTCAACATTGTCGCTACTTTGGTATTCATTTAGAGGCTTAAATGAGGTTTATTTTTAGGGTGCCCGTTTGAACCGTCTGAACAGATGTAGTGACTTATACATACACTACTTTATTGCTTTATTTATTTAATTACAGTGCTTGTGAGGCAATTGATATTCCTGTTCTTTTTATTCTCTACACATTTCTGCATTTCATCCAGCTTAAACCATTTAACATGCAAACTCATTTCAAATGTTTAATTATTTAAATGTTATAATAATCTTTAAAGTCTTAGGTGTGTTTTTTGTATTATTATTATTTTATTATTTGTATAAATTGCTTTCTAAGAAATGTAATGTTGAAGTTTTCCCACTGACTCCGGACTCCATGTGGAATCCATGTGATGTGGCCCGGATCTGGGCCGACACGGTTGCTGTCTGGGGAGTCTTAAGCAATTTAATTTTAAGCGTTCTTTAAATAATTCATATTTATATAAACATCTTTCTTGAAAAATAAAAAACAAAACAAAAAAACCATAAAGGTAATTAAGGTAATAACGAAAATTAGCTGATTGTTCTATATGCAATATCCTGGTTCAACATCCATAGAGAATGGTTAATGCAGTTGTTGGTAGAAAAAAAGTAAAAAAAATAAGATATATTGCCTTTGAAAAATATACATTTATGATTGTAAATTATTGCAAGGAATAGTAATAAACTGATTATGAACTTAACCCTTAAACAGGCATGAATGGAAAATGATTAGCAAAAAATAATTTAATCTGGACACAATTTAATCTGGACTATATTTTTAAAGTAGAAATATAGTAATAAAATAATTTTAATATTTTATGTATTTTGATTTTATGAGTTGTAAGTCCCAGTTCAGACTGGGGGCCCTTAGGGAAAACCCTTATAGGCCCTACAGGCCTCTTGACCCACAGTACACAGTCCCCCATCTCAATCTAAATATTTTTTGAGTTTGATAAACAATAAAAGGATTTGATGAAAACATCTTTCTTATGCCCCAAACAAAACTAACACTAAAGAGTATGCAACTTGTGGTTCACGTTGCCTGTTTTTGTTAGCCTGACCAGCCAGATCCACATCAAGATGTTTGGTCTGCAAACCCACCATTGACAGGGCTCAATCCGAGAGGCGGGATAAACAGTTGTCTTTCAAACTCCCTCTGCGCGCGATAGGATAGCGCTACAACCAACCACAGCAACGAAGGTGAAACAGAGTTTGATGACAGATTAAACATTCACCGTATCCGGTCAGCAAAACTCTGAACACATCTTCCCTTTTTAAGAATGACTTCAGTGCCATTCTTTGTTCTTTTCTCACAGAAAAGCTTAACTCCAAGTCTTCCAGAGTCGCGGTCAAAGCTGATTCGAAAGACCGCCAGTTTCTGTGTTTACTAGAAGCAAACGCAACTCGGCGGTCGTCATTATGGCCCCGCCCACTGACTCTATACACGATGTGATTGGCCCAGCAAGAGTTAGGCGAATACAACTCAGAAGGGTAGTGAGAGTTCCTAGACGACACTTGCGGGCAGATTAGATTTTCTGCAGCTAGGGTTTCTAGATTTCTAGGCTATGTTTTTGTAATATAAAAAAGCTTCACATCACAGTGTGAAAGAGTCACAAAAAATGTTTGGTAATGAAAGTCAATTCAAAATCCACTGCAAAAACATTTCCAAAATAAGTGGATAATTGTTTCTTTAAAGTGATGATAAAATCTATCTTTGCATATTTTTTATAAATCATTTTCAAAGAAACTTGAACAACTTTGTGAGTTACAGTGCTGACATCAGTAATTCTGCAAATGGAATTATTATTATCTTATAATATTGTGCATTTATTTGTATACTGAAATTTGATTGGCCTGTACTTTCATTTGTAGCTCCCTTTGCGCTACTAAGACGGTTTCTGTATCTAAAGCAGAACCAGTTAGTCATTGACTTATAAGAATACGTTTTAGTATAAAGGCACCTTTTAAGGAAACCTTTTTCTGGATTCCTTTTAAGCCTGCATACAGTCACATCCGACTATAACAAATTCGACTGAGCTTTAATCTTAATCAAATATTTCATATGATTTTATTTCTACTAAGAAATAACCATGAACGATTGGGGTGCACTAAAACCTAATCTTAACTGAAACTTCAGCGTTATTCTTTTGATTTCTTACTAGCACTGGTGTTAGAAGTGTACGTCAAGAAGTGCATATCTATTTTTCTTTTATATTGCAGTAATAAAACTAGCGGATATGGTATTTTGAAGACATGTCCGAATGGAGAGATCATATTTTCATCTGTTCATCATATTGCTGTTTTTTTAGAGCCTTTCATAAAATGAGACTCCCTGGAGTTTTCTCCTTTCTCATCTGGTTCTTATTCTGTCAAGAGACCCAAATAGTCAATATGAAGTAATCAGAATGTGTCACGGTATACGTTTGCCTGTGGACAAGCTTAAATGAATGGACAGCCACACTCAACCCTACAAAGAAGAGACTTCATCTGTCAATCAAGCATAAAGGGCAGGCTAAGAAAGGGGCTCCCAAAGGACCAGGGGGTAAATCTTTGAAGTGTTTCTGTGTTTTATTTTTTTGGGGGGCCGACTAAATCAAATCGGCTGTTGAGACTTGAGGCTCCCCGAGTACGAGTGGCAGACATGTTGCCAGGCGTGTTAGTTGGCACTCACCATCATCTCTTCATTTTACACTGATGGAGTGTCTATTCTTCATCATAACTGGAGAGGGGACAACACAGCTGAGCCGTCTGTTTCTCAAACGGCAGGGGAGGAAACACCAGGGAAATGGAGGCCTGATGGATTTCTGCCAGATTACTTAACCCTGGTGTAGTGGGCAATGCCAAATTTAGCATGGAGCATCCAGAAGTGATGGGAAATACAAATAAACGTCCGTGCATCGACTTTTTGAAAGTTTTAAAATACAATTTAGTAATTTATTTAAATCAAGTAATTATGCCATTGTGACGCATCTTTTCTAAATAACTGTTTTCTATTTAAATATCTATTTTTAAAAATGTTATGTTGGGTGAACGTACCTAAGCTCACCAAAGTCTACAGTGACAAATTTTAGTGCAAAGGGTATTGGTTTCAGTTCAGTTCAGTTAATACACAATATTTAATTTTATTTTAAATGACAAAAGCATTTCAATTAAGATGTACATCATTTGAAGGGTTAGTTCACCCACAAATTAAAATTCTGTCATTAATTACTTCCCCTCATGTCGTTCGACACCCATAAGACCTCCGTTCATCTTCGGAACACAAATGAAGATATTTTTGTTGAAATCCGATGGTTCAGAAAGACCTCCATTGACACCAATGTCATTTCCTCTCTCAAGACCCATAATGGCACTAAAGATGTCGTTACAAAGCCCATCTCACTACAGTGATTATACAGTCATTTTATGAAGCAACAATAATTTTTGTGCGCAAAATAGTGATGGCTGATTTCAAAACAGATTCGAATGGTTATGAATAAGTGTATTGATTCATTATTCGGATTGCCAAAGTCACGTGATTTCAGCAGTTTTGCGGTTTGACGTGTGATCCAAATCATGAATCGATACGCTGATTCATAACCGTTTAAAGCTTTGTTTTAAAAATCAGCCCATCACTATACAGATTTTTTTTTTTTGGTGCACAAAAACTATTTGTCGCTTCATAAAATTATTGTAGAACCGCTGTAGTGAGATGGACTTTGTAACGACATCTTTAGTGCCTTTTATCTTAAACTCAGGACCATTTTTGGGATTTTCACCTAGATTTGGCCTACCAAAACTGAAAAGCTTCCGAAACACACATACAGTGGTCTACAGTTCAAAAATGGTTCAAAAACAGAGTTGTGGTCAAAGCTGATTCGAAAGACCGCTGTTCGCCAGCTTCTGTGTTTACTAGTAGCACGCATGCGCAACTCGGCCGTCATCATGTTAAGTCCCGCCCACCGACTCTATACATGATGTGATTGGCCTGACCAGAGTTTGGTTTTTACAGCTCAGACGCGTATTGAAAGTTGCTAGGCGATACTCGCAGCAGATTAGATTTGCTGCCGCTAGGTTGTGTCTAGATTTTTAGGCTAGGAAACCTTTTGAAGTTACATAAAACTGCTAAAAGGGATAAACATGTAAGTATATGTTGTCTAGGCTGTAATAACCCCACAAAAAAGTAGGCACTTTTTGATTATTATTATTATTATTTTATATATAAATATATATAAATTATATTTTATTTTAATTATATTTTTAAAAGATTATTACTTATAAAAGATTTACCCCCTGGTCCTTTGGGAGGGTTACACACACACACACACACACACACACACACACACACACACACACACACACACACACACACACACACACACACACACACACACACACACACACACACACACACACACACACATATATAAAATATAATGTTATAATAAAAAAAAAAACTTTAAAAAAAATAATTTTTAAAAATAAATAAATGAAGAATTCTAGGACCTGGCAGACAGTTTTGGCAGGAAGATGAAGAGAGTAAGGCAGAGCAGAAGACAAAGTGGTGGAAGTTGGAAAAGGAAGAGTGCTGTGTGGTTTTCAGGGGGGAGTTGAGGCAAGCTTTAGCTGGTCAGGAGGGGCTTCCAGATGACTGGACTACTACAGCCAAAGTGATCAGGGAGACGGTTAGAAAGGTGCTAGGTGTGTCATCTGGAAGGAGGAAAGAAGACAAGGAGGCTTGGGGGTATAATGAGGAAGTCCAGGAGTGTATCCAGAGGAAGAGGTTAGCTAGAAAGAAGTGGGACAGTAAGAGGACGGAGGAAAGTAGACAGGAGTATAGGGTGATGCAGTGTGAGGTTAAGATAGAGGTGGCAAAGGCCAAACAGAAAGCATATGAGGACATGTATGCAAGGTTAGATAGTAAAGAAGGTGAGAGGGATATGTATCGGTTGGCGGGGAGAAGGATAGAGATGGAAAGGATGTGCAGCAGGTTAGAGTGATTAAAGATAGAGATGGAAATGTGTTGACAGGTGACAGGAGGGTGAGGGAAAGATGGAAGGAGTACTTTGAGGAACTGATAAATAGGGAAAATGACAAGGAGAAAAGAGTTGTAGAGGCAAATATTGTTGACCAGGAAGTAGAAAGTATTAGCAAGGGTGAAGTTAGGAGATCTTTGAAGTGAGGAAAGGCAGTTGGTCCTGATGACATACCAGTGGAGGTATGGAAGTGTCTAGGAGAGATGGCTGTAGAGTTTTTAACTAGGTTGTTCAACAAGGTTTTAGAGAGTGAGAGAGTGCCTGAGGAATGGAGGAGAAGTGTTTTGGTGCCGATTTTTAATGGGTTTCTTCAGCTATTAGTATATGGCTTTGTATCAGTAGAAACCCTGGAGTATATTCAAATGATTGTGCTTCCCCCCTCATATCCCCCTGAGACAAAAGATTTATGCATTTTATTTCTGGAAAAATTCCTCCGATCATCGGAGGAATTTTTGGCCAAAGGCTAAAGACTACAGCCAGCAGAGGGAGCTATTTCCTCATTTTACACCCGGGGTGGGAGATTACACTCACAGCTCAGCTCACAGCTGCAGGCATTCATGGAAACTAATCTATGCTGAACATGTGCTGAGTGTTTTAACTTCTCAAATTAATTTCTATGAAAGTTAAGCTTCCAAAGGCATGAACTGAAAATGCACCAGACTTAACACGCGATGTATGCCGCGAATGTGGTCGCGATTACCTCAGCTCTCATCACGAGAGCAGCTCAGAATCATGACAGTAAATGTAATCTGACTCCTGCAGCTTTTGTGCTGTGACACTCGCGCAGTGACTCATTATATTGAACAGACACGTTCAGTATTTAATTGTAGTGTCTTCTCTAACTCAGTCACAGTGATTCAGTAGCGGTGGCTTTGGGAATGGCCTCACAGGGTAGCGAAGCATTCTGGGAATTGTTGTCTTTCATCCCCATGAGACAAAAATACATATCTTTTCTCAGTCTAGAAAGCACCAAATTCAAAAATAATTTCACATTTCTACTACATTAATGGCCCAGTTTAAATACAGATTCATCTTCCCAGTGCTGAAGCACCCCTTTAAGAACAAGGGAGATGTGCAGAGTTGTGGAAACTAAAGAGGTATTAAGCTGATGAGCCATACAATGAAGTTTGAAAGAAAGAGTAGTGGAAGCAAGGCTAAGGGGAGAAGTGGACATTTGTGAGCAGCAGTATGGTTTCATGCCAAGAAAGAGCACTACAGATGCATTATTTGCTTTGAGAATGTTAATGGAGAAGTACAGAGAGGGTCAGAAAGAACTGCATTGTGTCTTTGTAGATTTAGAGAAAGCATATGACAGAGTGCCAAGAGAGGAGCTGTGGTATTATATGAAGAGGTCTGGAGTGGGAGAGAAGTATGTTAGAGTGGTACGGGATATGTATGAGAGCAGTAGGACAGTGGTAAGGTGTGCCGTAGGTGAGACAGAGGACTTCACAGTGAAGGTGAGACTGCATCAAGGATCAGCTCTGAGCCCCTTCTGGTTTGCGGTGGTGATGGACAGGCTGACAGATGAGGTCAGACAGGAATCTCCATGGACTATGATGTTTGCAGATGACATTGTGATCTGTATTGAGAGCAGGGAGCAGGTGGAGGAAAGTCTAGAGAGGTGGAGGTTTGCTCTGGTGAGAAGAGGAATGAAGGTTAGTTGCAGCGAGACAGAATACATGTGTGTGAATGAGAGAGAACCAAGTGGAACAGTGAGGTTACAGGGAGAAGAGGTGCAGGATTTTAAGTACTTAGAGTACAGTCCAGAGCAATGGGGAGTGTGGAAAAGAGGTGAAGAAGCGTATGCAGGCAGGTTGGAAAGGGTGGAGAAAAGTGTCAGGTCTGTTGTGTGATAAAAGAGTACCAGCAAAAATGAATGGAAAGTTGTACAGTAGTGAGACCAGCGATGTCTTATGGTTTGCACTGAGGAAAAGACAGGAGGAAGCGCTAGAGGTAGCAGAGCTGAAGATGTTGAGGATCTCTTTGGGAGTGATGAGGATGGATAGGATCAGGAATGAGTACATCAGAGGGACAGCACATGTGAGATGTTTTGGAGACAAAGTTAGAGAGGCCAGGTTGAGATGGTTTAGACGTTCAGAGGAGGGAGAGCGAATATATTGGTTAAAGGATGCTGAGATTAGAGCTGCCAGGCAAGAGGTCAAGAGGAAGACCAAAGAGAAGGTTTATGGATGTAGTAAAGGAGGACATGAAGGTAGTCGGTCTGAGAGAAGAGGATACAGAGGATAGGACTAGATGGAGGCAGAGGATTCGCTGTGGCGACCCCTGAAGGGAAAAGTCGAAAGAAGATGAAGAAGAAGAAGAAGAAGAAGAAGAAGAAGAAGAAGAAGAAGAATACTGTTGTCTGAGGTCAACTAATGATGTTCGTGTTTTTTACATTCAAAAACATCATAACTAATACGTAATAGGCTATTTTCTACAGTTGGTTTTGAAGCTCTCTCCAAAACGCTGGGTTTTGATGGCTGTGCCGCACTGGAGACTTGGATGTAAACACCTACGGCTAGGATTGGATAAGATTTCCATATTTAATGAGCTTAAGCTCCTCTGTCAGTTCAGGGAGAGTAGAGAATGAGGGAGAATCGGCAACCAGAATGATTATCTTGATCACAGGGCTCGTAAACGTCTTTATCAAACAAACACAATGTTTTATTTCTCATCGACCCGCGATTGATTGGATTATTATTTTTATATTACACACAGCGTGTAAGATCGGAAGATATAAGCGTGAACCGTGCGCGCGCACATACGTTCGGCGCGCGCCGGCCTTCAGGTGTCAATTTGAGAGAGACTTAGAGAGAATAGCAAAACAAGAATGGAATGACGTCAGTATAAAGCACAGGACCGTTTGCTGAGCCTGGTGTCTATAAAAGCTTTTGACTAACAAGGACATTTTCAGCTCTAAAACTTACAGGATATTGTTATATTACATGACCTTTTATTATCAAAAGCTCAAGGAAAAGTTGATTCCTCAATTCATCACCCCTTTAAAGTCTGTTTATTAAGTATTTACATAGATGTTCAGTGTGGATAAGCTTAAAGGGCGCACACTGAGCTTAATTGGAACAGCAACATTTTTTTAATAATATTTTGGCATTTTAAAGGACAATTTTGCTAAATAAAAAATCTAGGTCATGTATTAAGTGCATACATATTTTAATATGAACAGCTATTATTGAAAATATCTGAAATGATACTTTTTCTTATTGGTGTCACACTGAAGCTGTGATTTTCATAGTAGTGCACACTTAAAGCTCAATAAATAAACTGTAAATGTATAATATAATGGATTTAGAAGTACAAGCCAGTAATGCCTGCAGTAATATATTAGTGTAGCACACAGTCTTATACAGCTAGTAAGCTAAATCTGTTCTGTAGCATCTGCGCTATGTTACTAAAACTATCTTTAAACTATTTCTAACTGTAATTGTTTCCCATATCCACGATCCAGGTTATAACATGCAAAAGTCTAAACATTAATCTCTTAATTTTGCAGTAAGAATATATTATTTAAGTAGAGGCTTAAACATCTAAAAACTGCACATTTAAAGGGCTCCTTTTCTGGCGAATGTTTTCAGATTGCTTTCAAAATGGCTGCCAGACAATGAACAATAATTTATTCACCCATATCTCAGTGTACAATGGTCTGATTAGCTTGAAATTACAGGGGATATATAGTAACAAACACTACACATCAGTTAGTTAAGCCATCAATATTTGTTTCTTTTTATGATCCAAGCTCAAACATAGTAGTGTGTGTAATGGGTACTTGAGTCTAATAGAGCGCTGCTTTGGCAAAGCTGAATTTTCAGCAGTAATAATTGTTTTCGGTGTCACATGATCCTTCAGATATCATTCTAAGGGTGTACTCACACAAGGTGATCTGAACCGTGCCCGAGTGTGTTTGACCCCCAAAGCCCTGTTCGTTTGACAAGTGTAGGCATTCCGTTCTGTGCCCTGGCGCAGCACTAGCATGGAACAGCTGTGCGCTACTGTCATCATTATGACAGAAAACACCAAACTATTACTTGTTGGATACATTTTTCGATTAAATCAAGTATATTTAGGTTTATAATGGTTGTGGTTCTCACCTTATCGATGACATTTAATTGTAGTTTGTGAGTAAAGCTGCAAATTCCTCCATCAAAGATGGCTACCTCCGTAATAATCTTCTGATATGTGCAGTTCAGTCAAGTGAAAATCGCTGTGCGGCATAAATGATACAATTATTAAGCAGTCTATTAGCGAAAGCGCTTTTCTTCCAGTCGTCTTCAAAACAAAAAGTTGCATCAATGATGAATACAGGTGTGCTGCTTAATAATTCTGGGCAAACTAAATGTCCTGGTTTTTAATAAAAAAAAATTAGAAATTTTAAAGGAACAGAATTTATTTGAAATAAAAAAATTTTAAAATCAAATTAAAAAACTAAACTGTGTATGTCCCAGTTAAGTTTGTTGCAGACATGATTGAGCTCAAACAAAGTCATTTAAAAGCTAAATATAATTTGAGTTTAAATTTCTCATTCAGCTGATAAAGTTTTTGGCTTTTGGGATGGAGCGAAATGAATCCGCTCTAATGTAATCGCTCAATCAGTGTTTTAACCGGGGAAAGATGTCAATAAAACAGTTTAGGCTAAGGTCACACAACCTTACATTTACCTCAAGAAAGCCATTCATTGTCCATAAACTCATTAGTGAGCCAGAAAAAAAACTATCTAGAGAAGAGCATTTTCATAAATAAATAAATAAATAAATAAATAAATAAATAAATAAATAAATAAATATAGTATTTTATTATTTATCATATTTTTACTTAACCTGTTAGTGGTGTCTTTAATAAATCTGTCATGGAAAAAAATGTATTATACTTTTCATTTAAATGTATATGTTTTACCAACAAACTGGAGTAGAAACAATTCTGTTGTTAAAAAGTTTGATGCTTTGTGCAATTTTAATGTTTGTACAAGTTTTAGCTATTTGAGTGTTGATTATTAAATAAGTTAGATTAATAATAAGTTAGAATATTAATTGATTTAGTTTTGGTTTTAGGCCAAGTGTATTCTGAAGTTAAAGCCAACACTGTTTGGCAATTTTATCAGAATGGAATGTGCATACAGTACAATCAAGTAAAAACATATTTCAAGTATGTTGTGTTTGTGACCAATGCTACCAATTCTGCTAGTTACTTTTAGCCCCATCTGTCAAATAACAATTAGTCTCAGCCTCAGACGTCACGCCCACGGACTGTTGGCTGAACGTCTGATGCATATGGCACACTTATCAGGGCTGTTCATCCCTGACAAAGCGCTGCAAAATGTTGTTTTTTTAAACGGAAACGGTGGTGCATTGCACACCCTGTTCTGATGACGCAGGAGTTGCAACTATGGCAGCTGAGAAGGCCATTCTTTGTGTTCTCTTTGAATAATTCTCAGAGCCTGATAAAATCATTATATGTTTAATACTGCAAAACACGCTCACTGTTACATTCACTGCCCTTGCTGTCCAGAATAAAAGAGTAAAAGGATTTGTGGGAACTGTGGTTCCTAATTATTGTGATCCCTCGCATTTCAGGATGTCTTCTAATATCTTCAATTGTTGCGTATACCGAGCAGCAGCGGACAGCAGATTTGTAAGCGACTTTACTGTGTTTTTAACACCGCATGGTTTATATACATGTTGCTGCTGATTGGGCTGACATTTTTGACACAACCACCAAACAAGAGAAAACGTATCTCAAACCCTGCACGCCGTTTCCAGGAAACATGTCGTTCAACCCGGAAACCGTAGCAAAACGTTGCGCACCGGTTTGAGCTTGAACGATGTCAGTCAAACGTCCTTCTGGGCGGTCCTTGACCAGTGAAAGCTGCGATAGAGTCCAGGGGTTTATTCCAGAAAGTTAGGTTAACTTACTGTCACACATACCTAGAACTCTCAGTTGATTAACTCAAACCTTGCTTACTTAAGGTATGCTGGTTCCAAAAAATGTGTCCGGGAATAAGTTCAGACAACTCAGAGTATGTTCCTGGTTAACTTACAAGACATTCTCAACAGAGTGACAAATCGATGATTCACCATGGAAACAGCATGCCATTCTACTTCCTCTTCTTCTTCTGTTTAATGCCGATTTACATAACATACTTAATACACATCGCCACCTATTAGGTGGTTGTGCAATATTTTTTTTCCAATGTTTTCTTTTAATACACACTAAAAAAATGCTGGGTTAAAAACAACCAAAGTTGGGTTTAAAATGGACAAACCCAGAAATTGGGTTGTTTTTAACCCAGCATTTTTTAGTGTGTAAGTGAATAAAGATTACTGAGAATAAGGATTATATTGTTTGCTTGATGCTAATTGTGAGATGACAATCAAATAAATAAATATATTTGAATTGCATTAACATTTAAACTTATTTTTATTTTTTTAATTCAAATTCTTTAGAACTAATATAAAATATTGTATATCATATAACTGAAACAAATTGTGTTATATTAATAACTATATTAATTATATAACAGACATTTGAATACCTCTTAAGAAAACTAACCCTGGAACATTATGTTCAGAGAGTGAGTTGCCATGGTTACATACCCTGAAAGTTACCTCCGTTTTTGGAACCGAAATTTGAGGTTATCCGTTATCTTACTCTTAAACATAGCCAGGTATGTCAGTTAACCTGCTTTCTGGAATACCCCCCAGACCTTCCGCGAGCCTAAATAACAATTAACCCGGTTCATTGCGGATCACGCATGTTTAAAAGAGATAGTTCTTACTCTGTGAGTGGACCATTGAATTGAATCACTGTGATTTGAAGATGTGCTGAAATAGACTACCCAGTGAGTCACTGAGTTGTTAAACCAGATCATTAAGTGAATGTTCTGCTTGATTACATTTCTGGAAGAAGAAGAAAAATCTGTCTTAGTTCACGGAGTTTGTGAGCTGCTCACATGCCTCTGTAGGAGTTCAACATGTCCAAAAGAAATGGATGTGAGTGAGTCGTTGCTTGTTACAAGTCTAAATGTTTCAAAGATACTATTCTCAGGTCAGCGAGTCAGTAAATTGTTGATTTGAGAATCACTATTTGTGAACGAATTATTGAAAAGATCTAACTTAAAAGAATACTTTGTTTACAATTTATTAAAATGCGCAAGTCTAACAGGTTTCCTCAATTTCCTCATATCAGCGGCCTTAACTGTCTAACCATTGACTATCCACGTGTGACTAATGATGACATTTCCTGCTGAGAAGTACTGACGGAAGCAGATCTTATCTGACTTTCCCACCCACACAAACACACTCATACATATATACACATGCACAGAGGCAGGCAGCCCACATTCGTCATATGTATCACCCACATTCAATTAAAGTGGCTAGCTGACGGTATTGTCAATGTGCTGTGGGCAGCTTTGAAATGCGTAACTGCCTGACAGCGTCTTAGGTGTGCTTGGATAAGCAGATGTGCGTGAATTGTTGCGACTCTGATCATGGGTGGAGTGTGGCGAAGCTGTCGCGAGCTCTGCCTCGTGTAAGACGTGACAAATGTGGACACACAGGTGCGCGTATGTGCTTCTCAAAACACCTCACTAACTCCTGAGGTGTGTCGGGAAGCATGCTGTATACCATCAGATTAGTGTTCTCCTCCTTCCTCGTGTTCACCGTGAGATAAGAGTATCGTCAGACTTTAAAGTTTGAACATGAATAGATGCACACGCGCGCCCTTTTGACATGCGCACGGCAAAAGAAAAAAGCTTTGTTATTAAGGCATTTACAATTGTCAGCTAGCATTTCAGTTACTTTCCCTTCACGCAACACCATCCTTCATATTCAGCTTCAGTTGTGTCTATGTGAATTTGTGTGACATTCTCTCATGTCAGGCTTTTTAATATCGGTGATATCTGAACATTTCAGATGAGAGCTATAATTCATTAATGTTCAAGGTTTCATCGCTTTATTTCCGAGAACCTGTATTTATTCGGCCCTTACATAATGCTAATTAGTAATAGCCTGCTCCCTCGAGCGTGGTGCATTCCATCTGCAGGGGGTGGATTTCTGCACTGTGCTGAGAGCACCATCTCATTAACAAATACTGAGCACATCCAGCATTTACTGGCTTCATTTGCCTGCATGTCTCTTGCAGTTCAGTAGTCGGTTTTATTCCCATCAAAATTTTAGTCCTCCTCCCAAACAGACTGTAAAGTATTAATATGAGCAGTACTTAAATGCATAGTTCACCCCAAAAATGTCCTTATTTACCCACCCTCATATATTTTTTAGACCTGTATGACTCTTTTGCGGAACACAAAAGGGAATATTTATAGAAGAATGTCCACCACCAGAGCTGTCAAGCAAGATTGCTAAAGCAAGATTTTTTGCAAATAATGGCTTATATATTTCAGAGCATTTAAATATTTGAGTTTAAAGATTTTTTTTAAATTATTATTGTTTATTTTTTGTTCAGGATTATTTGATGAATAGAAAGTTCAAAAGAACAGCATTTATTATAATTACAAATATTTTGGAACGATGAAAAAAAATCTTTACTGACAGTAATTTATGTAAGTTTCTTAGGTGTTTATTTTGTGATATGACGGAAATGTTAAATCACTTACATGATATTTAAATTAAATAAAATCAGTTAAAGAGACTTCTTATGAATAGTTCTTACCTGTATGAATTTCTTTCTTCTGCTGAACACAAAAGAAGATATTTTGAAGAATGTCAGTAACCAAACAGTTGATGGGACCCATTGACTTCTATAGTATCAACTGTTTGGTTACCCATATTCAAAATATCGGTTACACTTTATAATAACTTACGCTTTGAATCATTTGTTAAGCATTAGTAAATAGTCAATTCATTATTAATAAAGCATTAATAGACATTAGTAAGCAGTTTATAAATGCAGCTTTATTCTTGATTTATAAACACCTATAATGTGTTTAATAATTGTATTTTCATACATTATTAATGATCAATTTATCATTTCTAAATTTAAGTATTTAATTATTTACAAACAGTTGTCAGTGGTACATAAGGTCATTTAGAAAGTAATTGATAAATAAACAATATAAATGTACATTTATGCATATTATTTAGACACATAGGTATAGTTAATCAGCGTGTTAATAAATGCTTGTAAATGCATGTATTCCTACAATAATACATAGGGGTGTGACGAGATCTCATGCCACAAGATCTAGCGAGACTAAACTGTGATGAGATTTCTGACGGTGTGAGGGTGAAGTAAGGATTAAATATGTTTACATTACGCCTCCACTCTAGTTTTGCTTTTTTATAGAAATAAAAACAATTGAATTCAGGTGGATAATTATAACAGTAGCTTCAATTCCATCAGCTCATCTAGAACGAGCTGTTCGAGTCTTGCGCAGCAGAGATCACGTGATGAGAAAACGAGCATGTTACGAGTGTGTGTTACATGTTAGTGGACTAGACCTTGGCGGAGGATTCATTGCACAGAAGAAGCACCAGACTTAAAAAAAAAAAAAAGTTTAAATGCACATTCAGCACCACCACTCTCTATTCACAGAGTACACATGATTGCGAAATTCGAAAGTAAACGCACATTCAAACCATAGACTGTAAAAAAAATATGGACACGTAGTGTCCGTGATATCACCCATAGGAAGAGCAATTTTGAAGCGCAAAGTAGAGACGAACTGGCCGTTGCCATCTTGGCAATACGTCATCATGTGTCACTCCCGGATAACAGAAAATGGGCAAAGAGGCCGGACGTGGGCGGAGCTTAGGTGACGCTATGACTAACAGACAGCCGATAATCACCTGTCAATCAAAGTGACCACGCCCTTAATTATGCAGAACTTTATTGTTTTATATAATGTAAACAAATTAATTATACATTTTGTTTACCCCTCTCACAGTTGTCATGAAGGGCAAAATTAGCCATATAGACCAAAACCACAATTTGTACCAGGCTGTAAACATGTTTTTTTCTGCTGTAAAGTTGAGAATTTTAACATGGGGCTCAATGAGATTTTGCTCTCTTCTGGAGACTGGTTACATACCATAGCCTGGCCAGTCGAGGAATTGCAGTTGAAGTCTGTTTAATCCGTTTAATGTTTGGCAAGACCTTCACAGTGGTTGTTGTCTTTTATTGCATGATAATTCATACTCAGAAAGTAGAAGTGAAATGACATTCATTAAAAGTTGGTTAGTTAAAACATTTCAATTGCACCTGCAAACAATTCTTCTACTGAATTGAGGATTTCTTAAAAATACTGTGTAAAAAATCTTGTGCCCCGATCCCGTGTCTCATGAGATTAGTGTCTTGTCACACCCCTACTATGTCATGATTAATTCAGGTAGTTAAAAAACATTTAGTAACTGTCAGTTAACTATTTTTGTAAGCTAAATAAACTAAAAAGCTTATAAACTGATACACTTGATATAACTAACTAAACCTCTGCAATATCATACAAAATAAAAAGGAAACAAACAAGCAACAAAATTAAGAAAAAAAGCAAGTGAATATAAATAAAAATAGCTACATTAATATAGGTCAACATAACAAGCAACAGAATAAACAAGAACCTGAATAGAAACAAAAATAAACAACAGGATGAAGGTGAAGAGGTTATATAAAGTGTCCAGTTTCATTTTTTGTATGTCTGTGTATCACTCTGTGTTGTTTGTTTGCAGTGTTTAGAAAAGAACTGAGCCTTCAAATCTTCTTTGTAAAATCTCAAGGCAAAACTAGTCCTCACTTTAGATGAGTTCACAAAAATAGTTAACCAGCAACTACCAAATGTTTTAAAAGTACCTTAATTAAAGAATTACTGTAGGAATATATGTTAATAAAGCATTTATTAACATACTGAGTAACTATTACTATATGTCTAAATAATATGTATAAATGTACATTCAAATATTTTATTAATAATTTACTTACACCATCTAAATTAACCACTGACAACTCTTAAATAACTAGTTTGTAAATAATGTAATGCTTAATTTAGAAATTATAAACTGACAGTTAATAAAGTATGAAAAAGCAATTAAACACATTGTAGATATTCTTATAAATCAACAAAAAAACATTTAACATTACCATTTAACATTTATTTGTATTTATAAACTGCCTACTAATGCCTGTTAATGCTTTATAAATGACGGATTTACTATTTACTAATGCTTAACTGCGGATTCATAGTGCGAGTTATTATAAAGGGTTACCAAAAAATGATCGTTTGTTTTCAGCAAAGGAAAGGAATTCATACAGTTTTGGAACACCTTCAGGGTAAATAAATGATGACAGAACTTTCATTTTTGGGTAAACTATCCGGTAACACTTTAGAATAATGGTCCTTAGTTAATGTATTAACTAACATAAACTAACCATGAGCAGTACATTTGTTACTTTATTTGTTCATCTTTGTTAATATTAGTTAATAAAAATACAGCTGTTAATGGTTTGTTCATGTTAGTTCACGATGCATTAACTAATGTTAACAAGATTTTAATAATGCATTAGTAAATGTTGAAATTAACATTAACAAAGATAATGATAAATGTTGTAGAATTGCAGTTCATTATTAGTCAGTGTCAACTAATGTAGTTAACTAATGTTCTAATGACCATTATTCTAAAGTGTTACCAACTATCCCTTTAATTTAGATGTACCGAATGTTATTTGAGAACATTTTTCAGGGCATTCAAAAACTGAATCAGATACTCATTTGGTGTGAAATTCAAGAACTGGTGCACAGAGTCAAAGAATCTCATTCATCCTGACATGGGAGGACCAAACGCTGTAATGGCCGCCGTGGGGCGGGGGGAGGGTGTGAACAGTCTGAGTTGATGAAGAAAAAGAGTCAGTGTGTGGGAGTGGGGATAGATGATAATGACAGTGGGATCAAAGAGTGTTATTTCCCCTTAGGCCTTGCAGAGTTGGAGAATGATGGTTGATGCCCATTTCTGATAATGAACTCCACTGGTTGGAGTCCTGTAGGAGTGGAAGCCTCCACGTTCGTACATGACAACAAGAGATGCGCTTGGCGGCAATGACCCATGGGTCAAGCCTATTAAATTATACAGCTGTGCTGTGAATTAGCGTCTCTGAGCTGTCTAACACAATCACAATTAGCTTAGACTGATTACAGCTGTATTTAAAAGCAATAAACATTTTCGTAGCTGTTCTGGGCTGTGATGGGTGCAGTTTATTAAAGGTGCAATATGTAGGATTTTTGCAGTAAAATATCCAAAAACTACTAGGCCAGTGTTATATTTTGTTCAGGTGAATACTTAGAATATCTGTGAGAAATGGTGAAAAAGTGTGTAAGGGAGTTGCCTGTCCAACATGACATCATGACTTTGCCTAAACATACACACCACATTCTAAAGCCAAGTGGCGTGTTATCTGTACGCATTTTGAGCTATCCGCGTGTATGTCTACGGCATGTCATTCCGCGTGAATGACTGTGCCTAAACAAACCATCATCTCAGTGTATATCTACGCGGTGAATCCGCTTGAATGTCTATGCCTAAATGAACCATCATCTCAGTGTGTATATCTACGCTGTGATTCCGCGTGAATGTCTATGCCGAAACGAATCATTATGTGTGTGTGAGTGTGTGTGTCCACAATGTACGTGGATTTATAAACATACTAAATAATGCTTTTTTGAAAATGTAAAAATGCAGAATGTTTCTTGTGATGGGTCGGTGTAGGGGCAGTGTGTGTGTGTGTGTGTTTGTTTGTGTGTGATAGGTAGGTTTAGAGGTAGGGGCAGTGTAGGGGAATAAAATGAAACGCTAAAAACACGCTAAAAAGTGGTTATGTGTCTTGATAGCACGCCAAAATGGCATACAAATTGGCGTGTCTCGTATGCGCCATTTCATGATATCTGTCTGGCCTTTTGATGGCATCATATCCGGGTTACTCTCAATTTCCGCTTATACTGCCATAGAAACCAAAGCAACATATATGGACAACTCCATAACATCTCACGCCACGCTGTTGTAGTTTCGTTCAATCATTATGGACCATGGCAAACAAACTTTAGAAAAATTAACTCAAGAGTACCAGTATCAACATGCCGTTTTTCGAGCAGGCGAGAGCTTTGCAACAAACTTCTACTTGACAGAGATGCCGCCCTGCATGTGCTTTATTAGACTGGAGAGCAAATGTATATAAAACAAATCAATATTTTAGCTCAAAATGGTGAAATATTAGAATGTCATCAGTATGATGTTCTAATGTTGATGTGGCTTACTGCTAGTCTAATACAGCAAACAAACTAACACGCAGAATAACATTATAACTTTCAACACACTCAAATGGAGTTAAGATAGTGTAGAAAAAGTGAAAAGGCATTGCGTTTCCTCATTATTTCAATTTGTCGAATAAACAGACGTGTAGTCTGGTAGAATGAAACCTAATTTCTTTATATTTCCCGGGGCTCGAACACATGGCACAGATATCGGTCTCTTATTAGTAATCGCACCCTGCTTCATACCTCAGTCGTGTTAAAAAACATGAATGCATTCACTCATTATTTCCACATAAACATTATTAGATCCATCGGTATGATTCCACACTCATTCACTGCGTCATCAATCTACGCCTTTGTTACTGTTTTAAAGAGGCTAGCTACCCCTTTAGTGGCAAAAAATACGCAGTGTAACCTTAAGCATGGACAATCTGTCATATAGACCTCCTTAACACAAAACAAATGCATTATTGACACGGCTACATGCTTGTGCTTTACTTTATTTATCCACCACATTCAACCCCTGGAGTAAAGCTCTTCCACCCTGTGAATCTTTGATTTAAGCCGCTGTTGTCCCTCCCATACCCACCTTATTAGTCTGTGCCGACTACCCACACATTTAAATATTTCCAAGAACCAAGGGTAGAGCCAGAGCACAAAATGAAACCGGCATATAGTGCTTTGGTATTCTGTGTGCACCATGGGCAACCAGGTCTGCTGACAAATGAGGCTGCTTTAGATTCCCATGGCTTTGGTGGAGGAGTAGCCGTCGCCTTTTTGAAGACCCACAAAAAAAAAGGAGAATAAGGTTTCTGTGAATGCATATATAAATATATTTATACACTATATATATATGATTAAACAGCATGAATATTTGACCCTTTTTTAGAACATGCACAGTTGGTGACTGAAGAGATTTTCTCGAATTAATAGTCTCTTTGAAAGCAAAGACTTTTGGGAGTGCAGGGGGATTTGATAGCATGTAGCAGTTAGGGATCGCAACACGCATAGAGCTTCAAAGCCGGCAGAGACCAGGCAATATAGTTCTAGACGTTGTTACCATGCACAGGCCATCGGAGTGGCACTGACAAAGTGAATAGCTGGACTGAGAGGAAAATTAAGAGTCATTTTCTCCCCAAGTGATATCTCTCACTCTTGCGAGTCATTTCCATGCAACAATTTCGGATGATTACAGTACCTCAAACAAAACATGAAATATTGGATGTCAGTCTTGGCTTGCAATAGATAATGGCGTCGTTATTAATTAACGGTTATCATGATATGGGCTTGATAAAGTTCACCGGGGTGATGGAATGTTGCACTTGCACACACCACTACACGAGTCTTTGTAATTATGTGGGCGTCCATATTTAGAGCGAATGAGTTTTATGCGTCTTTTGTCTTTGATGTTATAACTATATCATTGTTATGATTATACAGTGTTATCATAGGATCTGGATCAGATGCACTTTTGTCCCACAGCACAAATACAAACCATATCGTTTCCTTATTAAATATTGCATCACAGATGTGTGCAGGATGCATGTGTGCAATTTCATTTAATTTTCCATCCACAGTCCCATTTGCTCTCAAAATCAATAAGGAACTTGTCCAGTGTGCTATTACACATAGCAGGAAGTGCTAAGGGGAAGCAATGAGTGTCGCACAGAGTTCTGACCTGGCATGAAATATGAGATTTTGATCAAATCTGGAGAGAATCCTCAGTGCGCTTAGGTAGTGCTGTTTTCTGCACTTGAGCTTGTTATATTTGTCTTTTTAATAAGATATGCAGACAATTATATGTCTCATGTGGCAGGTGAGTTAAGAATGGTAATTGTTGTGTCCATTTGGTAAATTAAAAGCTATTGTGTTAAAGGTTTTTTTTTTTTTTGTACACCAGTGCGCTATGTTAAAGGTGCGTTTTATGGGGTACACGTTGTACTCACTGTGTGCTTGGGAGTCCAATAAAAACAAAATTATTGACTTCCTCTCTAATTTCACAGCATATGTCTTGTTGAGTACACTTAACACTGAGTGAGTTCTCTGTAGACGAACTGCTGCTCTCTAGCTGTGGTGAGAAGGATGTGTGTTCAGCCCTTGTGTGAGACTAAACTCAAACAGTGGCTGACAAAAGTGTTTCCAATTCAGATTCAAAAGAACACCCCACGCAAAGCGCAGACAATCAGAAGATAATGAGGAGGACAGACAGTAATGGCGTGCGGTGCCATGTTCATATTCCCATCCCCCTGTATCATTCTCTCCTCCTTTTCCTCCCACTGCTCTTTTTTTTGAGCCTATTCTTTCCATCTGCGAGAGCGTGGGTCTGTTGTCAGCTGGAGGATTGAGCTGTGACAGGTTATGAAAAGCAACCTGTTTAAAAATGTCAGCTCAGCTACATAGCCGTGGGGTCTTGCGAACGGGCGTGAGAGAACACGTGCTTGCTTCCGCTTGCCATACCTGTTTGGGCCAAAGGGGTCAATGTTTGGCTGGTTAGCATGGGCCTGTTAGCCTCAGCTGGTACTCTCTATAGATACAAAAACATATTTCTTTGGCTATTCAGAATTAGCTGCATTGCTGAAATCTATTATATTTTGTGATGTTTGACACCTGATTGCTCATGATAGGTTTGTGTCTGTGTTTCAGCTAATTAGCATGTCCTGACATCGTTTTCCTTTAGCTTCACAGTAATTACATTAGTCACAGGTGATTGGTTCAAAAACCTCCCATTGGCAAATTTCAAATTGCACACTTCCAGGAGGTTCTGTGCTGGCCGATGCAACTGTCAAATGAGTAGGAATGCTTTTAGATAGTTTCTCCAGATATTATAAGCCACCTTTGGTCTGCATTATCTCATGTTTGTCTTTGTCTGTCACATCCTCCTTTATCTTTCTCTGTGATCATCACTGCAGTGCAGACTGGAGCATGTCATCTGACTGGGCGTCGCTACTGGCCAGATGACCACAGGGACTAGAGCAGCAAATGAGAATTGTGAGCGAAAAAGTGAGGGGGTGGTGGGTTATGAAAGACAGAAAGAAAAAAAAAATAGAATAACAGAATCAGTTTCAGGGATCAAAGATTTAGCCTGTGGTCTTGGAGTTGAGGCTAGGTTAAGCTCTGCCAGCTGCCACAAATACAGGCATACAGGGAGCTATACATTTTCATGACAGGCAGGTCTGGATCCACCATTTCACCCTTCCTGAACTGGAAATAATCCATCCAATGGTGAAAAGTATTCCCTCAAGAAGGTTGCCACAGAAGGAGTCCATCTGTGGCCTCAGTTAGAAGAAAAAGCACTTGTTGTATTTTTATATTTTTTATATTTAGGAATCTTTTATATCACAAAGATATTTGTAATTGCCATTCTGCCATTTTAAAGATACATTTTAGATCCTTTAATCCTACCCCCAAACCCAAATAACCATTTTATGTAGGATATTAAAACCTAATGGTAACAATTTTAGTAACAATATCATTAAAAATATATTTTAAGACGCCAATCCCCCTCCTACCTCTAAACATACCTATAACCATTTCTTAATCAGAGAGACATTTTTATGTATGAGGTACAGCAGAATTGAAGTTAATAATAACTGAAAATACTATCCAGGTCCACTCAATAAAGGCATGCTCTTCTCATTCAAACGCACATCACCCAAAATATGGCATGTCACAATCTGTGATGAAGCATTTGAGAGCCAATGAACGTTCGATATCATTGTGGTAAAACGTGTTGTAAAGCTTCTTTATCAGGCAATGACTGTGTAGGCAGCGTTTGTGTGCGAAGGTACCTCACAAAACAGGTTTCGGACAGATTTCTGAGGTAGCATAACGGTGTAACAATCTACAGCAAAATAGAGTTAGCTTCGGTGAAAACTAAACAAATACTTAACTATAATGGTAATTTCTCGATATGACATCAGAAGGTTGAAAAATTGGTCAAACACAAAAATGTTTTTATTTAGCTAATCTGTCACAGAATGGAATGCACAGGATTGTGGGATATCAAAGGCAGTGAAGGATACATCTATGTTGCCTTCAAAACTCGATCAGATGGTATCCCTGTATACAGGAAGTGAAGCTACCATTGGATTCAGACGTGCCTTGATGCCTTCCTACCTTGGAATGTGTCCTTCTAAGGCAGCATTCTTTAGCTTTTCGGGCAAAATTGTCGTGAAGAACGCTAATTAAAGGCTCAAATTTGTGTCTGTTCTCCAAAATCGTCTGTATCCTAAATATGTGGTTCATAGTGCACAGATAAAGTTGATTGCTTTTGGTCTGTTTTATAATTCTATCGTCAGCCACAATAAAGGATTATATACAGAAAATGCCTTTTGTGCTCCACAGCAAACAAAATAAATATTACGTGATAAATAATGGTTAAAAGAAAGAATTCAGAAAAACTATTCATTTTAACATTTTAAAGTGTGGTCTTGTTTAACATCATATTTAACATCAACAAATCAATCGTTTGGCCTCGGAACACTTGGAATATTTGTACTTTTTGTATAAATTGTGCCTGCAGTTGTATCTTTTTACATTTATATCCTGTGTTTTATATCATATAACACACAAATGGGTAGGTTCAGGGATGGGATGGGGTTGGGTTATATGTTCAATGTTTAATTAGCGTAAATAAAAATAAATGTTAATAATCCAACATGTCATAATGACAAAATCATAATGCAACATATAATTTCATTATGATGATATGCAGTCCACATAATGGAGCACCCTGATCGTTGAAAAATGCCGCTTAAGTTGGTACCCTGTGCGTTAAAATGTGACGCAGAGGGGTCCTGACCAAGCGTCAATATGTGACGAGTTTGGAGTGAGAATGTGTTGCAACAACAGCAGGGTAAATGGTAGCTATAGTTAACATAGCATAGTATAGAGAACATAACATAGCACATGTCAATACAGAATTCCCTTTTCACAAAAAGCTAAAGAAATAGTACTTTGCTGTACAAAAGGGAAAAAATGAAAAGAGATGGATTGCCGCAGTCAGAAGAGGAAGGTGCCAAATTTACTGTCACTCCCTGGGCAGCTGCATATGAATCTGTTTGTAAAGGCAGTAGAGTTGAAAGCAATATAACCATTTATACAGTGCAGTTAATTCTTGTCAACACTACTAAACAATGTAATGTCACAATTACTGTAGCATTTCTCACACAACATTAAATAAGATTACGGACTCATTCATCCAGTAAACTAGCTGGCTTTCTAACAAATAAAACAAGATCCTAATCACACTCACTCTTGTAATGGAAACGGTATCCCTCTACAGCATTGCCGATTTGGGGAAGATTAGCTTATTAATGCTGGAAAATCCATCACAGAAGTTTTCCAGAATTTTATTTAAATGTAAATAAATAATGGCAATTGGTTCAAAAAGCAGTTGAAGAAAGACCTCTAGTGTGAGCACCAAACCACAACCTTGGTTTAACAAAGGAAACATCTGTTCTTCTTATATTGTTTGATCTTATGATAAGTTGCTTGCAATGTTCATCATTTGTCTTTGGATTAAAATGCAGTGTATATAACATAAAATACAGTAATATGCAGTAAGTCTGGATTAATCCATCTACATTAAACGTTTGCTTGATTTGTCCTGCTGAGTTAATGCAGAAATACGTCATTGAGCTCGCTATAGGGCCATTGTGACATCTCAGAGAGAATTACAATGTTGCCAGCTGAAGTGCTTAGCCATCCCTAAAGTGAGGGGCAGATGAGCGCTGATCCACCGGATTAACATGGTTTGTGGTGATGAGAAATATTTCACTCACATTTCAAGTGCTTTATGCTGGGCTCAGCGGCCTCCTGCTTGTTGATGACGACATGTTGGACACCACACTCTCACCTTCACTCCCGATCTAAATTAAGAGTCCTACTCATCCTACACGTTCATTAATAGCACCCCCTCACGCTGCTTCCTTTGGGAATTTTGCCATGTTATGGCAGTTAGCCTGTCTCTTCTCTCTCTTTCTCTCTCTCTCTCTCTCTGCACTTCCTTTTCACTGACAGGCAGCCATCTTAATATCTTAACAGTTGCCATTTCAAATAAGTTTTCACAGCATAAATAAGTGGACATTTTTATAAACTTGCATGACTCATCCATAGTTTTTATACATTATTCCTGTACCTCTCCGTCTTTATCTTCATCACTCTCCCCTCGCTTTGAACTGTCACCTAATTTGCTTTGGCTGTGCGGTAATGTTAGGTGAAAGTCATGGATTTGAAGCTCCACAGGGGTATAGTGGAGATCTTTAATGAGTGTGTGGACTAGGGAGGGGGGCGGCAGTTGTAAGTCCACAAGGGTATTTATGAAGCTCATCTGCAGTCTGAGCTGGGTTCGCAGGAACAAGGCAATGACGTCCTCATCAGCCCTGTCAGATTTAATTCCAGCACGCTATGTTTCGTGCGTCTTATTTCCATATAGATAGACAACAGGTCTCATTCACTAATCGTGCGTATGCAAATGTGCGAATCTTTGCATACAAATAGTATTAATTAGTAAAATTATGTTTTTAATCCTAAACTATTAGAATCAAGTTGAGAACCAACTGAATCCATGCATACGCAAAAGCACCTCCAGTTGCCTTAGAAACATGAAATGTGTTGAGATAAAATGTGTTTTTATGGATTGGATTAGAAATGGAATAATTAAGAGGTCCTACAGTATGTCTTATTTTACTGTAACCAAAATTATATGCATTATAGATCAATCTGCGATACAGGATTATGAAAAAAGGTTTATGTAAACATACTCTCTGACGTGTGTGTTTTTGAGATTAATGTAGAGACTGTTTGTAGAGATTAATGATTGGCTATATGGGTCAGGCTGGGAAGAAAGCCTTTATTTGGGCATTATAGGCGTGTATTGTGCTAATTACCACATATATATTCATACACTTCTTCATTTAGAGTTGTCAACATTAAAACAAGTCTAAGAACAAATGAGTGTGTGTGTGTATACACCAGTTGTGAACCTCTCACATAAGTGGGTCAGTTTTTGGCACATGTATGTCTCAGAGGTTGATGTTTTATTAAAACATTTTATCGCCATGTGTTTTTGATACTTTTGTTTTCTTGTCACAGAACCTAGGACTTTAACCTTAAAATATGTTTAAAAGTGGAATAATCGAAATAAATAGTGTTTTTTATTTATTTTGTACGAATGGGTTATCTTTTTTTAATTTAATTTTAGTTTTAATTTGAACAAAATTATGTTTACAGTTGTGCTATCGTACCATAGCATTTTATTTTTATTTTTTATTGGTGTGTTTGTTTACAAAAGAGACTGCCAGTGCCAATGTCATGCTTGAAATGAAATATGAAGCATGTAGAAATTTAAGAAAAACCAAGGTAAATGTTGCTTTGGGAGACATATTTTATCTTACACCCTTTTCAATAAAAAAAAATAATAGGAAAGTTATGCAAAAAAAAAAAAAAAAAATTGATAATAATAAATATTATTTAATTGTGTGCATTTAGGATACATAACATACAGGCTTGGAAATTAGCTTTAGCAAAAAAAATGATTTAGCAATTTTGTTTCAGAAAATGTTTATTTACTTTATTTTACCATAGAAATCTATTAAACACAATTCCTCATTTGAGGTGTGTTGCAAATCGCACATTAGTGGATATTTCAGTGGTGTAAAGTATTTGAGTAAATGTAATTAGTTACTGTACTTAAGTATCTTTTTGGTTACTTTGTACTTGTTGTAATGAGTTTTAAAGATATTAAGAAGTCAATTCACTTTTTACTCCAATACATTTGTGTTGAGTAATGCAGTTACACATTCCATTTTGGATGGCACCTAACTTTTTCTGCAGTAGTTTGTTTCTGCTATAAACAATCTATATCGCCATCTAAGGGCATTGAAGGTACTATATCTTGTGCGTTTTGCCTTTACTCACCCAAACATGTCTTTAGCAGGTAGTTGATGAATAGCAAGTGTTCGATTTATGAGATGAGTTCATGACTCGCAGCCGGGGATGAGGCTAAAAAACCAGCACATCCGGTGCAAGAAGGCTTTGACTATTTAATTTGACTAAACATTATTTTATTTATCCTCTATACTGACGAGACCTTATTGAATGTTATTGGTTTACTTATGGCCCTTGAGCTTACCTGAGACTTTGAAGAATTTGAAGATGTTCAAGAGGCTGTTATGTCGACCTTGAGTTAGTGCAATATTGAGGTGTTCAGTTTTATTTTGATTTTAGAAAATAAACATGATTTCTAATCTTATAAATCTATAGTTTCTTATTTTTAATGGTGTCTCTCTCAGGTGTCAATGACTAGTGCATCTTTGAGCCTATATTTAGTATTAGTAAAATACTTAAGTACTATTAAAATCAGATACTTTAAGACTCAAATTGTATTGGAATTGGTGACATGTAACTTGTAATGAAGTCATTTTCGCTTTAAGGAATCTGTACTTTTACTCAAGTAGGTTTTCAGGTACTCTACACCTCCAAATTTCCGTTATATTGTGGTGCATATCCACCATTGGACATTGTGAGTGTGAAAAGTATATTTTTGAAAAGTCTACAAAGTTTAAAGTGTCGTAGTTCAAGAAACAAGAATTCTTGCTCATTAGTGAATAAGACCCAGTGTAACTTCAAGTAATATAATAGGCAAATTTCAATGAGCCTGCATACTTGTTAAAAAGCACAGCAGTTTCTTTTTCCAGCAGTGTCTTAGTCAAAACTCCAGCAGACCCAGTTTGCCATGTGTTGCAGGAATCTGTGATTATCCCTCTATTATTGACTTGAACCAACTTGCAGTCATTTACAACTAATGTATTGCATGTGAAATTATGCACCTTGGAGACCAAGGACAAAATGCTCTATTATGAATCCTGGCTGGTTTGGTTTTTCCCATGGTTCACTGGTTTGGCAGACAAGTTTATCCAGCATTACTTGTCTAATTATTCTCTTGTTAAGTCAGAATGTGGCAGAAGGCCGCATCCCTCGCATAGGTTCTGCAACAATATTGCTCTGGCTTTTTCTGAGTGGCTCTGTAATGAATTCAGGAAGTATCTCACAAAATGGGCTTTGTCTATGTGATGTGTTTATTTGGGAAAAAAGAGGGAGTAAGAACAGAAATGCAGACATAAAATGTGTTTGATGAGATTATTGGTGCAGCTGAAAACAAAGCTCCCCCTATAAGCTAGCATGTTTGTTTGTGTCAGTAGATGAGTGTGTCTGTTTGCGCGCAAGTTGAAAGAAGCTCTTTCGTTTCCTTTTCACGCAGCCCTGCACACTGTTCTTAGTTTACAGAGCCACGCAAAATCTCTTTAGTCTGTCAGTGTGTCTAAATCTCGTCTTTCCTTCCCGCTTTCCAGGAATAATTGTTTTTGCTTGGTGCAAGGTGAGATGTCGCAAAATATACAGCTGCTCCACAGATAAACGTCCACTGAAAATAATTGAAGGTAAAGGGTTGTATTTCCGTGAATCCGTTGATACGTCTCTCTGGCAGGTTGAAGGTCATCGGTCTGTCAGTCGCTGTGTCACTGGCCTCTGAACGGCTCATTAAAATGCAGAGCAGTATGTATCAGTACTCATGCTTGAATCCGTGATAAATTTTTCTCTGTGAAACGTTTCCGCGAACGGCCATCGATCTCCACGTCAGTTTGTGGTATTCATCAGCCTCGGGGCAGACGGCGCTCGCATTTCCCTCTAATCGCTCATGCATAAAGGAGCACTACTTTTGGAGACAGGGACCAGGAAAGTGCGCATCTGCATCACAAATTTATAGTCTTTATGGAACCGTTATATTCATAATTTTTTGTTGTTATTATTATTTTTTGATAATAGGTGGCAGAAGAATGGTCAGAGCCAGGGTCAGAGCACACAGGAAGTGAGAAACGAAGTTGCGTACTTCTTAAGGACAATTTTTATGTTTGTCCATACATAAATACATTCTAGTACACATTCATCTGCTCCGTATATATGTCAATACATGTAGATGTTGTCTAAAAATACAACCAGGCCATAGTTATTTGTGTAATTTTTTTATACATAAAACAAACAAAGCTCACGGGCTTTATTGATTTTATATATATATATATATATATATATATATATATATATATATATATATATATATATATATATATATATATATATATATATATATATATATATATATATATATATATATATATATAAATAAATATTTTTTTTATTATTATACACTTTCTCTGTTAACAGGACAGAGGATATCCCATTTATGCATCATTCGCTGGACTTTTGATGGTATCCCCATCCACAGACAGTTGGTTCAACAGAGGGTTATTAATAAAATGTGTTATTTTTTTATTTTATAAAATTGTTTTAAATGTGGCAGATTTATCAGATTGTTGTATTGTACTTGTAATTATAGTAAAAACAAAAATTAGTAGCAACAGTTTTTCTCTAGCTGTGTTTGCTCCATATTTACAATTCTTTACAATGCCTTTAGCCACTGCATATTATCAAAATCCCTTTTAAGACAAGTAATTTCACTCGCCGGCCATCTTTGAAACGCCTATCGGGCATGCAAGTGCAGCTCCTGTCTCTTTGAATGAGGAAACATCAAATTCTCCAAAACTGTTCTCCACACTTACAATTAAATTTCATATTCCAAATATGTATTCCTCAATGAAATTTAACAACTGTCTCATACATCACATTTTTTTAAACGCTTAAATCATGACAAAAAAAGAAGACATTTTCAGCCTGGACAAAGCTAATGCACAGTCCCTAAGCGTGCATCTCACAACACTTTTTAATAGTGTTTCTATAGCAACCGGGGCTTCTACCAGCAGCTTCACTATAATTGGCTTTCATTTAGAGGGCTGGGCTTATTCACCATATTGGGCATTGCACTTTCTCCCATTCATAAGTAATCAGAGTTCACCATATTCCTATATGTAAATAAATATATATTTTTAATACAATGCTCTGGGTCCTTCACTGGAAAGGGAAATAACTCCTGCTAAACGCTTATGCTTTGAATTATTTCAAGAGATCGAGACCATTGTTACTAAAAGTTTGCTAAGAATTGTGTCCTACTCAAGCAAGGCAGTATTTGACACTGATCAAGCCTATTCAGTTGGAGCAGACTGGGAGTTGGCCTTGAATGGCAACATGCCCAGGGCAATACGGGCAACAGGGATGATAGTCAGGTAGCAAAGTTTTTTTATTTTTTAAATACACACAAGTTTAATTAAAAGGCCATTTTGCTAGTGGTGCATTACCCTTTTAACATACTTTGTGTTGCATTACCTTGCCATTAAATAAATACAAAAAGAAAGAAAAAGGTGGCATACCTTGTAGTGAAGTAGGAAAAATGTCACGTTTGTCCATAAAGAAATGCTCAAGGGCTTGTCCTCACAAACGCATTCATCTGCTGTGTATAGATGTCAATATTGCATGTCTATGTCCACTTCAAATGTTTACCCTCTGTATACTGAATGTTAAATAGCACTCTAAACAATGCTACTATATTTCCCAGACAGTTAATATTCTCCCAGGAGCTCTTTCATGGCTTGTCTACTCAGTCAATGAACTCTGAAAGACATGAAATAAATTGATTTGTATGCAGGGGGTTCAACCAAAACATAATGGGAAATATAATGGTGGCTTGTTTTATGTTTTTCCCTCATTGCTGGAGGTTAAAGATTGCCTGACATTTCCGTCTGAGAATTTCTTTATTTGTCAAGTGTCTCAGCTGTGCTCATAATCCAAGTGTACAATGTATCAGCACTAGTTGTAGGCCTAGGTGGTTTGTCTGGGCCAAACAACAAAGGTGCCTAAATAAGTATTTGCAAAAAACAACAAGCAATCTCAAAATGACATTTGTGTCAAGAGTCTCTCAGGTGAGCAGAGACAAGTGAAGTTTAAACAGCCCACTTCACCCAGAGAGCGGATTTTACTGGCAGTGAATATACATGGAAGTGTGAGTGATACCAGTGATATAAATGAGTGTTTCATGCCCCTTGACACTGGAAAGTTTTTCATGCTCTGTTTTTGGCACTGAAGAGCTATGGGTGAATGAATTGATACCAGTAACATTTTACAGCATTGCATTGCATTGCAGCTGAGGTTAGGGTAAGACGACATAAGATTGAAAAAAAAAAATACTTTTTATAATGTTAAAAAACAATGTAACCAAAATATAACACCAAATCACTAATGTCACACTAATATTTTCATAAACGGACTAATTTATATTTATACACCGATTATGCATAATATTGTGACTAGGGGTGACCCCGAATAGCCGAAGATTCGATGCATTGATATGCGAAGCCGTATTCGACCACCGATCTCACAGTCGAATCTTCGTGGGTGTTATGAAACGAGGATCATACCATTTTGGCAATTTGGGGGTGCTCAATATTTTAAAGACATGGCGCAGCGCTAAATTAGAACACAATGTTTTCAATGAGTGTATGCACACCGGCGGCGGCATTCGGTGCCTGTCCGTGACGACTCAGGAAGTTTTTATATAAAATTTCCCTCAAATCGTCAATGTACATACTGATTTCACCCTGTGCTACAAGATGCACCAATCATGCAGCTCTGTTGTCAGAAGTCGATTCAAAATTGAGTTTGCGCGTATATAATGTGCGCGTCCGGTGTTGAGACACCGGAGACGCAGCGCTGAGCTTTGCGTCCGGTGTGCAACGCTCTTTAGGCAATATCGGCTTAAGAACGTGCACGTAAACACACTCAAAGTGTTTCTCTCCTCTCTAGGCAGGTATTTTTTTTTGGTTTATTTATCAACATGCTCTTTTATATATTTGTGTGATGTTCTGTATTTCGATCGTGGCTTTACAATGTTATGCGAAAACATTTTACGAATGTTTATCCACCACATTACCTTTTATTTAAACCTAAATAAGAAAGCCACAGTCAGTTTGTCTGTCAGTTGGCAGGCAGTTTTGATAGCTCTATTAAAATCCGTTGCTGTGTGCAGTGTTTAAAGGCAAATAAAAATAGTTTTAGCCTCCTGCTGACTGGTGTCGTGCCCCTCCCAATCCTTTCACACACAAACACAGATGATTCCACTATCAGTCGACTATAGAAAGATTCGACAATTCTGATTTGAATGTGTAAATCCTTAGTCAGGGACACCCCTAATTATGACCACCTTACTAATATTGTGCTGGTCCCCCTTTTGCTACCAAAACAGCCCTGACATGTCGAGGCATGGACTCCACTAAACCCCTGAAGGTGTAATGGGCTATCTGGCACCAAGATTAGCATCAGATCCTTTAAGTCCCATATGAATGAATATTTTTTTGTTAGTTGCAAGGTATGGCCTCCATGGATTGGAGTTGTTTGTTCAGCACATCCCAAAGATCCCACTGAACCACTCATGATCCCTGTTAACGAGCTAGGTAGGCTTTAGGTGTATGCACAATAATGTCTGCAGCAATTTGGCACTGTGTATCAAGGTTATTATAGTTTTGCTTTTTGAAATTAGTTTTTATTTCAGTATCGTTTTCAATTTTGCTACAAATTTCAGTTTAGTTTTAGTTAGTTTTACAAATGGTTTTGCTAGTTTTAGTTTAGTTTTTATTTTAAAAATAAATTTCTATTTAGTTTTTATTTATTTAGTTTCAGTTTTAGTTTTAGTAATTATAGTTTAGCAGAGTTACCATAATGAAGTGTAGAGACCAAATCAAGGTTTTTCATTTCAGCAAAGTTTAATGTTTGCACAGATTAGAGTTTAATCTTACTAAACATCCTTAAGTGAAATCACTTGATAAACGAGCATTATTGTTTAAACCCAGGACAGTCTTACAAAACCTGCATAAAGTTGGGTCTTCACCTTTGAGCAAAAAAGCTTGAGTCAAACTATGACCTATACAAACAACGATCTGGAGATTAAAAATGAAATAAATTATATTTTGATATTAAAAAATTATATTTTATATTTTTGACATTGGCTAATACTCAGAGGATCTATCTTAAAGAACAAAATAGATGCAACGTAAAATATAAAAGTAAAAATTATAAATTCCAGACAAACTCATTCATAACAAAGATTAAATATTGTTAAACAATTAAATGCTTATTTTAATTTCTTCAGTAGTAAAATGTAGGCTAGCAGTGTAAGACCACAGCTAAAGTCATCTGAATACAGCCAACACACACTGGTGTGTGTGTGTGTGTGTGTGTGTGTGTGTGTTTGTTGTGCTATAATTGTAAAGGGGACCAGTGTCCTCATTTATCTAGTAATATATATATATATATATATATATATATATATATATATATATATATATATATATATATATATATATATATATATATATAATTAAACTATAATAACTTTATTATTATTTATAAGCATTTTTAACTAGTGAGGACCAGTCAAATGTCCTCACTAGTTAAAAAGGCTTATAAATCGTCCAAAACATGTTTTTATTTAAATCTATTGTTTTGCACGTTCTTGGGATGGGTAGGTTTAGGGATAGGGATAGGGGTTGGGTTAGGGGATATAAAATATCATTAACCTGATATAAATCAGTGGAAGTCCATGCAATGTCCTCACTTATATAGTGAAACAAACCTGTGTGTATGTGTGTGTCCTGGTATTTCCTACTTTGTGGGGAAATGTCTCCACACAGATAATAATATAATATAATGTAGATGATTATGATAACACTTTTGAGCCTGTCAATATTATGCAAACATGAAATCTCAAACGCATAGTAGGCTAGTACTTGCTACTATAGTTGCTGACTTTTGCGCCGCGTCTCTCGTCGCGTAAGAAACGGCATTCTAAAACAGTGAGCTTAAGATAAGAAGTTCAACGTGCATCTCATTACCGTGTGTTATTTCCCATTTCACTGCCACGGACGCATTGATTCTTTGTGAACTGCCGTTTAGGACTGGCGATGTGTTGCCTGTCTGCACGCGTCCGTCACAGGGCAGCGGTTAATCTCCTCAGATCACTTCACGCGCAGACACTCCCTCAACCGCCACAGTCAGATTTTCCACCACATTAAATAGGGCTTATTAATAACGAAAACGAATATTTATTTTTGCTAATTATTATTTTATTTCAGTTAGTTTTTTAGTAAGAGTAGTTCGTTTCGTTTAGTTTTAGTTTTTTATTTATTCAGATTTTTAAATTTTATTTCAGTTTACGAAAATGTTTTTTGACCAATAGTTTTAGTCTTCGTTTCAGTTTTCGTTTACAAAATAACCTTGCTGTGTATTGACACCTTTCTATCAGAACCAGCATTAACTTCTTGAGTAATTTGAGAAACAGTATCTTGTCTGTTCAGGTGCTTTCGCTCCCCACATGCATCAATGAGCCTTGGCTGCCCGTGACCCTGTCGCCAGTTCCCCACTTTTTGTTCCACTTTTGATATTGACCACTGCAGACTGGGAACACCCCAAAATAACCGCAGTTTTGGAGATGCTCTGACCCAGTCGTCTAGCCATCACAATTTGGCCTTCATCAGACTCGCTTAAATTCTTACGCCTGCCCATTTTTTCCTGCTTCTAACACATCAACTTTCAGAGCAACTTTTGCTGCCTAAAATATCCCACCCACTAACAGGTGCCGTGATGAAGAGACAATCAGTGTTATTCCTTTCACCTGTCAGTGGTCATAATGTTACGCCTAATCTGTGTATAAACATGCTTTGTGTTGGAATTAAATTACAATAAAACTAGATAACTGCTGCAATGGGGTTTTGAACGTGGGGTTTTTGAGGAAGTGACTGAGAATTTTAAATAGTTCTTTCCTTTACTTGCTGTAATCCATCTATTTGCATTTTTTTGCAAAAATTATACTTGCGATGATCTTCTGTTTACCTCTGTAGAAGTTCAGCTGTCGTTTACGTTCATGTTGCAAACCCGGAAATGTGACATGTATTTATTAAATAAATTGTGAATATTTTAAAGTTGTGAATGGAAAATACTTTTTTGAAAGGACACAAGGCATACATTTAAAAAGGAGGCCATGTTTTCTAAAGTAAAGCTTGAGATCAGTTAACATTAGAGATCTGGTCATGAGCCTATGACATAATGCAGAATTATTATTATTATAAAAAAACAAAAAAACAAAGTATAAACAAAACTGCAGAAATCCCTTTTTTTTGGAAACACTTTACTTTGATAGATTTAAGCTAGTTTTTTGACAATGGCATACTTTATGTAGTATTAAGTTAGACGTGTTAAGGAGGTTTGTTAAACGTCACAAGGAGGATGTGCTATTGTCATAACATATCCGTAATGAGATCGTACATATCATTTTTAAACATCTGTTGTGTTAAATGAAACCTAATCACAAATCTTCATGCCTTTTATGGCTTTTATAAGTCCTCTCTGTATACTCTTGTTAGATATGTGTTTGCAATTGAGGTTGGCAGTGTTGACCTGTATGCATGTGTCGAGTGACGCGTGTGCTAAAAGGATTGCGTCAGCATCTGCTCTCTGATTCTTGACATATGGTCTGTCTGATCGCAGGAAGAGGTGCTGACAGTGGTCAAACAGCCCAGTGTACACACATCCCTGTAAGCCACCGGCACACTTTATGAAAATCACACTGCGTCTTCCTCATTATAAACTAACACTGTTTATTTTCTACTAATTGTGCCTTTTCCCTTCCACCCTCTGCAGCATGACATGTTTGGGCTTATCTGAGCCGTCTTTATTAGGTCCTAAGATATTATAAGTTGAAGCAACCAGCATTGTCTGTAATGAGCATATTTTGTTTTGGATGGAATACTGATGTCCCTACAAGGATTTTTTACCATTAGCTGGTAAGTTTCCTTACAACTTTTCCAAGGGTTTTCAAAGTGGGGTCGACGGACGGACGGACGGACGGACGGACGGACGATAGATGGATGGATGGATGGATGGATGGATGGATGGATGGATGATGGATGGATGGATGGATGGATGGATGGATGGATGGATGGATGGATGGATGGATGGATGGATGGATGGATGGATGGATGGATAGATAGATTTGGATAGACTTTGCGGGGGATTTTTGAAAATAGATTAGCTTCACACAGACGTCTTCTAACTGTCACAGTACTTACAGGTAACTCCAGACTGTCTTTGATCATCCTGGAGGTGATCATTGGCTGAGCCTTTGCCATTCTGGTTATTCTTCTATCCATTTTGATGGTTGTCTTCCGTTTTCTTCCACGTCTCTCTGGTTTTGCTCTCCATTTTAAGGCATTGGAGATCATTTTAGCTGAGCAGCCTATCATTTTTTGCACCTCTTTATAGGTTTTCCCCTCTCTAATCAACTTTTTAATCAAAGTACGCTGTTCTTCTGAACAATGTCTTGAACGACCCATTTTCCTCAGCTTTCAAATGCATGTTCAAAAAGTGTTGGCTTCATCCTTAAATAGGGGCCACCTGATTCACACCTGTTTCTTCACAAAATTGATGACCTCAGTGATTGAATGCCACACTGCTATTTTTTTGAACACACCCCTTTCAACTAATTCAACTAATTGCCCAATTGCACAGCCTTAAGAGCGTGCATATCATGAATGCTGGGTCTCATTTGTTTTCTGAGAATCTACTGAACCTACTGGTAACTTGTTTGCCACGTAGCAATAAAAAAATATACGAAAAACCTTGATTATTCTGGTTAGTCACATTGTACTGCTATTATTTTGAACAATACTATAGATAGATAGATAGATAGATAGATTGATAGATAGATAGATAGATAGATAGATAGATAGATAGATAGATAGATAGATAGATAGATAGATAGATAGATAGATAGATAGATAGATAGATAGATAGATAGAGTACACAAGTTCTTTATACTATTTTTCTATATTTACACACTTTTTTTCAGACCCCTCGTTTGAAAACCCCTGAACTAGTCGTTGTTGCTCAGACAATTCTAACTATGTCCTATTTTCACAGAAAGAGATTGAAAGCATCTTTATTATTCACATGTCACGGTTGCTGCGTCGTCAACAGTGATTTTCCCCTCCATCGTTGTACAAATCATGTCATAAAAAATGAGATGTTTTATGCCTTTCACCGACTTTGCATCAAAATCTTTATTTCTGGCTACTCGTCGTCTCAGCCAAAAAGAAAACACTTGACACCTCCATTCAACATCACAAAGTTGCTCTCCATGGCAACATCATCTTTCCATCTAGTGCTCGAAGATCCCATCCATCTTCATAATTTAACAGCGATTGAATGGTTTAGGTAGCATTATCTTGTTAGTGGGGAAGTGCTGGCTTGCTTAAACGTACTGGGTGATCATATGCTATAGTTCAACACCGTAATCACAAAGATTACACCGTGTCTTTATAAGCTATGCTAACACTGAGGCGAGCTGATGGGGAGATTGGCACTTTTGTAGCTGTTATCCGTCAGATAGCCTTTTCGCAAGGAGATCCCCTCAGAATGATAGGGTCGACTGAAACACTCGCGATCCCTGTTAGAGAGATAGTTAGGCTTTATCTGAAGCAAATTGAAGTGACTGTACCCGCCATTCCATTCTTGCAAGTTTACACTAGAGTAGATAAAGAGAGACAGAGTGGAAAGCCCAGCAGAGGCCTGGGGTCTGAATAGACATTGTGTCTGCTCACACGGATATGACCGGACAAAGGGCGACTCCATCCAGAACACTAGATTGGGCACAGTGCAGTACATTATGCCATTCAGCACCAAACAGAGACGCTGTGCCTCCATTCAGCTTGACAAGCCGTTTGCCATTCTCGCCTCCGCTACTGTCAGAGCTGCGGAAAACCATCACACGCCAATCTTCATAAACCGTTCTGCTCAATTGCGATTTATTCCGAATGAATAAGAAAGCAATGAATGTTTATGGTTTATTTTAAGTAACGGTATATTGTTTTATGGTGCATCGACAGCCCTTTTTTATTAGATACTTAAAAACTCACAAAGTCCGTGTTGTGTTTTCCTTTGTGTTCGCTTGATTTGCACATTGATAACTTGCTTCATTAATTTTGCCATTGGAAGCCAAATGAGTATGAAGTTGTGTCATGAGCCCTGGAGGACCATGCGCCCGGCATTCGCACTTTGCCACCGGCTGTCAACGTAAAATAAACACGCAGGCACTTCTGCAACTGCGCGCAGCCCAAAGCTAGATAGATGTGTAAGGGGGAAGACAAACACGCCATGCTGGGATATTGGTGGCAGGGAAACCAGTGCCCAAATGCTAATTGGAAACTCACCCTGAGCCGGCGGAGTGGTGATTAATGATGATTGTTTCTGTATTCAGCGTACTTTCCTGATTGAGCCTGAGTTTCACATGAGTAACTCTGCACATTGGAGCCAGGCTGCCAGATCTGCCTATAAGTCATCAGCTACCCGCTGTTTTGCATTTGCAGTGTGAGCGAATATTTATATCTATCTATCTAGCTCCTACTAGAGACCTGGGTCTGTTCCTGGCCCAAAGGGTTACAGAGGAGCTAAGAAGGGCTGGCCGATTAGCCTTCTCCGCAGCTCTCTCTTGCTCGCAGTCTGTCACATTCTATTCTGAAACCCAGCGCAGAGAGCGCAAGGGCAGGCAGAGGTGGCGCAGGAAATGGATTAAGAGGCTCTCACCTTCCAACTCTGGCTCTGGCAGACTGGCGGGATTCATTTTCACGTTCATTTCTAGCCTTCAGCCCACCCCCACCTCCTGCTTCTCTGTCGCTCCTATGCTGCCCGCAGGCCTTTAACCCACCACCGACTTCCTGCCCAAACATTGTATCTCGACCTCAGAACACGGATCACTTAACTCAAATGGGTACGAGAGGCCTTGTAAAATAGGGACGAGAGACCTTCCTGCACGTGAATAATAGAGTGAGTTCCTGACAGGCCTCTTTGATCGGAGAGGTAAAAATGGCGCGTCCTTGCAGATTGGGCTTCATATGTTTATTGCAGTGGTTCTCAACCTTTATTGCAGTGGTTCTCAACCTCAGCCTCCAAGGCCCCCCTTTGTCCGAGATATTATTCGAAGGCCCTCCTAGCTAAGCTGATATAGCTCTGGTACTTCTGTTGTAATAAAACATATGATGTATAGTTAATGCTGTAACTATACATCGTGATTTGTTAGTCTGTTTTAGCATTTTAAAATGAAGATGAAGTCCCTAAAGCAGGGGCCTGCATGTGTGCCTCCAGGAAGTTTTGTAGCCCTGCCCTGAAGGGACATGGTGATGGAAAAAATATCGGATGGGAGGGGAAAATATTTCAATGCTTTTGCTTTCTCCTGCAAAAGTTTTATGTTCCCCCGAGAAACTGCGTTCTTTCGCAAAGAACTTGAAGTTTCCGGGGGGAATGCAAGCTAACGCAAAGTTTCTCAGAGAACGCAAACATTTGCGAGAGAACCCAGACACATTGACTTATTATTTTTCCTTCCATCTCATTTGTTTTCCTCCACCAGGTCCTTTTGGTGGCTCTGTACTTACTTAGGCCCTCCTGGATGTTTGCTGAGGCCCCCTAGTGGGCCCCGGTCCCCTGGTTGAGAACCACTTGTCTGTTAAGTAGATGCTCATTCAATTGAACCCATGGGAATTAAGCTCAAAGGAAAAGTACAAAAAGGAGGTTTCCGAAAAATAGACAAAGAGATGGCAAACACAAGCATGTGTGAGCACTGAAGATGAACACAATGTGGCCAGGCGTTTTCTATAGCTATTTATATTCAAGCGAGTGCACCAATCAAACAAGCATGTGCAGGGAATAACATGGTGATTTAACGGCGTGCTTTGTGCTCTATTCTTTAGTCTCAGCGGGATTTTGTGCTACCTCTGAGCAGATTTAGGGAGGACCTGACTGTGCTTTACATAGATTGCCTCATCCCCCCCATTGCCAGAATAATGTTCTCGAAACCTGTTCTTGCAATGACTCTAGAAGGTCTAGGCATGGGTCACCCCCAAAGAGCAAATCCAAAAATAAGCTTTGGGTGCCGTTCCATCAAATGTGCCCTTCATTCTGTCTGAAAGCAGAGATTATTCTAAACCCTTTTTTTTTTGGTGTTTTTTTGATACACCGACACTGTCCATTGGTCCACAAGGTACATTGCTGTCCATGGGACGGTACGCTAAGGTACAAAACCAGAAAGGTGCTAATATGTACCTCTAAGGTACTAATACACACTCTTAAAGTACTGATATATACCTTTTAAGTTACTGATATGTACCATTTAGGGGTACAAGATGTACCTTTTCACTTTAGTACCTTAGGGTACCGCCCCATTGATAGCACTGTTATTTTTTTTCTGAGAGTGCACCTGTGAGGCTCACTTACCTTCATGTGAAATTCTGAGATATGAGTTCCTTCTGAATTTGTATTTGGCATCATTAATATTATTAATATTATCACAACTATAATGGCTCACTTTTAAACTTAAAAACCATCAATAATGTGGGTGAAAAAGTTACCAAGTAGCTTTCTCTCAAACTCTAGCAGTTTGAGAAAGGTTGTATTTCTTAACAACATTTAGTTGGTTTGATTGGCTGAGTCATCTGATAAGGCAAAAATAGCAAAGAGTGTTGTTTTGATATTGAGAAGTGTGAGCGAGAAGCAGAAAGAACACTACTGCGTAGAGCCACCTCTGTATGGAGTATTTATATATGCATGATGTGCTAAAAACCCTACACTTACACATTTGGTTTTTATTTCTAAAAAATAAAATAAAAACCTGAACATGTAAAGTTATTAATTGCGAGAAAAAAGTCACATGGGTATTTGTTCTTAATTATTTTAGACAGGACTAATATTTATGTTTTATATTATACATTTAAATATATTGATTATATTTGTTGGCTTATATTTTGTTAATATACAAAATATTATACTATTTTTATTTTATGTGCATTTGTATGTACTGCTTACCTGTACCTACATCCATCCATCCATCCATCACTATTGTCAAAGGGATAGTTCCGTATTCAAGTTACGAGAAAATGTAGCGGAAGCCTTTTGAACTGAGAGAGGCAGTAAGTTAAATACGGAAGGCTGTCTGGCAGAGGCTAGATATTATACTTTAGAAAGTTTTGAATATAAATACATTTTGTAAATATCTTCCAAAAAAAGTATCCCTTTGCTTGAGAAGGTCTTTATTTTTTAGGAGCATGTGGATTACTTTTCTAATGGATGGATGCACTTTTTTTAGTTTTAATATAACTTTGATTGTATTTGTCTGTTAGATACACCTATATGGCTTACGGTTAGGGAAATCATGGGGAAGAGTTTTGGGAGAACTATCCCTTTAATATATAAAATATTATACAATTGTATTTTTATTTTATATGCATTGTATGCATTTATTCACGGCTCAGCTATACATATACCCATCCATGCATATATAATATATATATATATATAATATAACCACTATTTTATTTTGTATTATTTTCAGGAATATAACTCTATACTGCTACAGTTCTCTAGTTTTCTATGGTATGAGTGTTCTGTCTTTTCCATGCTGTGTCTGTTTTTTGAAGGTAAAGTGTAAGGGTTGCTGGGGAGGCTGTTTGTTCTTTTATTAAAGAGATGGTAGATGGGTGATTATGGGTTTTTACGCTAATGTGTCCAGGTGGTTCTGAAGTAGCTGACTCTGATAAAAGCCCGTTTCTCATTAACACACTGACAGACTATCTAACTGTGCAATCACATTCTCCTCAGTTTATTAAAGTGGTTAGGAAGTCACTCGTGCCCTGCGGTGACTGGTTGTAATTTTTCACCCAAAGGTCTGGCGAGAGATTCAGAGAACGTGAGCTGTTCTCTCTGTCTCTCTCCTTATCTCTCCCTCTCACTCAGTCTTTGATTCCTCCCTTATCTCTCTCTATTTCTGTCTTTCGTCTTCCTCACTCTCTCTATCTCTCTTTCCTCTTCTCTGACTCATTCATCTTCAGTCTTCTCTGCACACAATGAAATTTAATCTTGTTTTTTCCTTCCTTTTTGGATTATTTTTCTTTGGAAACCTAAAATAGCAACCCTTGCAGTAAGTGCAGTTTCCCCCTCTGAAACAGTGCATCTCCATACCAAACAGCAGCTCCAAACTGATTGGCTGAGATAGCTCATGGTAGCAGTCTGGAAGCACTTGCCTTGATTGGCGTTTAGCCAAAGGCTATAATCACAGTTTACAGTGGTGTTACAAAAGACCCAAACACACTCATATCAGGCCCCTGAATACCAGTTGTCACGCAAAATACATACCAACAAAAGCATCAGATCAACAACACAGCAGACCCTCGGCTATATACCTTATGATTGAGACGTGCCAGTGATTGAGCGCTTGTCGTGAGTATTGACAGACTTTTTCAGGTAGGCACGTTAGAAACATTTGACAGCTCTGTTTGATTATTTATCGCTGGAACTGCCAAATGTCAAATGTCGTGAAAAAAATCCATAGTTTGTCACCGGGTAAAGTGAGTCATTCTTAGGCATATGGAAAAGATGGTTGAGGCATGACTATGGTGACTTTTCTTTGCCAGATATTATGTTCACCTCCTGCTGAGTCCAAGATAGCAGTCAAAGAATGGCACCTCTGGGCTCGGATGGAAATGTCATTTATGCACATATACGCAAACATATATGTCTTTCCTTCCCCTCACCCCTAGCCTGACATTGTCATACTCAATTCAAGTCAGAATATGAGTCGTCTGCTGCTCCATTGAGCTGTAATTATGGGGTGTGTTTCAACTGAACCAGGAAAGACTTCAATTGGATAGACCCACAACCAATCAGAGCAATGGAGCGACGTTAGTTGTCAAATGTCAACAGAACTCAACTGCACTGTGTTGCCAAGTCTGAATTTTAGCAGGCAACCTTGCCAAAATAACACACATTTTACTCCCCAAACGCCATTTTGTTCTGCAGACACCCCCCCAAGAAGCTATTGTTTTGGCAAAACCCTGTCTGCACACACAGAACGATGAAATAAACTACCTTTTCCAGTGTTGTAAAAAAAAAAAAAAAAAATTAAGGATACACAGAGTACTTGCCAACATGATCATCATTTCAGAGAGAACTAGTGAAGGTGAATGCATATACAAACACGCTCTCCATTTAGGATTAGAACAAATTCAACCAAGTGCATTTGGTGACGTGGATGATTACGTTACTGTTTACCATCTGTCTATAATCGTCTAAAGTCCGCCCTGACAATTTCATTGGTCTGAACAGTTTCTGTTCGGGCATAATTACTCCTCTATGGATCAAGTCCAGACCAAACTGCCGAGCTCAAATGTTGTGGGCGGGGCTGAGTTTGGCTGGCATCCAGGCTACGCACAAATTTCTGCCAGTGATACAATTATGGTTGGGATTATTTCAAGTGGATGATACTAGGTCTCAGATATTCTACACAATCTTTTGCTTCCATTTAAAATCATCCATAGCTGAATGCACGCACACCGTTTGAGATCATAGACTGAAGAATCTCATTGGGTAACTGTGGTTAAAAGTAATCAATGATAGGTAGGTGTTAATTTTTTGAAATAATGAAGTTTTCATACGGACTACTGAGGCGTGGTGTTTCCCTGATGGATAGGGAACACAGATGATGAGCAGCTGTGAGAGAGTCAAGTGAATTTTCAGAAGGAAACGGAGGCAGTGGCTCATCAAAAATTGAAATGAGAAAATGATATTCAGTACAAAAATGAAATGGTGTTCTCTAAAGCAACAGTCAGGAGGCCTCTTTTTTGCATCACTGTGTATGAATGTGAGAGGAACACAAAAATAGAGGTGAAAACTCAGAGAGGATGCAGTGCCACCATGTAGTTATGATTGGCTGATTACCCTGTCAGTGAAACATGCCTTGTTGCTCTATGAATAGGTCTGAATGGGTCAAGCTGAACAATTAGAAAGTAAACAACTCAACCTCAACTGTCCTGCTGCTACTTGTGCTGACAATTCAAAATAATAGCCACATTGCAGTTGGTAGTGATAAATAGAGCACTCACCAGCCACTTTATTAGGTACACCTTGCTGTGCAGGGTCAGACCCCCTTTTACTTTTAGAACTGCATTAATTCTTCATGGTATAGATTCAAGAAGGTGCTGGAAATATTCCTCAGAGATTTTGATCCTTATTGAATCTCCCGTTTCATCACATTTCCAAGGTGCTCTATTGGATTGAAATCTGGTGACCATGGAGGCCATTTGAGGATAGAGAACTCACGGTCATATTCAAGAAACCAGTTTAAAATGATTTGAGCACAAAATGTGTTATCCTGCTGGAGGTAGCCATTTAAGATGGGTATACTTCAGTAATAAAGGGATGGCAGGGCGGATCCATGCTTTTATGTTGTTTACGCCAAATTCTGACCCTACCATCTGAATGTCACAGCAAAATGTGAAACTCATCAGACTAGACGTTTTTCCAATCTTCTTTTGTCTGGTTTTGATGGGGCTGTGTGAACTGTAGCCTCAGTTTCCTGTTCTTAGCTGACAGGAGTAGCATCCGGTGTGGTCTTCTTCTGCTGCTGTAGCCCATCTGCTTCAAGGTTCGATGTATTGTGTGTTCAGAGATGCTGTTCTGCAGACCTTGTAGCGAGTGGTTATTTGAGTTAGCTTTCAGCTTGAACCTGTCTGGCCATTCTCCTCTGATCTCTGGCACACACAAAAATCCCTCAGAACTGCTGCACATTGGATATTTTCTCTTTTTTGGACCATTCTCTGTACCCTATAAATGGTTGTGTGTGAAATCCCAGTGAATCAGTAGTTTCTGAAATGTACCAACAGCCACGCCAATGCCACATTCACACAGTCACTTAAATCATCATTCTTCCCCATTCTGATGCTCAGTTTGAGCTCCAGAAGATCATCTTGACCATGTCTACATGACTAAATGAGTTGCTGTCATGTAAATGGCTGATTACATTTTTGTGTTAATGAGCAGTTGAACAGGTGTATCTAGTAAAGTGGCCGGTGATCTATATAAAATAGTTCTGTTAGGTGGTTACTTTTAAAATTATCATAGAAATGTACCAATGTTACATGTATAGTTTACAGAGACTTTTAAAGGGTCATGAATTGAGAAATCAACTTTCCCTTGAGCTATCGATATATATATATATATATATATATATATATATATATATATATATATATATATATATATATATATATATATATATATATATATATATATATATATATAATGTCATGGTAATATAAGAATATCCTGAAAGCTGAAAACTTCCTTTTTTTAGTATTAAAGGGGGAGTGAAACACTATGTTGAGTCAACCTCATGTCAATCTTGAGTACCTATAGAGTAGTATTGCATCCTTCATATCGCCAAAAAGTCTTTAGTTTTATTATATTTATAAAAGAAATATAGGCTGTACCGAGTCTTTCCGGAAAAAAAATGAGTGCCTGGAGGCGTATCGTGTGGGCGGAGCTAAAGAATGACGAGTGCGCAAAGCGGTGACGTCCTCAAGCGTGGAGAAACCCATGGCTATCGATCTCAGCTAATACAGATATGATCCAGAATCAGATTCGGAGGCTGAAATAAATTGAACAGGAGAAACAGCAACAGCAGGACGTCCGTCTCAGTGGTATGTACTGTATTTAGTGGCCTGTCAACATTTGTGTGTCTTTACTCGCAGTTTATGAGGACATGATTCGGTTTATGGACTGTTGTATGCGACTAAACCTTAGCAGTAGCAAGCAAAACGGTTTTGCACGTCAGACTAGTGTAACGTTATACATAGAACAACAATGGAGTAACCATTAGCGCATTTGAATGACGAAGCACGCGATCGTGTCGTTTACTGATGTTTACTCACGCGACGATAGCCAACAGCACAGACATTTGAAGCAGTTTTACTCACCGACCGTGAACCTTTATCGCTGAGACCGCTCTGTCAAAAACACACTTCTTTGGTATGATTTGGTGAAGTCCTGTGACAGCAGTGGCGTGGAAATCCACTTTGCGACGAAACTGAAGCGATGTTGTGAAGCTTCCCGTCATTTCTGCGTTCAAATCGGTTCAAATGCAGCGCTGCCTTCCCAGAATGCTGTGCTGAAGCGTTGAAGTCGCTTGATGTCACCCATAGGAATAAAGTGGAGCGCGGCGCGAACTATAACGACATAAGTGTTCACGGACGAGTGGATCTGCAGCTGAGCGAGTGTTTATGGGCGTGCATTTCCTCTTTCGCTCTAGTCAAGCGCGCACGCACCCTACCGGGAGAAGAGCCCGTACGGCCCATACAAGGACCTTCCGACGTCAAGCCAACCCATACTCGAAAACCAGAATAGAAAATAGCCTATTGCTTATTCGCTATGTTTTTTTTTATTTATTTTTTTTTATGTAGGTTTTTTTAATGTAAAAACTGTGCAAACGTCGTAAGTTGACAACTGTAAAAAAACAAAAACAAAAAACAGTTCAAGACCCCTTTAAGAAAGAATGTCTAAATTATCAAAATTTCCTCTAAAATAAACCTTGACCTATTTAAGAGAACAATACTATCATATTTTATAGTGTATAATGTAGTTTTGCTCTCTCATTTCCACTGCACTGGGATTTATACTTGTAAGTCAAAAAGGAACTGGAATAACATTGAAACTCCAGGGCTGCTTTCTGTTAACAGAACTTTTTGTCCAACATTCAAGGTGAACTAGATTCAGAGTTCACAAAAGTTCTCTTATTAAATTACTGTTCACAGCTGCAGGCAGAACAAATTACTAAATGAACAATGGGTATAAAAAAAAAAGTTATTGCAAAATAGCTGAAATATGTGTGTGTATCTGCTGTAAAGCTGATGAAATGAGTCCAGTCAGATTTCATTTTTCTCATTTTTGTCTTAAATAATAATCTGTAGTCAGGTAGATTAAATATTACAAAGTGTATTTGTGAAATCTCATAAACTTTAGTTGTATTCATTTACACTAGCGGTATGAGAGAACTATGTTAGAATTAAAGTATGAGTCAGCAGTGAGATGCGTGCAGCAGGTTGTTTCCTCTGCTGTGCACTGCGAGAGGAATTGGTGAAGAGATGAATACATACTGTATTGTCCTGAAAATCCAGTGAGGATTTGGTGTGTTCTCATACAAAGCTTCCAATCCGCACCTTTGGGATGCAAAGTAATCCAGTGTAGTAAGCAGTTTTAGTCTGTGGCTCAAGCAGCGTGTTCCTGCTCATCTGAGACCTGTCTATAGGGGTTGCTCCGGTTGGCATAGAGAGTGTATCGTACTGCTGAGTAGACTGTGTGTTTTTGATCTTTGACAGTCTTTGATTCATCAAACTCAAGCACCGACAGTGGTCAGCCTACACAGGTCATGCATGTCCCATGTGTGCATTGGTCACGAACCTGTCTGCTCTGGCCCCTAAAGGTGTGTTTGACTGGGAACATGTTACAGCTGCCTGACCTGTTACGGTTCAGAGCAGGACCACTGTGACTGGAGGCAAGTCTGTGTCAGTTTGGTTGTCACTTTATTCCGTTTCTCACATTACTAGTGCCAGTCTGTAGTGAGAGCACAATCCGTCCATCCATCCTTCCGTCCTTCCGTCCGTCCGTCCATCCATCCATCCATCCATCCATCCATCCATCCATCCATCCATCCATCCATCCATCCATCTATCTATCTATCTATCTATCTATCTATCTATCTATCTATCTATCTATCTATCTATCTATCTATCTATCTATCTATCTATCTATCTATCTATCTATCTATCTATCTATCTATCTATCTGTCTGTCTGTCTGTCTGTCTGTCTGTCTGTCTGTCTGTCTGTCTGTCTGTCTGTCAGTCCACCAGTCTATATCTGTCTGTCTGTCTGTCTGTCTGTCTGTCTATCTATCTATCTATCTATCTATCTATCTATCTATCTATCTATCTATCTATCTATCTATCTATCTATCTATCTATCTATCTATCTATCTATCTATCTATCTATCTATCTATCTATCTATCTATCTATCTATCTATCTATCTATCTGTATTTGAGCAGTATTTGCAGATCTTTAATAGTTGGAATTGAAAACACCAAACACAGTGTGCTTGGAGAGAGACATAAAGTGTGTCATAGCACATTTACTTAAGTATGCATAATTTTCTTTCTTGCCTAGTGCCATTTGTAAATATTGAGATAATAAGAATACAATTCTGAGTTGTCAATTGTTTTCATTAAGTAATTTAACGGTTTAGTTTGAGAAGCTTTTAGGAGCAACATTACAGACATCAAAATGAACTAGATCTGAGTACACATTTTGACATCTGTGCTTCAGCACTTTTAAAAAGCACTTTGGCTCTCAATGTTAGTCAGTGCTGAGGTTATCATTGTTTTTGTCCTCTTTTTTTTTTGTTTAGTTTTTTTTAGCCAGGTCACCAAACTGTCATGATGTGATTTACCAAAGTAGAACATCTGCAGGATCAACATCCTTTTTTGGTCATGGAAGGCATTTCGAAAACTTTCCAGCTAAAGTCAGAGAGAAATAGGTTGATGATAATGTTGTTCAGGCCCCTAACCTTAGCCATAAACTCAACCTTAACCCTAACATCTAAGCAGATCATACAATACTACTATATACTGACTTTCTGAAATTATGTTTTTGTAATGTCTATTCAGTTCTTTACTCGTCTATCACAAAATATCTTCTTTTTTTTAATTTGAATAAATATTGATATGCATTGTCTCCTTTAGCCCATATAGGCTGAGTGATAGTGGAGTTGTTGCTCACAAAAGCAATGCACACACACATGCACATATCATATGGCATGAACAACCAGCCTATCATTGTGTCTGCCATTTGTCATCGACCTGCCAGACTGACGGCTTCCTGGAAATGACAGATAGGCACCAGACAGAGATGCGTTCCTCAAATAATCAAGCAAAGAGAATGTGCTCATGCAGTTTTTGTGTGATGTGTGCTTGTCTGTCTGTTTGAACAGGAGAAAAGTGGAGGATAAAATGGGACGGTGCAAAGAGGAAAAAGGAAAGATTAAGAGATGGAAATTTCTTATGTGTAGAGGTGGAAGTTAAAATTTGTACAGAAAGCAACGATAGTTACAGCGGTTAACCAAACTCCCTGTGGATATAATTAAAACAAGTACCACGCTTCTCCCCCATATGCCCCTAAAGGTTAGAGCAATCATAACTGCGATGATGATGATATGGAAGATATAAATTGCCTCCAGCTTTGCATTGTTTGTGTTTAGAGCTTCCTCGCTGTCAGCCTCATAATCATGACTGCAATGTGTAATAGCCAATCAGTGGCAATAAATGAGTGGAATGTGCAGCAGATATTGCGTGTGATTATGTGCATAAGTGCATAGACATGCATTTTTTCTTCTTTAGAGATCAGTTTTGATTGCACATTTGCCTGCGCATTTATGCGCATTCACTCGACTCGTGTTTACAACCGCAGTTAAGTTGCATCTCCCCCGTGAGTGCTATTACATAGAAAACCCTCATGTACATTAGCTGTCCCTGCTGAAGATTCAACGGGGACAGCTTCTCATAACTCTCCACCGTCAGAACAAACATGGTTGCCAAACAAACACATTTGTGCTTCGTCCCCATAGAGGCTCATTCCTGTTTTTTTCCCTGTCTGCCTGTCGGGCGTCTCATTCATACGTCCTCCTGGGCCCCGGAGCCTTGTGACTGAAGTTTGGCTGAAGAAGAGCTTCATTTACTGCCAACGAATGAGGAGAGGCTCCTTCACGCCTCATTGGATCTGTTTTCACTCACTAATTTCCCGCCTCTGTTGGCTGTCCCGTATATGTCTGGGCCGTGCCGCGTCCCCTGACGCCTGTCACTCTTTCGCTCTCCGTTCTTAAGTAATGCCATCCTCTCCCTCGCATAGGTGCCCGTGAACGCTTCACAGCACACTGTTCCCATTACAAATCCATCCCATATTGCATTTTGAGTTTGCTGGCAAGCGTTGTGATTTTGCACTGGTCCAGTGAGGGAGGCTGCAACAACTCATCGATAAAATTCAGAATAATTGATAATGAAAATAGACATAGTTTGCATTTATGTGGTAAGTGATGCAGTGCTATTTAAGTATAATATACTATTATTAATATTTTGAATTACAGTCAAACCAAAATGTATTAAAAAATGTTCACATTATCACAATTTATTCGCTATGTTTTAGAAAATGGTAATAAAATATGACAAGATATATTTTGTCAGAACAAATACATCTTGATAGAAAGGTATGTAATGGTTTACAGTCAACCAATCAGCTGTCAGCTGTTCAATTTAAGTACACAATTAGATAACACCAATTTAGGTCAACCAATTACCAAGCAATGCTTCATTTTGTTCAATCTGTGGTGTAAAAGGTCCCATTAGCAATTAAAGAAAAAACATTTAAGCAAAATATGGTCAGGTTAAAGTGTCTGAATAATTTTGATCCCAAATTTTGATACATTTTACTGGAAGTCCACTGTATGAAGAATGTTTGGCTATAATATGTCACAGTTTATTTTGCTATCCTCACTTATATACATTAACAATAGTGTCCTGCACTCACTAGTAAACATATATCTGGTGTATGAATATTTTTTTGGTTAAACTATAGGTTTTAATTATTTTATTTAGTGCGTTTTAAAAAAGAAATGTATGTTCATTTTTATTTTAGTTTTACCAATTTTAGTACTTCAACTTATTTTATTTTATTCAGTTGCATATGCAACTTTTCAATTCATTAATTAAAATATTTTCATAATTTTTTATCTAATATTTATATTTTATTTAAACATTATATTAATAATTAAACCTTATTTTAATTAGTTTTAGTTCACTGTGATGTGTGTCAAAGTGATGTATTTATGTGGGGAAAAAAAACATTTTAATAATGGATGATTTCTGAATGATCATCTGACACTGAAGACTGGAGTATTGGCTGCTGTAATCCAACTTCAAACAATTTAAAATGTCATAGTCATATTTCACAATATTAGAGTTTTTACTGTATTTTGATTAAAATGACGCAGCCTTGGTGAGGATAAGACACTTCTTCCAAAAACATTTAAAACTCTAGCTGACACCAAACTTTTGTAACAAAAACTTTTGTGACATTTGGTAAAAGACATTGCCGAATGTCTTACTGATAGTTATCACAGCATATTTGTACTGGCTTATCTGATAATTGTAACATCCAAAACATTACCCACTTCACATTTAACCTCTATTAGAATGTGCAAAGGAAACTGTAGTTAGGAAGGAAGACTTTAGTTATAAAGATAAAGAGAGTCTTTGACCAATTGTAATTGGTCCATTTTTATCTTATTTTCAGCCTATTGAACTAGCAGCGCTTATTGATCAGTTACAATGGAAAAGAGTAAAATGAACACCAAAGATGGTGTCCAGTGTTCCAAAGAAGATAAGAGTGGCCAATACTAATAGATTATTGAATTATTGACTAATAGATTAATTGCCGCATGGGCCTGCAGAGCGAAGAGAAGAGCAGGTCAGGGATGGTCTTTGAAATTAAAGTGTCTTTTTCTGGTTGGATGAAGCTGTGAGAATGTTTAGGTTCAAAATGAGATTGGACAGCGAAGCCTAACCCAAGTTGATCCTGCTGACAGGTTAATTATATGAACTGGCTGCGGTGGAGTGTAGCCTATCAGATAGAGGCAGAAATGAAAGCGGGATCATGGGTGGTTGCTGCAGTGAGTTCAGCTGTGAACTGATGGCTGCAGTAAAGGCTGCTGGCACCCGGCTCCACACTGATTTTCAGCTAGAAACAGAAATAGAGACAGTACAGAGAGCTATAATGTGTGTGTGTGTGTGCGTGTGCGTGTGCGCGTGCGCGTGTGTGTGTGTGTGTGTGTGCGCGTGTGTGTGTGTTTTGCCTACACTCTAAAAAGTGCTGGGTTAAAAACAACCCAAGTTGGGTTGAAAATGGACAAACCCAGAAATTGGGTTGTATGGACCCATTCAAACAACCCAATTTCTGGGTTGGGTTGTTTTTAACCCAGCATTTTTTAGAGTGTAGTAAACCCTGCATTATGGGACAAAATGTCTCCACAAAGATGGCAATATCCTAAAAACGAAGTAGTTGTGCCACTTGTCCGTTGTGGGGACATTTTTGGTCCCCATGAGGAAAACAACAAGGAAGTTTTCTGTGATGGGGAGGTTTAAGGGTTGGGTTAGTGTAAAGGGGATATAACATACAGTTTGTATAGTATAAAGACCATTATGTCTTTGGAAAGTCCCCATAAAACATGAAAATGCAACGTGTGTGTGTGTGTGTGTGTGTGTGTGTGTGTGTGTGTGTGTGTGTGTGTGTGTGTGTGTGTGTCGGTGTGTGTGTGTGTGTGTGTGTGTGTGTGTGTGTGTGTGTGTGTGTGTGTGTGTGTGTGTGTGTGTCCAAGAGAAAATGAGACAGTACTAGTCTTGTTTGGTGAGTATCACCTCTTGTCCCCACTTAGACGGAGGAACGCAAAATTGCACAATGTAAGAAAAACATATCCTTTTTCATTATCTAAGCAAATCAAGACCACTGTTTCAAGCATGACTCTTGAAATTCGCAAAGCTGCAAGTAGAGTTAATAGTTCAAGTTTACCCACAATTCAATTAGATTTCACCTTTCCTACAAGCAAGCATAAAAAAATGAAAAGACACAATATCAGAGTTTAGATTAACAATGATGATGTAACTAGTGTTAGATGCTAGTAGTCACTGTGCAAGTAAACCTCACTCACAATTCATTGGTGCCGTGACCCAGGTGGGAATGGGTTACAGTGTAATAGAAGCCAGCTAGTAGTCACCGTGCGAGTAACCCTCACTCCTCTGACCTCGAGACGCTCTAGCAACTGACGCTACACTCAGAAAAAAAGGTACACTGCTGTCACTGGGATGGTACCCTAAGGTACAAAAGTGAAAAGGTACATCTTTGTACCTTACTCACCCCTAAATGGTACATATTAGTCCCTTAAAAGGTACATATCAGTACTTTAAGAGTGCGTTTTAGTACCTTAAAGGTACATAGTGGAACCTTAAAGGTACATAATAGTACCTTTTGGGTTTTGTACCTTAGGGTACCGCCCCAGTGACAGAAATGTACCTTTTTTCTGACAGTGTAGAGGTTGCAGCCTTTAGCCTCCTTGTCAGAGTGTCCGACTCTCATGTCGGCGGACCCAGTTCCTTCTTGGAGCGGCCGGTTCAGAGAGGAGGGTTCCAATGAGAACAAAATTGGAGAGAAACCTTTAAGCTGCGTGTGAATATGTGTGAAAATGAAAAATATGAAAAGGAAAGTAATTACTAATGGTGGCTGATTGAAGGGGGGCGGATATGTAATTGAGGAACAGATCTCATTTTTCTCCCAAATAATTTGTTTGCTCGCAAATATGGTTTCGGTGCAGCCATTTCATCTCAGCTGTGAGTGAACATACAGACCTCTGAGCTCAGGTGGAATAGAAACGCTCCATGCAGTGCAAGATTAAGGGAACAGGGAGGACTGTTTGTGTTGCTCCTTGTGCAAACTCATAGCGGCGCTATGCAGAACAAAAGCAAACACCTACTTCAGGTGCAAGGTTCGAAAAAGCTGAAGCTAATTAACTCCATTTGTCTCCTCGGTGCTGGTGGGGGGGTGCCGACACAAAATCTCCGTGGTGTATCTGCCTGTGTCACTCAAACACTCCACCCCTGAACGGCTGTTTTTGTTAGAGTATAGAGCTGGCTCTGCAAAAATCACAACATGCCTCAGAGCAGAACATTTTTGATAAATATGTCTAGTAGGAGTGCTGCGCTCTGGTGGAAACCATTTTGAAAAACAAGCCCATCAGTCTGAAGCTGCGTTTTGTGTGTCAGGGCTAACGCTTTTAAATGTCCTTCCAGGAAGTGGTCTGTTTTTACTTTAGCTCTCTTTGTGTCTGTTTCTCTGTTCTTCATAAGTTACTATTTCTCTCTGGCTTTCTGCTAGTAAGTATAATAATAGCAAATGTTGGACCAGATGCTTATATCTGGAACATATCTAAATGTACACACACACACACACACACACACACACACACACACACACACACACACACACACATGGACTTTCCATAGATGTAATGGATTTTATACTGTACAAACCTTATTTTCTATCCCCATAAGATATTTTCCTCACGGGGACCAAAAAATGTCCTCACAAGGACAAGGATTTCAGATATTGCCGTCTTTGTGGGGACATTTTGTCCCCATAACGTAGGGATTACCAGCCCCTACACACACACTTACTTTAACACACATTGTGTTTTTGTGAATTGTGGGGACTTTCCATAGGCGTAATGGATTTTACACTGGACAAACTGTACATTATATCCCCTACACTGTCCCTGCCTCTAAACCTACACATCACTAGAAACATTCTGCATTTTGACATCAAAAAAACATAATTTAGTACGTTTATAAATCCAACCACGGCAGGTCCCCACAATGTAGGTGATCTGGTTTGTATTCACAATGACACAATGTAGGTGATCTGGTTTGTAGGTTCATCTCTGATTACTCCTTCGGGGTCAGTCAGAAATCTTGGAGTAATCTTTGATGACCAGCTGTCCTTCAAAGACCACATCTCGAAGACGGCTCGGTCATGCAGGTTTGCATTGCACAATATCAGGAAAATCAGACCGTTCCTTACGGAGCATGCAACACAGCTTCTTGTCCAAGCCCTGGTCATTTCTAGACTTGACTATTGCAATGCGCTTCTGGCTGGACTTCCATCTTGTGCAATCAAACCGCTGCAAATGATCCAGAACGCTGCAGCATGTCTTGTATTCAATGAGCCCAAAAGGGCTCATGTCACACCTCTATTCATCTCTCTGCATTGGCTACCACTCGCTGCCCGGATCAAATTCAAAGCCCTGACTCTTGCTCATGGATCTTCCACAAGCGCAGCACCCGCATACTTAGACTCACTCCTACGCGTCTACACACCCACCAGAGGCCTTCGCTCAGCTAATGAGCGAAGGCTTGTGGTATCATGACAGAGAGGCCTGAAATCCCTCTCTCGAACTTTTTCTTTCATTGTTCCGGGTTGGTGGAACGATCTTCCGTCCTCCATACGCACAACAGAATCACTCACTTCATTCAAAAGACAGGTAAAAACTCATCTCTTCCATGAGCACTTAATCCTACATAAAAAAAAAAAAAATTCTTTCCCCCTCTTTCTCCTTTCTTCTTTCCTTTTCTGGTCTTTGCTACTCTGAGCAGTGTACAAATCTTAGTATTTAGGGCACTTTTTGTGTTCCGTTGCCTCTTCTTGACGGATCGCTTCCTGTTCTCCTGAGTTGTAAGTCGCTTTGGATAAAAGCCTCTGCTAAATGCATAAATGTAAATGTAAATGTATTACAGTGTGGGGACATTTGTAATACAAACAAGTACACAAACTCTCATATGCGCACACTCACACACGCTCTCACATACACAAACCAAGCATGCCACACAAGTTCTGAAAAGTGAAGCCGGTGCGGCTCGATTGCCCCCAGGTGGCTGGGTGTAATATAGGTCATAAGCCCCGTCCTTTTGCGTGTAATATAATGGGACATAGACAAACAAAATTAAATAAAATGACACTTTAAATACATTTTTTCCGAAGATGGTTTCTGTAAATTTAAGGCAGTTTTTGTCACGCTGGTGTTAGTTCAAGTGATCGTTCTTTAAATAAGTTTAGTTTTAGTAAGTTATTTGATGCTATAAAATCAGGAGTGTGCCGTTTGACAGCTTCACGCTCACCATTACGCAGACTCGAGATGCAAGATGCAACTTGAGAGCCAAGATGTCAGCGCCATATTTAGACTCTGGCGGCTTCACACTTCATGGAAATGAGTGAAGGTGCGTCTTTTTTTACAGTCTATTACACAAACACTCTCACACATTCACGCATACTCAAACTCGCGTACACACACACACACACACACACCCTCATGCATACATAAATGCACACTCGTGCATACACGGAAACGCACACACACATGCATACATATACACACACACTCAAGCATACACAAACACTCACACAAACTCACAAACACAGTCTATATATATATTATATATATAATAAAATTACTATATTAATATACTAATATATATATACTCTGTGTTTTTAACTAGAAATTTTAATACTCTAATTTTAATTCTTTAACACTCTACTCTAAATGTAATACTCTGAAACTAATGCCAAAAATAAGTTTTAAAGTGGACAAATTAACAGTTCCAAACCGAGAAGAGCTGCCAGACTTTATTCATTTATTTATGTTAAATGGATATAATAACTAATTTTATCCTCATAAATAATATTGGTACTGACCTGTGTAGTTGTAGGTAAAAATAATACATTTAACCCTTAAATGCATTAATTTTTTAACCAATCATTATTATTACATATTCCAGGATTTAGCGACCCAGATCTATCACGGAGTGCTTCCACGGATGAAACTGCTGCAAATAGTATAAAACAGTTGATATTTTAATAACAATTACAAAACAACAGAATGCAGTGTACAAATAAATGCTGAAGTTAAATTAGCATCTATTTCAAAACAGGAAAGGTGCGCTCTTGCTGTTGTTAGATAATGTTAATGTTCTTAGACCTTGGATATCCAGCAGACACGCTGGCAATCTCCTAAAAGATCCAAATGTCGTCCAACTAATCAGCTTGGCCTACTCCGCTTTATCAGCCAGTGCTTTCTGCCAGGTTTATGTTTTGTCAAAGCAACTCTGTTTTTGTATAAGTGCAGTTCAAATGTGAATAAACAGGTTTGATGTTGGCTGGAAACATGTAAGATGGGCTTCACAATCCTGAGTACATAATTTGCTCTCTCACTGAAATGATTGCAGCATAAAGGTGAAGTGTGTAATTTGTGTGGCACTAGTAGCACGAAACTGAATTGTAATTGGCTGAGCATAAAAGCAGTGGCTCAACTGGTAATGTGATTTTGGACTGGGACTACCCAACGGAAAAATGGAAGATGATTTTTTGTTTAACAGCCCTTCTTTTTGAAGTTCTGGTTGTTTCTGCTAAAATGACACACTTCACCTTTAAATTTGTGTTAAGTGAGCCACTCAGAGGCAGATTGCTTCATCAAACCGGTGTACTCTCGATTAAATCTTATCTTCGGTTCTTCATCAAAAATGAAGGGAACGTAATTGCAGCTGCCCACTGCGAAAAGAGCCATTTTACAAACACGGCTGATGCAAATCTGATGAAGTATATTATTAATGTGTGTTTATGTCTAGGGTATGTTTTTAGCAGCACGTTCAAGCAGAGGAATCGTGTGTGTGTGTGTGTGTGTGCAGAAGTGCATATGCACACAAGGCTATACTCCCCCCCACCTTCAGCTGGGCTCCTGCTCGTAAATCACAGGGCTGTTGGTTAATGAAAATCTCAGGCAGGAGGGAAGAGGAGCAATGCTAAGAGAGAAAGTGAGCACAGCAACAAGGGCCATTCCTTTTTTTCTCCTCTCATAGGCTGGTCTGTTCTGCTCTCGTCCTATCTTGTCTGTTCTCTTTCTGTCTCCTCCCCTCTCATCTGTTCTCATCTCGTCTCCTCTCACATTGCCTAATCTCTTGCCCCGATCTGCTCCCTTTTCCGCCCCTTCCTCTGTTCTCCTTATGTCTTCTTTCCTTCCCTCTTCTCTCAACTTGTCTCATCCATTTTTCTCCTGTCTCCTTTGCTCTTTTCTCATGTCCTTTCAAATTCTTGTCTCCTCCCCTCTCCTCTAGTCTCCTCTCTTCTCTATTTTTCTCACCTCTCCTTGTCCCTCCAACCTTGATTCAACCCCCATCGCCTTCTTACTCCTCCCCTCTACTCTTAACTTAGCTCATCCTATCTCCTTTCCTCTTTTCTCCTCTTCTCTTGTCTCCTCCAAGTCTCTCCCATCTCCTCTTGCACATCTCCTTCCTGCTCCTCCCATCTTGACTCCCTTTCATTCTATCTCTCATTTTTTATCTTCAGTGCCTACTAGTCTCTCCCCCCACTTCCTCTCATCTAGTCCCCTCTCCTCGTTTCCACTTGTATGTCTTGTCTCTTTCTTTTGAGTGTGTTACTTGTTATATGTTTTTGGAGTTTGACGTCACATCACGACCGCTGCAGCGTCTGAGAGATTTTGCGTACTCAAAGGCTATGTGTCCGTTGCTTTACTCGTTTCATTCTCCTCTCACCTCCCTGTCTCCTCTCCTCTCCAATATCATCCACAAATGGCCGTTATCGTGCTGGTGGGGGTTACCTTTTTTTGAAGACTGGAACACCCCCTTCTTCTTCACCTCTTTGGCTGAACCGGTAGCTGTCAACATCCGGATTCATATTTTCAACATTCGCTAGTTAGTTTTTCTCAAACAGGAACTTCAAAATAAGATCTTGCCACATGACATCATGATTTTGCTTAAACATACACGCCATATTCTAAAGCCAAGTGGCGTGTTATCTACACATTTTAAGCTATCCACGTGTATGTCTATGCCGTGTGAGTCCGCGTGAATGTCTACACCTAAACGAACCATCATCCCCGCATGTCATTGCTCATGTATGTCTATGCCGAAATAAACCATTATATGTATGTGTGTCCACAATGTAAATGGATATATAAACGTACTAAATTATGTTTTTGTTTGAAAATGTAAAAATGCTTTTCTTGTGTTATAGGTTTAGGGATCAGGGTTGGGTGTAGGCAGTCGTTGTTGTTATTGACATGGCCAATGAAATGTTTAGAATCAGTTGCAGGGTTTTTTTGCTGAACTGCTTTGGGGAAAAAATCACACATATGGAAGGGGGAATGACATCATACCCAGTGTGCCTTGAGAAACTCTTTGCGATTGGTCGATGGGACGCTACCAGGAACGCCCAATAGGCTTTCTTGTTTCATGACGGGAACGCCCACGCCGCAGCTGGACCCTTCTCCTCCTCTCACCTTCTCCTAGTCTCTCCTCCCATCTAGTCTCTTTTCTTCGCCTCTGTTTTTTTCTCATATTATCCCCATACTCTATCCACCTCTTGTGTTCTCTCTTTCCCTTTCCTCTCGACTCATCTCATCCCCTTCTTCTCCTGTCTTTTTTCCTCCTTTCTCCTCTTCTCTAACCTCCTCATCTCAACCCCTCTCCTCTTTTGTGTCCGCTCCTTCCCTCTCTCCATTTGTCTCCTCGCCTCCTCTCCTATGTATTGCCTGGCGGCAGTCCATCTCTTGTTCTCTGTGGTTGGATGAATGTCACAGGTCTGCATACTAAACAGGCAGGGAGCCTGGCACTTGGCAGGGCACAGAGGTTAAACAGGATCACACACATTCAGAGTGTGTGTCACTCAGATGCACCAGCACCCAGGGGCCCCACGAAAGACACTCCAAGGAGGCAAAGAGCGTGACCCCTCACTTGTTTAGAGTGTTTCAGGATGATTGGATCAGCCCGGCTTGTGCAGGATACGGGTGGAGGATGAGTTTCAGCCTTGTAATCCTCTTTTCTGGAATCCAGAGAGCTGGCACCTCTTATGTTTGTTTGGACGAAGTGAACCACAGTTCGGCTGAGCGTGCTAACATGGAGATTAGATTACGGACAGATCACAATACTATATCGTTCATCACGACAACAGCGGCCAATTGCAAAAAATACTCAGCAGATGGCATGATATACAATGTTATGTTTTAATTCCTTTCATTCTTGGGCTTTTCTATGCAAATATCGATGTATGTGCAATTAATTGTGATTAATTCCGTTGATATTATCACCTCACCCACATGAATGGCTTGTGCACTGATGCTAATGCTCACAGGCAAACAAACAGCAAGGACTAGACACAGTCATCTGGGGCAGAAAAGGGTCAGTGTGGTCAGTCTTGTATTGGTCCCGTTGGTTTATGTGTCAGTGGGTCCTAATGCGTGCCCTGTGGATGCCCATCTTTCAGCCATATGCTAGGAGCAGAGCCAAGGGAAAGGGAGCAAAGAGACAGGAAGAAAGAGACTCCGAGACTGGCATGCACATACTCTGCTCTCCATCCTGCTTTCGTGCATACTAAAACCAGGCCACCTGCTAGCAGTACATCACACCCTGCTTGTCTTCTCTCTCTCTCTCTCTCTCTCTCTCTCTCTCTCTCTCTCTCTCTCTCTCTCTCTCTCTCACACACACACACACACACACACACACAAACACACAATCTCACACACACACACACACACATGCACAACACGTTTGTTTTTGTGAAATGAGGGGACATTCCATGTGTACACCACCAGCAATTGCGTTGTTTGAATTGTTCGATTCTCTGGGTTCAAACAACCCAATTTCTGGGTTTGTCCATTTCCAACCCAACTTGGGCTGTTTTTAACCAAGCATTTTTTTAGAGTGTAATGGTTTTTATACTGTACAAACTGCATTTTCTTTCCCCCTATACTGCTCCTACCCCTAAACCTAGCCATCACAGGACACGTTCTGCTTTTTTACTTTGATTTATAAGCATTTAGAAAAATGGGACATGCACTCTAAAAAAATGTATAAACCCAGAAATTGGGTTGTTTGAATGGGTCCATTCAATGGGTAAAAACAACCCAATTTCTGGGTTTGTCCATTTTCAACCTAACTTGGGTTGTTTTTGACCCAGGTTTTTTAGAGCGTGGATCATGTCCTCATATTCACCCTCTCCTTGTAATACCTGCGTCATACCCATGTCATTATACACATTTGTGTCCTGATATTTCACAAAAACAAGCGTACACACACACACACACGCACACACTGCTGAGACTATAACTACATCACTGCCCACTGCTGAATCACATTTCACTTCAGAGGGTAGTGGCAGAATGGCTCTTCTGATTTGTCCGGTGCTCTAAAGGAAAATGAAAACAGACAGATAGAGGGAGAAAGAATAAATAACCATAGCGCACCTATATACTTGTAACTCGCTGCTATCTTTCCACTCCAGTATATGTCTCATCCAGTTTTTTTTGTGTGTGTGTAGACCGGTAGAGTACCGCCTTTATCTAGCTTCCCGCTGAAGAACTGTCTCCCAATGACAGCAAACAGAAGAGGGTTTGAGCTTTCCTAATTCAGACAGTCTTTTCCGTTTCATTTTCCTGGTTTCAGATATAATGCTCATCTGAGACTTGAGATCTAGGTCATGCTGTTTGCTGATACGCTGTGAATGTTTCTCCTCTTAAACCTGATTTTCTGAATTCAAAAGGATATGTTTCATTGAGCTTAACGTGATTTAGCCAAGTAGGACATGTTCCTGATTTCCCCTTGCTGGTTGTTGAACAACAATGCTAGCAACCAATCAGATTGGAGTGGGTGACATAAGGCTAGATTTAAGGCTAGGATTAGGGTTTTGATTGTTTCAAAAGAGTATTGTTTTGAGGACCAACAAAGGATTTTGATCCAGTAAATCATGTTGTGTTTAATCAAGATGCTTGCTTCTGTCGAAAGATGAATTTAAATTCACAATTGGGTGTTTCTTCAACTTCAGGCAATTTCTGTCTGATCATTTTGAATTTGAATTGTAAAATCATAAGAATAGCCCTTAGCCATGGTAAAATCACCATAACACAAATTCTCTAGTGGCTTATCCTTTTAATTATGATGCTTTAAATGATTACTTTAATGTGAAATAATCATAAACCAAACCTAAATTGTGTATAAATGATTTTTAACACAAATTATGACTGTTCCTCAGCTGTGGTGTCATTTTTATCAAACAACTTTTAAAAGCTAGTGCTAGCTTCGTTACCAAGGAAACAAAAATGTCTTAAGACGAGGGAAAACAATTTTCACAGTTGATCATTTTTTTTGCGTGTGTTTGTGTGCATCATTTACAATCAAGCTGAAGTTTCGTCACATTATGCTAAAGGTGTGTGTATTTAAGAAATGCTAACTGTGAAATTAGTCTTGGCAAGACAAAGTAGTGTATCACAGAATGCTAATAAAAATGTGTGCGATTTCACAGACAAGTCTTAGATTAACCTGTGTAAAGTCTTAGTTCAATTAGAACATTCAAGTAGCTTTTATAAACATGCCTTGGAAAAAAATAAAAAAATACAACTTACTGGTATACACCCAACCCAGGCTCATTGGAAATACGTGACTCTGCCTACATTTTTGCAACACCCGAATTATGTACCTCCAGGTACGTTTCCCTGCACTTTTTGGGTGAAGCGTCCACCGAAGGCGCTAAGTGGTAATATTTTTTCTCCATTCCCAGACAGATCTCATGAAATGGCGAATGTATGACACGCCAATTCGTATGCCATTTTGGCGTGCTATCAAGACGCATAATCGTTTTTTAGCGTGTTTATCAACGTATTCTATCCTCCACACTGCCCCTACCTCTAAACCTACCAATCACACACACACGCACACACACACACACAGCCCCTAAACCTACCCATCACAAAAAACATTCTGCATTTTTACATTTTCAAAAAAACATAATTTAGTATGTTTATAAATCCATTTACCTTGTGGACACACACACATATTCAGACACATTTTGAACGTGTAACTCGAACCCTTCCCTAAACCTACCCATTTGTGTATTATAAAAAACAGGATATAACAGGCAGATACGACTGCAGGCATAATTTATTCTGAAAGTACAAATACTCCAAGTGTTCCGAGGCCAAACGATTGATTTGTGTGAAGAAAATCCCAAAAGCGATCAGTAACGTCGAGTCCATCCGCCAAAGATTAATAATAAATGTCAAATATTGCTGCCGGAAGAAACGTCACGTCAGCTTTGACAGCATTGGCTGTCGTGTGTCTCGTGACCAATTGCGTCATTATGTCAGCTTTGATTGTAAAATGCCATTGGCTCTCGTGTGTCTCGTGACCGATCGCGTCATTCAATTTGAATTAGAAATATGGATGAACGAGTAAATGGTAAATGGACTGCATTTATATAGCGCTTTTAACAGACCCTATGGCCATCCAAAGCGCTTTCACCGATGGCGATGTCAGCCATGTAAGGCGCCATCCAGCTCATCGGGAGCAGCTGGGGTTAGGTGTCTTGCTCAAGGACACCTCGACACTTGGTCAGGTGGAACCGGGGATTGAACCACCACCCTTCGGTTTCACCAACCACTGAGCCACTGCCGCCCCTACAATGTGTACAATGTAGGCTACACAGTGCGTATGTGTTCTGTTCGCAAAGGAGCGCGATCATCATTTTAACGACTAAAACATCAAGATCAACTCTGTTCTTCACATGAAGATATCGTATGACTTCAGAAGACTTGGAATGCAACATGAGTTAATACTTTTATTCAGTTTTTTTGGTCAGTTTTTGCAATAAATACATGTGACTGTACATTTATTTGCCTGTTACGTGTTTTATATTGTTGAGAGTTGGTAGGTTTAGGGTAGGAGTGGAGTTATTGCTCCAAAATATAAAATTAGGTTTAAATATTCATTCTGTGAGATCAGGTTGGCGCGTGTATGTTTACGCGAAGTCATGATGTCATGTTGCGCATCTGGATTGGAGAAAAAATATTACCACTTAGCGCCTCCGGTGGATGTTTCACCCAAAAAGTGCAGATAAACGTACCTGGAGGTACATAATTCAGGTTTTGCTAAAATGTAGGCAGAGTCATGTATTTCTAATGAGCCTGGGTTACATACACCTTTAAACAATGTCAGTGCAAGTTGCTTTCAGTTAAAACAGCTCAAACATGCATTTTAGTCTGGGACTAGGTCTAAATCTCATCTGTGAAACGGGGCAATATAGTTTGAAATGTTGGACATTGTTGATGGGTGAATTAAATGAGTGTGAAAAGGGTGTTACAATTTTGAAAAGGAGAGAGTACAGCAAGTCCAACAAATCAAATAGCTACATACACAGTTGTTAGTTCTGCTTTTGTGCATTGACGTGTTTTTTGTGCAGGCGATCCAGACCCCTCATCCCAACACTTCCTCACCCTGTCTCTTTTTCACTCTCGTCTCTCAGTCCCCTCCCATTTATGCTGGCTCTGCACATCCTCCTGTGTCTCAGCTTGAGGATAAATATTTCATTGGGCGTTAAATATAGCTGTGCTCACAGTGAAGCTGACGGAGCTACACTTCCTCTCCAGGACATGAGTTAAGGGGGAAGGGGTGTGTATAAGACAGGAGATTTGAGAGGACACCCAGCTCAAAGGAGACTCCCCTCCATCCTGGATCAGCCCTGCAGCTGTTCTCTTATCGCCAAGGTTACTCTGGTCAAACATCCAGTCAAGTCGGTGGAACATGTGCTTCCCTTCTGCAGCATGCTAGCGTTACCCAGGATGCATGTGAAAAGCAGTAGATCCCCTTTGATAAGACTTCAGTATAGCTAGTAGCTGGTTAAGCTTATCAGCTGCGTTCACAGGGAAAGTCTGTTATCTACTATGTCTTCAGAGACATGGCTCATTATAACTTCTACTCTTATGGAGAAACATGAGACACATAAAGCGGCTGCGTGTGAGCGAGGGAGAACAAGAGACAGAGGGAGATAAGAAGGAGGAAGAAGACGAATAAGAATAGCGAGATATAGGGACTGGGAGAGAAAGAGAGTGTACGAGCTTAGGCATGCATCCTCTGCGCTGGATAATGAATACATGAATCAGTTTGACGTTTTGAGAGTGTGGGAGGCAGAGCGATTTGAGCAGATCAAATGATGAATAACTGGCCAAATCTGCAGTACATCAGGAGACTTGGGGAGGCTAAAGGGTGCTGGGTTTGTTGCCTTTTGCAAAGAGACCTAATAAAAGACAATAGTGTGTAATCTGGATCTCCAGTGTTGGGGATTTTACTGCTCATATTCCTGCCGCAGGATATCAGTACATTGCTAGGATAATATGCTATAAAATATCAATTAATGGCCTTTCTTTGACAAGTACAGAGAGTCTTATGCCACTCAGGTTTCCAGGTCTGTCGGTGTATCTGTCTATCTCTCTCTATAACTTTAAACCTTTTCAAAAGTAGTTGCCTTCATGTTGAGAGCCTCTGATGCCTAAGTGGGCACAGAGCACTACTGTAAATCTACTGTAATGTCTACTTTCATGGTCTGTAGATTTAAGATTCTTTTGGCCTATTGATACTGCCACAAATTCTCTTTTTTTATATACATCACAGAGAGATGGTCTTTAGATCAATGGCTGCTTTCTGTTTATAAAGTTTTTCCATTATGGGCCAATAACGGTTTTTGACACATGATTACCGGGTAATGAAGTTAATGGCATTACAAAAACTAGATGAATATCCACCCCTTTGTTCTTTAAAAGCATTTGATTTGCACCATTATGTCCCTACGTCTCTACGTTTGTATAATTTTTTTCTTTCAGTCAGGAATGAGGACCCTTTCGGATATGTTTGTGAGATATTTCCTGCTTATGAATGGAAGGCTTAATAATTCATACCTTTTTTTCAAGATGTACGGTTCAAATTCATTTATGGACTTTCATAGTGGAGGTTGTGAAAGCACATCATTTGCCTTTTATATTCTACTAATGCATATGAGGCATTTGGCTTAATTAAGGGTGTTTGCTTTGAGCACGCTAAAACCACTTAGATTCGTTCCCAGTCCAGTTCATCGTGAGTTCATATTTTGATTGTTTTTGCAGAGGCAGAAAATGGTTAGACTCTCGTGTAACTCCTCCAGGCCGCTAGTTTTGTCTTAATTGTCACTTGCATTTAGTCAGGCACACTTTGTTCAGTCATGGCTGTCATTGTCTCCCGAAGAAGTGCTGAGATGAGTCCATTCACCTTTTTAGATCCTACCCAGTTATTCTGTCAGAATTTTTTTCCTGTTCAGAGCGGTAATGGGTCTCGTTTCTGGCATTAATCTGTCTTAAGTTATCCCTGTCTTCGCCTCGCAGTGGGATTTAATGAGTCAGTCTTCTTTTCCTCTCAGGGGAAGTCATCTGTCTAGACACTTTCAACTTTTCTTACCAGAGCAACAAATTGTCTTTCCTCGATTTTCTCCTGTTTAATTATGGTTATTTTAGGTAGCTGTAATAAACTTTGCAGCATCTCTCTTTTTTTTAAATAAATTATTAAAATGTAGATAACCTATGTGACAGGCATGATGCGATATATTATCTATGATATCTGGGGATCTATCTATCTGCAGAGTTCAGATCCAACCCTGATCCAACACACCTGTCTGTAATTATACAGTGCTCCTGAAGATTTTAATTTGGCTGGCCACACATTTGAAGATTTTAAGCCAGATTTTGAGTATGGGGACTCTTTGGAACAAAAGTGGGAGTTCCAAATGTGTGGGAGTTTTCAAACTGGCGGGTGTTTATAAATCATGCAATAAAAATGATGCCCTTCACCCGACAACCCACCTCTAAAAACCTACCCGCACTGCGACATGGGCAAATCAGATAACGTGGTCAAAAACACCCGTCTCTTTATGGCCTCGCCACTGATCTGATAACTCTTACTGTCCCGCAGAGACCTATTGCAGATTTTGGACCTGATTTCCATTCCCCAACAATCTGGGAGGTGTGGCCCGATTGACCCTGTTGATAAAAAACACCATATATTGGTTAGGTATGTTTTGAAGCATGGCAGCTGGTTTGAGCTGGTTTAAAGGAACCCCACTGTTTTTAGAAATATGGCTTATTCAACTTCTTTCTTACGTTTAGATATGTGGGCAAATGCATTTTTGTCTCAGTGTATTGTTTTAGATTGGCAGGTCTGTTTGTTTAGATCAGCAATATCTGCCCAGGAAATCGCCTAGTCTTAATCTGCATAGCTATTTGTACTCGCAGTGAATACGCAGACCGCAATTAATTAGGTGTGTGTGGGGGGGTTGGATCACTTTTACTCGGGACATGCAAGCTGGCAACAAAGGATTCCATTCTTTCTGCTAAGCTAACGCGACCCTGCTAAACTAAAACAATGAATGCACTGAGACAAAAATGCATTTGCCCACATATCTAAATGAAGGAAATAAGTTGAATTAGCCATATTTCTAAAATGTCTTAGTCTCAGCCTCAGACGTCACAGCCATGGACTGTTAGCTGAATTTCTGATGTATATGGCACACTAAATGAAGTAATTCAAAGTCGTCACCTGATTGGTTCAGTTCTACAGGATGTCCGCGAGAAGCGTGTTGCGTTCTTTAATGGTCCGTTTAGAATCAAATGCCTAGAAAAACACTATTGTGTTTAAAATGAGCGCTTACCAGGCTCAAATAAATGCTAGAATTTCAAAAGTATGTGAAGTTCGTGGCTCCATTGTTGCAGTAAACTTGAACAACATTCTTGCATGAATAATTTATAAATGCACGCCAGTCTGTTATTGCAAGGACATCGACTTTACTTTCTTACGCCCCTGAACATGATTTGGAACCAAACAAACTGTGATTGGTTGCGTTACATGTCAGTCGAATGTCCTCTTTGGTGGTCCTTGACTGTTGAAAGATGAAACGGAGTCCAAACCTTCTGCCGTCAGTCTGAAGGTCTGTCTATGCAAGACTATTCTGCTACAAACATGCCAAGAATGTGGAATATTGAGAAAGATCACCCAGTAGAACCAACTGACATCACTTTTGATTTTGCGAGCCTTTGTGATATCACGTCTCTCTGTGAAAATGTTACAATCGACAACGTGTGCATTCGGAGGATTGTAATGCCAAAAATGGTTGAAACTGCCTTTATGTCTGTGGTCTCTCACAGTTTTAAAATAGGTTAGGATGATTAGGAGTTGTGTTGGATCAGGGCTTTGCAGGAAGATAGATCTCCAGGATCCGGATTTGGCACCCCTGCCTAAAGAGTAAGTGGGTTTTATGCCATTCAACCTGATTTTCCTACTTTTTTAATGTTCAACATCAAATATGCTACTTCAAACCTCTTACACTGAGACTGACCAGAAGATCCATTGTGATGATGTTGATGCAAGCTGTATAGGCAAAATTATATTAACTCCGTTGCATTTCTGAATAAGAGACAACCCTTAGCCAATTGTGTCTTTATAAAGATTTTAATCCTTGCAAGAATGAATCCACAATCAACCAGGCAATGCCTGCGTCGAGTGTGAACTGGGGAAACAAAGAAAGGTTCAAGCTTTTATACCCGTGTCAGTGTTTAAACAAAACAAAAGGAAAGATGAAACAAATGTCTCCCCCCCCAACCCTTTTGTCATGGGACACAATGGTCCCTGTACCTACAGAGGGAAAGTAAGAAACACACACACATACATGGCCCCCCTTCTGTCTTAGAACTCATTTAAATGAAAAGCAACAAACAGTGGTCTTAGATCTAATTTAGATTAGCCGACACCTCTGATGAGGGAAAACTCTCAAACTAGGGTTCCCGTCCCTACCCCCTGGGTTTCAAAAGACACTGTCTTATGGTGTTTTATTATGGCAGAAACAGATGTTGACTTCTTGTGTGAACTCAAACATAAATGATAAAAATTTCTTCAACAATTCCCCCTTTTATCATTCTTTGATAACTCAAAAGAAAAATTTAAAATGTGTATTAATGTTGTTCTCTTCAAGCCTCACAGTCCAGGCGCTCGAAAAGGGTGTCATGGCTTTGCTTGCTCCGTCCTTTTAGTTGCCAAGATGAATCCCACAGTTGTACGCCCAGAAAGTCAGGAGGATTAGTCTTTGATGTGCTTGTATTCTTTTCTGCTCTCTTAATGAAAAGGCACCACCTCTCTTCAGATGGACCAACTATGGTTGTATATCTTGTCCAATCACCTTCTATGCGCGTCTCGATTTTGCTGGCTTACAATAGGTTCTAACTTGAGAAATGGTTGCCTCAGCGCCACGTTTTGCCAGTTTCTCTGCTCCTCAGATCATAATGCCAAGTGATGTTTGTGTTTGATCTTGGCCCGCACAGACGTGTGCCTCCTGCTCCTCTCCTCTCAGCTCCTTCTCCCCTGTCTGCAATGGCTCGCATGCACCCATGTCTCTCTCTCTCAGCAACCTTGACGGCCATTTGTGTCGTCATCAGCATGACAAAAGCTCTAGCCACTTTTACGCCTTCCAGCTCTAAGGTCCCATATCACCATATCGGGTCCCTTAACCTGCACACAGATCTTAGACAAACAGCAAAGACATTTCTTTTGCAATAATTCGCAATTCTATTGATGTAAGCTATTGTTTACCCCCCTTCCATTCCTATGAATGGTGGTTTTCCGAAAAACTTTTTTAAATGGGCTCAGATTTGCTGTAGGCCTCTGTTGTTGTTTTTGTTGTTGTTGTTGTTTTTCAAAAATGTTCATCAAATACTCAAATACTGTACCGCAGACAGTTTAGTTTTTCAAAAAATTTCATCAAATACTGTACCCCAGATAGTTTTATATTTAATAATTCCCCCTTTGGCTGCCTGGTCATCCATGCAGCCATCTAGCATAATGATCGAATAATTTTGGGGGTAAACAAGGCTTGCCATAACCACACAATTTTGAATGGTGCAGCCACATCATTTCCACAGCTGTCTCTGCTGTTGTGGCGAAGGTCTCCATACTCTGTAAAGAAGTGAAAGCATTTTTTGTTAATTTCACATATCAAAAGACATTATGGTTCCTTTGACTGCTGCTCTGCCCCGGCCTTTGCAGCCTCATCTGCTCTCACGTTTCCTGTTGAAATCAAATCTTTGTTATTAGTGTGCGCTGCGCATTTACAGATATCAACCCGGCCAGGCAAGAAAAATTGCGTCTAGAGGAACAGACACAATTCGCAAAATGGCGAAATGGTTTCCAGTGTTTTCACAATGCCCCAAAATCATGCGCAAATCCGAACGCAAAACATAACTGTGTGTAAATTGTTACACCTGTACCTTTCATCAACATGCTTCAGTCAGGGCTTCAGTCTTAACCAGGCAATCTTTATCTTGATTCTTTCGTGTTTCAGTGAAAGTAAATATACGATTCATATTTCATATCTGAGAGCCGGGCTAAGTGAGGAAGCACTCTCACTGCACTCCTGTCAATTTAGGGGTGTGAAACCTTCAAAATCCAGTACACGACACCTTGTTGCTATCAACTGTTTAGTGACACATCAAACATTCCTAGGACAGATCCTCAGTCCCTCCTCAGAGACCAAATACACACTTTTAGAAAACATGAAGGAAGAAACAATCATTGTTTCTCTTGATTAATCCAAATCATCACAGACTCCAATAGAGGTCCAATTCAAATTGAACAACAAAAAATAAGTAATATATAGATAATAATTAATCTAAGCCCTTAAGTCTATATATATATAAACATCCTTCAGTTTATGTTTGTGCTTTGCCCACAGTTCAGATGACTCCTCTGCCCAAGCTCAAATGTCTGAGGTCACTATCCTCAACCTCAAATTCATGTTTATATCTAGATCTGTACAGTTTCTCACTGTACATCATATTCTTATGAACATAAATCAAAATGTATTAATGTTGAAAACTTTATCAGAACGACATAATTATGTGGTTATATCACATTCAATTAGCTTGTTCACTCATCTTTCTCTTGTGACATTAATGATTAATCATATTCAATACCCAATTCTTTATCAGTTAGGATATAATAAGGTATAATATGATATAATAATTAGGATTTCCTTCAAAGTACATTTTTTCATTCAATGTTTTGTCAATTAAAACTCCAAAATTATCATAATTTTACCAAGAACTTACAAATGGTTTTCATATTATTTAATCTTCTTTTCTTTTCGGCTGTTCCCTTCAGGGGTTGTCAAAAACTAATCATCTTCCTCCATCTAGCTCAGTTCCCCGCATCCTCTTTTCTCAGACCAATTACCTTCATGACCTTCTTCCCTACATCCATAAACCTTCTTTTTTGTCTTCCTCTCAACCTCCTGTCTCTTCCTTAGTGCAACTGTCTCCAAACCATACACCATCACTGGTCTCACTACTGTCCTCTACACCTTTCTCCACCCATTCCAACCTGCCTGCACAGACTTCTTCCCCTACTTCTCTTTTCCCTGTAAACCCCACTGTTCCACTTGGTTTCCTCTCATTCATACACATGTATGCTGTCTTGCTGCCTTCATTCCTCTTCTCTCCATATCAAAACCTCCACCTTTCTAGACTTTACCCCACCTGCTCCCTGCTGTCATACAAATTACTTTAAAGTATTCAAATTTGTACTATAATTCCAAAATTTATTTAAAACTTGTTTTAAAACAATCCCTATTTTTACCTCATCTCAATCCCAGTCACACAGAGAGCATCACAGTCCTTTTTATTTTTATTATTCTCTTACATTAATCGTAGTTCTGTTTATAAGTCATATGTCATGCTTTCCTTCTTATGAACCATACAACTTAAACTTTTTATTTTATTTTTATTTTTTACTATTTATTTATTTTTTATTCCTTTGTTCGCCCTCTAGCATTTCATAAATGCGATGGAGTCTCTGGATAATTTCAATAGTGACTTCAGCCAATCTGTCACTTTGTCTCTGTCTCTAAATCTATAGCATTTACTAATCCAGAGTGTAATTCAACATCATAAATGACAAACGAAGTCATAACTACCCTTAATAGACAGAGCTGGATATCAATCCACTTAAAGCTCGTCCCAATTTTATTCTGGATCATCTTCTTTATCAGATTCAGAATAATCAGCTTCTTTTAAAGTTTGTTGTTTAACTCTATTATATGTAGTGCTAAAACACTACCTTAATCAGGACACATAAATATGAACTGCTCATTCTCAAAATTTGCTTCTACTTGGTTTCTCAACCAGTTTCAAATCATGTCTGTTCACTTTTAAGTTGTCTTTTAGAAGTCAGCTGATTCCAAATGTATTTATTTATTTATTTATTTATTTTTCCGTCTCAGTTTTAACAGACACTGTGCCATCCCTGCTTCCACAAGCAGCCTCTCTCTCATTTTATCTCTCTCTGTCTCTTACACAGATAATCTTTTCAACAGCTTCTGAGACTTTAACTCAGAGCAACTTATAGTATTAAATTCTGTGAAATTGTTTCAAGTTATCTTGAGTTTAAATACCTTTGTTATCCAGACCTTCTTTTTAAACTTCAAATTTTGTCCTCATCTCAAAGCCATCACCATGTCTCTGAATTATCCTCTGCCATATCTAATGACCTGCAGGATTTAAAACTATGATATAATGTTAGTTCAATATCACACAGTTTTACTGATACCAATTAATACATTTTGTTCTGATCTCCAGAAAAATTAATGACAATCACCTCATGGTCTCAGCTGGCTCTTGAATGCCCCTTACCATCATAACTTTCCCTCAGGGTGCTCCCTGGCATTCCCTGGCATTCAAACACAATATATGCGGGTTTTTGTTTTGTTTTGGTGAGCGGTATTGAAGAACCTTTCTTTGGGGCAGACTGCTGTATCTCTGTCTGGACTCTCGGCCCCTACAAGACACAGCTCCCCCCACACAGTGAGTCTGATTGCCTCATACAGACATCTGTTCAACTTTACACACCTCACATAGACTCCACCCTCCTTTTGGGGGCGGAGTTTGAGTGTCAGCGTGATCCCCCTGGCTTAGGTTGTTCTGCGTCAGGCCACACAGAATCTTACCCGTCATTGGGAAAATCACTTCGTGCCCACTCCCCGCTTGAGATCTTTGACCCTCAACAGGATCGGCTGTGTTTTGGAACTTTGGGGAAAGTGCATTCAAGAGTCACTAGAGCCGTTTGGTCTGCTTACTATTGGTAAAACATGGAGACAGGTTAATTACAACACAACTTAATCATTAAAATTAATAGATTATACTCAGTACATCTGGTCATAACAATTTAATGTTCTGTGACCAAAGCCATCAGTTCTGTACATGGTGGTGAGTAAAGAGCAGGCATGGAAGTTACTGGTCATATAACAGATTAGTCTAAAATTTCAGTTCATTTTGTAGTCTATATTTGAAAAATTTGAAATATTCTTCATGAATATTTATCATTGCCCTCCCATTGGCAATCGTTTATTTTTAATAAATCTTTGTCTCTATGATTGTCAGCTGATGCCTTTACGCTTTATCCTATGACATACTGTGACACTGGTCCAGATATCAGCTTTGAGCTAATTTGGGAAGAGAGAGAGAGACTCTGAGGCCTTCAGGGCTGGCACACTGCATTCTCACAAACTTTTCACTCTTCACACTACCTCAGTGTAAGATCTGGCTATGAATTAAAATTGGTTCCAAATAAACATCAGACATGTTCCTTTTAACTCTGTCCTTGGACTGAGATCACATTTTCAAATAATCAACCCAAAACATCAGCTTCTAGGTTTTCCAACATATTAACTCACCTATAGTTATTTCAACAATCCAATTTCAGTCAAATAAGCATTATCAAAGTTTTGCAAAAGTGAGAAGAGCAAGAGCATATTTATTTTAAATCCTCTACATCAAAATGTATGTATCTTTGCAACATATTTTATCGTCTTTAATTTTATCTCATAATTAAAATTAAAATCATCACAACTCCTTCTTTCCAAAAAATTATTATTTAATTTATTCTTTATTTAGTTTCGTTTTCAAAATTTAGTCTGGTGGTCTCATTTTGCCACATTTTCAACACCTTATGGGTGAGTGGACACAGTTATGTGCAAAAATGCCCCGCTGACCACACATGAAAACATTTATTCAGCAATCGACATGTTTCAGTCTGGTTCCCAGTCTGTAAGGCGGTGTCTAAAGCGGCAATCGCTCGGACAGTCAGAGAAGAGCTCTGGTCCAATAAAACATACAATGTCTTGCAATTAATGGTATCATTCATCTGCTTTTTCAAAACAAAAATCACATTTAGCTATCAGATTCCCTCAGTTACTGGGATCTTTCCTTCAGGGTTTAATGTTATCAGATTATACAATCCCTCAGTTACTGGGATCTTTCCTTCAGAGTTTAATGGCATTCCACCCATTTTACAACCCATGAATAAGCATTAACACCTAGAAATTTGAATTTCTTTTGTTCTCAATTTATTTGTAGCCAGTTAAGTTGCCGTATAATTTTCTAAACATAATTTAAACATTGCTGGCCATTTTCTTAATACGTTCTGCTTATTTATTTCAATTGCTATCTTCAGAGCAGAGCTGCTTACAGCATTTGCTCTCTAGTCTCAAAATCTTTATTCGGACTAATCAAGTTACTTATCATGCCATTCAAATTGTTAGCTCTAATTTAGTTATCATAAATTATCTATAGCTTAATCAAAGTTCATACTCACCAGCGATCTTTAAACAGCTGTGGCTTCTGTGTGATCAGACAACATTTTCCTTTCCCTGCTATCAGTTTCATTCAACACTGTTAGTTTGCATTTCTCACACACATCCCCCACAACAGCCCTTAGATTAATCTCCTCTCTTCAACAGACCACTTTCAGCCTGGTGAAACACAGCATTCCCTCTTTTGGAAATCATAATTAATTGAATTAATTTCTCTATACCTTGCATGCATTTTTGGCCATATAATTTTCCCATTTGACAAAAACACCGGTGTATCATATTCTGCTAGCTTGCTTTGGGATTTCCCCATATTGGCAGTCTGAGTCTGTGACCTTTCGCGTGCACGCTAATAATCTGTAGGACGTCTCCGTACAGATCTGATCCTTAACCCAGGTCAGACAGTTCGGACGCTTACTCAAGCGCCCTGTGATTTCAATTCTCCCGAAATTTCTTGATCACTCTTGTGATCTCAATTCCCCCAGAATATCTTAACCACCCCTGTGATTTCAATTCTCCCGAAATTTCTTGACCACTCTCGTGATCTCAATTCCCCCAGAATATCTTAACCACCCCGTGATTTCAATTCTCCCAGAATATCTTGACCACCCCGTGATCTCACTTCTCCCAGAATATCTTAACCACCTACGCAATCTCAATTCTCCCAGAATATCTTAACCACTCAATTGATCTCAATTCTCCCAGAATATCTTGAAAACGGAGACCACAGAACTCAGACTTCCCCTATGGTTTTATCCTTAGCAATTAATTTTCAATTTAATTAAACCAAATTTAAAATTCTTCCCCAAATTTGTAAGTTTGTCTCTTACCAGAAGCGTCCCGTTGCCACCCCGGGTTCGTTTTCTCTAATTCCAGTGGTTGGACCCTCCAGGACCCCTAGAGCAGCCGGCCCTTCTCCCTGAATCAGTCGGGGTAAGGCTGTGACTCTAACGTCCAGGATGATCGGTCACCGTCCGCTCTCAGGGTCCGGAAGGCACATCCAAGGAATCCCACTTCTGACACCAAATGTATAGGCAAAATTATATTAACTCCGTTGCATTTCTGAATAAGAGACAACCCTTAGCCAATTGTGTCTTTATAAAGATTTTAATCCTTGCAAGAATGAATCCACAATCAACCAGGCAATGCCTGCGTCGAGTGTGAACTGGGGAAACAAAGAAAGGTTCAAGCTTTTATACCCGTGTCAGTGTTTAAACAAAACAAAAGGAAAGATGAAACAAATGTCTCCCCCCCCAACCCTTTTGTCATGGGACACAATGGTCCCTGTACCTACAGAGGGAAAGTAAGAAACACACACACATACATGGCCCCCCTTCTGTCTTAGAACTCATTTAAATGAAAAGCAACAAACAGTGGTCTTAGATCTAATTTAGATTAGCCGACACCTCTGATGAGGGAAAACTCTCAAACTAGGGTTCCCGTCCCTACCCCCTGGGTTTCAAAAGACACTGTCTTATGGTGTTTTATTATGGCAGAAACAGATGTTGACTTCTTGTGTGAACTCAAACATAAATGATAAAAATTTCTTCAACAAAGCGCAGCTCGAAAAATCACTGTTTACTCAGAAGCTTCTGTCTGATATGTAAAGGTGCTGTGCTGGTATAGCGGTCCATTATATGATTTTGTTGCAGTTTTGCTCATCTCATACATGCTGTCATCTGAGCTTTCTAAACTGCAGGAATATCTAAATGAAAAAATTGAGAGGGTACTCCACTTAAAAAAGGGAAAGAAAGAAAGAAAGAAAGAAAGTGTTCATTTCATGGTGGGCTCTATGAACAGATTAAGACGTCCTATATTCATGTCCAAAAATGACTTTCTGTAGCATCATATCTTACAAAAGTAGGCCCTGTAGCACTCTCAATCTCTGTCTTTTTTTTTTTTTGTAAGTAAATCATCTTTTCATCTTCACTGTAATTCAGAGGTGAGAGCTTTTAATTTACTTAGCATAATGAAAATGCTTAAAGGTTGGAGTAAAAATGCTCTCGCAAGACTAAAGACATTAGCAGATCTGTATACCTAATCCGTAACCTCAGTGTGTTCATTCATCTCCATTTGTTAAAGTAGCCTATTGAGAGTTTGGCTCTCTGCAGGTTTTCTGACACATATGGAACCTGTAGGTTAGGGTGAATGTGATTTCACCAAGTACATGTTCAACATCTTTGTTGCAACAACATTCCAATCAGCCAATCAGATTTAAAGGGTTAGTTCACCCAAAAACAAAAAAAACTTTATTCAGCATTGTCTTTTCTTCCTGGTTTGTTTTCAATCCTCAAAAAAAGATTCAAACAGTTATGAATCAGCGTATTGATTCATGATTCAATGTCATGTGATTTCAGCAGTTTGGCAGTTTGATACGCAATACGAATTATGAATCAATACGCTGATTGATAACCGTTTGAATCTTTATTTCCATCGTAGTTTTTGTTATTTTCGATGCTTCAAGAGATTCTAACTAACTAACTGATGTCACATATGGACTACTTTGCTGATGTTTTTATTCCCGTTCTGGACATGGACAGTATAGTGTGCATACATTTGCATACACTTTCATACTAAATACAAAATATCTTAAACTGTGTTTTGAAGATGAACGGAGGTCTTACGGGTGTGGAACGACATTAGGGTGAGTCATTAATGACATTTAATTTTTGGGTGAACTAACCCTTTCAGGGACACGTTTACAGTTTATTTCAGGTTTAGGCTTACAACCAGAGTTAGGTGCTTCTACATCAGTGTTATTCACCTATCATTTCTCTCGGATTTTTTTGGGATAAGTTATGGGTAGGATTATGTTTAGAAGTAGGGAAATGATTAAGACAATTTTCAGTGTCTGTCGTACCAGGATCAAAAAAAAAAAAAAAACATGTGGCAAAATCACTGTGAAATTAGGCTAAGTAGGGATGGAAATCGTGAGGACACTGTGATTGTGAGCTGCTTCTTATTTTAAAGCTGGAGTGTAGAGTTTATGCTTAAAGGGTTAGTTCACACAAAAATGAAAATTCGGTCATTACTCACTCACCCTTATGCCGTTCCAGACCCGTAAGACCTTTGTTCATCTTTGGAACACAAATGAAGATATTTTTGTTGAAATCCGATGGCTCAGAAAGGCCTCCATAGGCCTTGATGTAATTTCCTCTCTCAAGGCCCATAAAAGGCACTAAAGATGCCGTTATAGAGCCCATCTCACTACAGTGGTTCTACAATAATTTAATGAAGCAATGAAAATAGTTTTTGTGCTACAAAAAAACAACAATGAAAAAATGACTTAAATAGGGATAGGTGATTTCAAAACACTGCTTTTTGAAGCTTTTTTTTTTTTTTTTTTTTTTTAAACCTGACCACCAAAATTGACCTATTTTGGAAAGTCCTAAAACTAAAATATTTTGCTGTTGGTAGCAAATGGGTTGCCTTGTACCTCTAACTTTACCCTGCTTGGTTTACTTACATGTTTCAAAGCCAGTGAAAAGTGTCCATTCTTCAACAAACAGAGCAATCATTACATATAGGCTTACTTAATTCTCATTGTGTATTAAGTTAGGAATATTTTAACAAGTACACACTTCACAATTGCATTAACTACCCTCACAACTCGGCTAAGATATTGATTTCTTTTGCTGTAGACATCAGCACAGCTATTGTCAAAGTATTTTAGTGCAGTGTTCCTTCACAGTGGAGAAAGAATAGAGACAATCAGGAACCATTAACAACACCAAATGTTATTAAGACCATTAAGTTCTAGTATTTTTTTATTTTTTTTATTTAACCAGTTCTCAATCCACAAAACTAGTTGTGAGTTAAGAAAAGGCTTACTGCAGAAAGTTGCCCCAAGGGCCTGTCTTCCTGACCGGTGAAGGACAGGGCACGCTGTTACCGCGTGACAGATATCTGTGTGTACACCCATCATGAGCTGTCAGTAAGCATAAGTGCTCGTAGCCCACTGTCCCTCTGACAGTAAAGGCATGCGTTTTTACGCACAAGTCCCACCACTATCCTCCATTTGTCCATGACAGTTGGCCCCAGTGGGTAGTTGTGCGAGGGAAATGCAAGGTGGAAGCTGTCAAAAGGTGACCACGTGTGTAGGTGACTTGTGTCATGGCCTGTACGTATTGAAATGTGCACGAGAAAAATTAACTCGTACAGAGAGTTCAAGTTAATTTAATTTATCTCTGAGTAACCACATGCCAACAGTATAATTGTATTAAACTATAGTATTTCTGGTCCTTAAATTTGATCAATTACACAAATTTGGGTGAGCGACGTTCCAAGAGAGTTGATATAACAGCCCAAAAGCAATTTTTAAGTGATTCTTTCTGCAGGTTACACTGTAACTCCAGTAGGTGGCCACGAGTGAGTCTCTGAATTATCCAAAGCCGATTCGAAAGGCAGCTGTTTTGCCAGCTTCTTTGTTTTCAAGTAGCACGCGGAACCGTCACAACTCTGCTGTCATTGTTAAGCCCGCCCACCGACTCTGTAAACAATGTGATTGGCCTGACCAGAGTTTGGTTTTTCCAGCTCGCAATCCAACGGAAAGTTGCTAGACGCCCTGGGCGCAAATTATTGCTGCCGCTAGAGTGCATCTAGATTTCTAGGCTAAAATACTGAACCAATTCATTTGAAACACTGATTTATTCAGGAATGAAGTAAATGGCTGGCTTTGAGTGAGTTCAAAAAGTCTAAGTCTAATTGTGCTCATGATGGCCAGTCAGATCAAATAAGGAGAGGCTTAAAGGTGCACTATGTAGTATTTTTGCAGTAAAGTATCCAAAAACCACTAGGCCAGTGTTATATATTTTATTCAATTGAGTACCTACAATAACCCAAATGTTTCCAACTATTTGTAAATTGTGAGAAAATTGCTATTTTAACTACCGGACCGGGACGTTTTTCAGCATAGCGTCTGAGGAAGTCGCCTGTCAATTGCGTCATATCTGCCTTAACCTTTGGTGTCGTGTTTTATTTGGCAGAAGCACTTTACTCTTAGCAGTCTGAACAAGTAAACACACAGAGTAACGTCATAACATCTTTTTCAACACACTTAAATTTATCTAATATGATAAACAGAGCTGTATTACCTCATAACCGGAAGAGCGGAAATAGTGCAGGCGCCCGGCGAATGTGTCCCGTCCCGTCATGATAAAAGTCCCGGTGCTTGCGAGGCAGGTATTTGTGTAACAATCTCTCCAGCGGCCATGCTCAGCTCCACAACACTCGGTCCTGCTCTGCTTGACACTACAGTAACGTTAATAACCGCATGTATGAACGTGATTTCTGCCCGAGTCCTATTTTCCACCGGCTGTGAGGTGAAGACCACATGTCCCAAGATACTGCGATCAAACTTTGTGTCATCAAACTACACCTTTGTTTAGAATAGGCGACCTCTAGTGGATGGAAAGTTGCACAGTGCATCCTTTAATGGTCACAGAAAATAAGGGTGAATTCAAACACAACGCTTTTATTTTATTTACAATGAAATATTGTGTGCATGGCAAGATATGAGAAAATAACTATAAACAGGTTTTTTTTTTTCTTTTTACAATGGACATGTTTAATGACCGACAGTAATGGGACCGACACCCCCCCCCCCCCCCCCCCCAAAAAAAAAAGAAACAAAAAAAACCTAAACAAAACAAAAAACACTTTGGTCCCCAACCCCACCAATGTTCAAGACATGCTTACGTCTTTGCTTTGAAACACCATGAACAAGTGACAGAGTGATGCAAACAGAAAAACATCCTGTTGAACTGTATGTCAGCTCTCTCTGGATGCGGCTGACCCGTCAGATCAGAGGACCAGAACAAACTTTTTTATATATAAATATATAAATATGCTCTTAATAACCATTTTTATTAGTGAAGACCGGATACAGTTTACTACTAAATTCATTCTAATGTATTGACATGCATTATTCAAAATATGCAAAACACCACAGAATCGTCGGGGCATATATGTGGTGCTTGCGTCCCTGAAGCTCTGTACTCTCAGCGGTCAGACACAGGCTCCCTGCCTCACTACACCACTCAGGAGAGAGCAGCAGGGCAGTGGGCAGCGGTGCATGATGGGAAAGCTAACTCCAGGTTCCCAGAAGACCTTCCAGCTCAGTGTGTGTGCAGTGTTTGATGTGCAGTGCAGTAAACAGCATAGAAGAACTCTGCTCATTCTGGTGTCTCCCCAGAGATATGCCAGCACATAAGCACACTAATGAGCAGGGTGATTACGGGAAGGCTTTCAGGAAAATGTTACAAATGTAAATGTGCATGGCTGTCTCTGCCGTGACAGAAAGCATGTGTGTTTTTACACATGGATGTGCATGGTTTGCCGGCTATGGAGGTGATTAATAGTGATGTGTTTTTAATATTTTATCTAATACGTTTTCCTTTCATCTGTTCATTTTGAGTTCTGGGGCTAGAAACCGAGAGAGAGCACAAGGGAATTAGTAATGCAAGTTTTTTTTTTTTTTTTTTTTTTTTAATTGGTTGATTATTTTCACAGCTGAGTTGTTGAACTGCTACATTACATACATTACATAATACTCAACATTGTGTGCAGAGCTGGCTAGTGGAACATCTGCCTGTGATTTGCTCTCATATTCAAAGCTACTTGAATATATTTTAATCTTCTGCAAGTAGGCAATTGCATTTCAAAAACATTTGTACATTTCATTTTCCTTACTGAGTGTTACAAATGCATCAGCTATCTTTGTCTATATATAATAATTGTCTGTCACAGTGATTGTCCACTTGATCTCACGAGCATACCTGAAAGTAATAATATCATAATAATTTAATACTTAAGTACGTGTTAATAATACTGAGCAGTTTTCTTTTTTATTCTGGCACTCATTCTTTCAGCTGTCAGAAATAAATTCTTAGTTGGACCTTGGTAATTATTTAAAATGGATTAAAACTGTTTTACTAAAATCATTGTATTAGTTAAGCAGAACAGTATTCAACTTCAATAAAATTATGTTCATGTAACCCCTCCTGTTTAAACCGCCCGCTCCAAGCGGGACCTGAACCCAGGTCAGCCAGCATTAGAGTCAAATGCTCTAACAAGAAGGCTAAAGGCAGCAACCTCTAGCATCAGAAGCTAGAACATCTCTTGAGGTCAGAGGAGTGAGGTTTACTCGCACAGGGTCTACTGTTACATTCAGTTATTCAGTTTTTCCTTTCATAACTAGTATTATTGCATTGAAGACTTGTGTAGACAACTTTTAACCAACAACCTATAGCAGTGGGACACATAGAATTCTCACCCAGAGAGAAATTTAGTATGTTACAATTGCTCACAATATATTTGCCCTTCTGATTTTTGTTGTTGTTGTTTTGTAGTGTTGTATTAGCCTGATGTGGTCATTCTCAATTCTAGTCAGAATATATGTCTGAAACTGCTCCATTAGGCTGTGATTATGGGGTGTGATTCAACCGAACCAGGAAAGACATCAATTGGATAGACCTACAACCAATCAGAGCAACGAAGCGACGTCAACAGAGCTCTACTGCACTGTGTTGCCAAGTCCACGTTTTTTTTGCGGTTTGTTTTATATGTCCAAGGGTTGAAGCGACTATTATGTGATATATAGACCCATGAGTGCGAATTTTAGCAGGCAACCCCCGAGAAGCTATTGTTTAGGGCTAGTAGTTGGCGGGTTTTGTTGTAAAAACTTGGCAACCCTGTCTGCACGCACGCTGAAATAAACGATCTTTGTTGTAAAAAAATAAAAGAATTTAATGATACACAGAGTACTTACCAAACATGATCATCATCTTAGGAAGATGAATGCATATACAAACAAGCTCTCCGTTTAGGATTTGAACAAATATAATCCAAGCGCCTTTAATGACATGCATGATTACGTTACTGTTTATCATCTGTCCGTCATCGTCTAAAGCCCGCCCTGATGATTTCATTGGTCCGAACAGTTTCTGTTCGGGGATAATCACTCCTCTATGGAGCAAGGCCAGACCGAACTGCCCGACTTAAAAATGTTGTGTAAAAATGTAAGTTCCGCTTGCATCCAGGCTAGTGTTGTAAATATATATTTAAAGATACAAAATAACATTGTGTTTATTTATAACAATTGGGTAAATTATAACATTTTCTAGTTTCCAAAGATACCACCACTAGATACATTTTTAAGTTGTACTGCTCTTATTGCAAATAAATAAATAATCCTGTGATTCAATTAAAATGATATTAACTCCCTTAAATACACTAGACAGACAGACAGACAGACAGATAGATAGATAGATAGATAGATAGATAGATAGATCAAGGGACTTACTTGTGTAGATTGCCTACCAGAGAAAAAGAGTCATTTTAAAGCAACCAGGATGAATCAAATGTTATGACAAACCATTTTGGGAATAACAGGAGAGGAGGATTTATCACTAAATAACCAGAAGCTGAGCAATTATCATGTCATGCATGAGCTGGCTGCCCATGGAAGCGCAGTGTCTGATGTGCAGAGAGCGCTCTCGAGTCCCACAGTGCAGGTGCACAGTGTGAAAGCAGTCGTTTTTTTCTCTGATGGCCTCAACTGCTGAAGGCAAACTCAGAGGATGAGATCTGCACAGTCATTTATTTGTATGATACTGTATCTGATTTTGTTAGATTTTGTCATGTTTGTAAAAGTTTGTCTTTACAGCGAAGCCTGTTGTGGGTAGAGGAAATCATTACCTCCCTGCAGACTTAATTAGGCAGAATGGTGGGGGTCGTCGCCCACATGCTCTCAGTTTCCGTTCTGTTTCAATAACCTGTCAATAGAAAGCAAAAGAATAAAGCAGGCATTGTGGGTGCTATGCCTCAGTTCTGTTTCTGTATGCGTTCGGCACCTTTGATTTAATAAACTCATCAATGATCGCTCCTAAAATGAAGCTGATTGCGAATAGCTCTTTTGAATCCCAGAGCATCGATTGCAATGTTCATTAATTTGCCTAGTGCTTCCGCCACACCCCAACCCTCACCCCTTGAGAGATCATGTATTTATTATACGGGATTTTTTTTCCTTTTAATATAGTCCTGTGCAATGATTATTGCATGTTCCGGCAGTCCTCGCCTGCGGATGGGCTCAATATGGCCAGGTTTTATGAGAACCCATATTAAAGCTGTAGTGGTGAGAGATCAGTCCGTAAGTAGCCCTGGGTCACACAGTAAACACTGCTGATTGCTGATCGACTAGCCAGTCAGCAGCATTATACAACGGCAGATTTGAAACGCCACTCTGGAGAAAAATGAGACTAATAATCTACCCAACAGAATCCTCCGTTTTAACAACAAAATGTGCAGATCAATGGTCATTTGATCAATGCTCCCGAGATGATTTATACCGAGTCATAAAACGCACCGTTTCTATGGACACTTGAACAAGAGGATATGAAAAATTCGGTCGAATGCTGTCTGAGGGCTAGGATAAGGCATTTGGCGCTGTTATTGTATTGTTTATGGTGCAAAGCAGTCGCTGTTGGCTACCGTGTGACTCCATGTAATGGAGTCATCCATCGCAGCTTTCTCGAACGAACGAAGCATCTTTTTTCCCTTTTTCTTGTTTCAACAATTTTCTAATCCTTTATCGTCTTCTGCCCCAGCGACCCGAGATTTATCCATCAATACTCGAGAACAACAGATTGATTTGACCTTTCTCGTGTGACTGCAGGTGTCTGGAGCAGGACGCATGCTCGCACTGAGACTGCCTCCTCTGCTGGCAGCTGCAGACCAAAGATGTAGCTTTGGAGGGGGCAGCGGCATCTTTTCCACGCTTATGAAAGTCTTCGCCTTATTTCATCCCGTGGCAGATGTCTGGGAGATTATGTGTGTGCATGTTTTCAGTACATTGTTTTTTTCTGCTTATGGACATGGTTGTCGGAGGTATGACTGTGTAAATATGTACCAGGTGCTGCTGGCCGTGGTTTTGTATTCACAGTGACTGCTAACAACACAGCAGATGTTGATGTACATGCCGAAGTCAGGCAAGCAAAGAAGGGTCAAAGGAACCAGATTCATTGGGTTTGCCCTGTTCTGATCCAGATTAAAAGGTGCAGGCAGTCTTTTATAAGCAGCAGTCCTTCCTGAGATGAACTGTTTAATTTGAATCATCGCTGCTTTTTGTGTAGAGAACAACAGGAAAATGCTAATGCAGGCTATTTAGCTTTGACCAGCATGCTGATTCATTATGTTTCAGTCTTGATTAAGTAGGTTATTTATTTTTCATAAACTGCACTAATTAAATATATTAAAGAGCCAATGCACTGTGGGTCCAGTTGTGTTAAGTGCTACATATATTCTGTGATTAAGCAGGCTTACCTATATTAATCATTTGTATCTATTTTCCTAACCAGTTCAAAATGTTGGTATAAAATCATTATCATTCATTTTATTTTAAGAAAAGAATTTTTTTTAGGTTAAAGGTGTGGTAAGTGATTTCTGTTAACTGTTGTTATTATTTCAAATCACCAAAACAAACACGCCCCTATTTTGATAGCTCCACCCCACACATACATAACCCAGGCAACGACTATGGCAGAATCTGTGTTTCTGATCCAGTTTGAATATTCAATGCAAAACTCACCCCTTCCATCACAAAAACACAAACCGTTTTCATGAACAACTCGATATTACACAAGCACGACAGTCCAGCTAACGACATATTACAATCATGACCAGATTAGAGAGTTATAGCGATCACAAAAACGCAAACCGTACTCATGACAACTCGATATTACAAGAGCAAAGACAGTCCAACTAATGAACATATTACCATTATGACCAGATTAGAGTTATATAGATCATGAAAAGAGGACATACAAACATATAATATCTTACTTGTCGGACACATTTTGTGAGCTGACGCTTGAAACAGACAGTGAGAAGATTTAGATGCTCCACACGGCGTGGAAATGAACGGGTCTTTGTCATCGCTGAAGTGAGCGACAATACAGTCGCAAATAGACAAACAAGAGAACATGACACGTGAGCATATTCAAGCAAAAGCCAGCATATATTAGTTCTCGGCTAATGTCCGTCATGTGTTTTGAATAATGACGCGCATTGAGCCTCTCTTCTCACCATCATTATTAGACACGCCCCTTACCCTGCTGATTGGCTACAAGTTTGTTATTGTACTCGGCCCGAGTCCGTTTTGTAAAACGGTTTTGAAAGAACACCTTTAATACAGTATCTAATGTTGGGTAGAGAAAACATTATCATCTGAACATAATATTTTAATCATTTGTATTATTATAGTTCTTATTTAAATATTTTGTGTAAAAAATTTTGATACGTGTACTACCTCACAATATAATATGTCTAGTTTGTATAAAGGAGGTCCCTCACAACATTCGGCATGAAAAATCCTTTTGTAATTTATTGCATGAGGTTTATTATCTCTGATGGCCTGTGTCATAAAACCCTCATACCCCATATAAGCTCTCTAATAGATTCTAGAACATCATACATGGGCTCATTTGTAATCAGTGAAGTGATTGTGAAACCATCATACTTGGATGTGTGATTCAATTAACGCTATTCATGTCATAATATTGAGAACTCATTCAGATGTAATTTTATCACTGGAATGGACATTATGGAAATGGATGGATTATTAGTGTTTGATTCATTTGATTAAAGTTGTTTAATCTTGATTAATTTCTTTCTTTCCCCCCTCATCTTTCCTGCCCCCTCCCTGTGTCTCTTTCACACACAGTTGCCCCCACAACCTCCACCGTACGTTCGGAGTTCTTCAAGCCATGCCAAGACAGCCAGGAGATGGCCTTCTGTTTGAATGAGGGAGAGTGCTTCATCATCGAAACAGTGGCAGGTGTACACAGACACTGCAGGTAAGTCTGTGTGTGTTTGTGTGTGTGTGTCAGATTGTGTGTCACATTTCTTCAATGACAACGACATTTTTGTCAGGGTAGATATTACCATTTTTTAACTAACCCATGTGCATATGCAAAGAAAAGAAAGGCTGTGATGACTGTCTGCACTGGATTGGCTGAATGTGATTTTCGATGAAAGGAGCCGTCATGCTGAAAGATGTGGTCTATTTTGGACATCTTGGCACATGTGATAGCAGTTTGAAAAGCCAACATCTCGAGAGTATAATTAGAATGCTGATCCGCCTCGCTGGAGCGGCTGAATGACTTAACCTGAAGAGTTTGATTCGTCCAGCTTGTTCAGAGATGAGTGGCTGTGCTTGGAACGAATAATATTTGGAATGCATGCTGTTTAGCACAGGATGGTGCTGCAAATAAAAGAGTCTGTCATTAATTTTGATACGTTCGGAACTGTTGAATGGTTTAAAGTCTTTTAGTGTAAAATTCCTCAGGGAAAGGGGTATAAATATGGTTTTTAACCAGTTCCATTTTTTTATTAGCAGTGTTCGGGAATGTTACTTTTAAAAGTAATGCATCACAATATTGCGTTGCGCCCTTAATAAAAAGTTACTTTGTATAGAAAGTAATCGGATACATAACTTTTTCTCATCTGGGCTGGACTTGTTTGTTTGTTTTTCAAATGTAAAGACACTTTCACATCAAAATTGAGGCTGAGGGAAATGCAAATTCACACCTGTGTAGAGGGTGCAGCACAGACCGGCCTTTCAGCGGTGCTTTGCAGGAGAATAGGACACAGGGAAAGAAAGTTCCCAGTTTTAATTAGCAGAACTATCAAGTTTTGATTTTGTATTATTCATGCATGTTCATTGTTCCTAACTTGAAGTATTGAATTAGCTAATAAATACATTTTGATGGCAAAATATTTAGTTAATCAACGATTTTATTTTGAGTTCTTGCAAATCAAATGAGTTATTTGACTGTAAACCCTTACAAGTTGTCAGAACTCAAAAAGTTGAGTGCTATTTATTTATTTTTAAGTTAAAGGGATTCTTTACCCAAAAATGAAAATTCTGTCATCCTTTAGTCACCCTCAAGCTATTCCAAACTTGTTTAAATAACTTTGTTCTGCTAAACACAAAGGAAGATATTTGGAAAAAAAAATTTACCAAGCAGATCTCGGCAGCCATTGACTATAGTGGCGGGGAAATACTATGGTAGTCAATGCAGTTCAGCAGAAGAAAGAATTTATACAGGTTTGGAACGAATTGAGGGGGATTAAATGATGACAGAATTTTCTTTTTTGGGTAACTATCCCACATAACTATCTCATAGTTTAAGTAAGATTTTCATTTTGTACTCAACTTGAAATATTTAAGTACACTAATTTATACATTTAACTTAAAATGATCAGGTTATCTAAACATAAATATTTTGCTAGCTATTACCTTATAATTTAGAAAATAGCATCTTGCCAATTTGCCAATATGTTAACAATAGCGTGGTATAGCACTTACTGAACAAGTACAGCTACTTAAAAAACGTTACTTACCTGTTCCCAAACCAAGCAGCATGCTCCACGTGTCGCCATGATGGTAACGCTCCAAAAACCCACATTGACAAACTCTTCTAAATTGGCATAACAAATCATCAATAATTGCAACATCTCCCTTACCATGAATCTTGCACAAAAAAAAACATTATTTTAACACTTAATTTTAGCATTTACTCTCCATTTCAAGTGCCATGGGAAAACGATGCTGGGAAATAAAAATCCCAGCCCACTTTGAGTTAAATTTAAGTTAGTCTAAATTAAAGGAAATTAGTTCATGCAACCCAAAACAATGAAAATGTTCAGTTTACTTGAAATATGTCAGTGCTCTGAACTCAAAAGAAAGCGGTACATACCATAATAGTTAATTTAACTGAACTAATTTCTATAATTTAAGTTAGTTCTATACTCAAACCAATCAAGCATTTAAAGTGTTAGGGTTTACAGTGAAAGAAAACTTGATCAAATGAAACACAAATATGATGTTTATCTAAAGTCATTTTTGCTTATTAGTATAGTTGAATTGGATCATCAATGGTCAGCAGCAAAGACATTGGTTAAGAAAGTGTGTTTAATTACATAAAGTATGTGTCAATCAATACAACTTTCGTTAACTTGTGAAAAAGTAACTAAATTTAAATGTAATGATCCTTTGCAAGTTGATTGCATATTGTAAACTGCCGCTGATATGCCCCCTTTTTAATCTGGTTTTATCTAAAAAGTTATGAAAAACAGCCATGGGTGGTTCTATAGTGTTAATAAATCGTGACATTTATTTATACAATAATTTGTATAATCTGTATTGTATGAATGTACAATACAGATTGTTTCAAAGCAGCTTTAGATAAATATAACAGGAAAATACTTTTTACATTTTGAATTGCTTTTAAGTTTCACAAGCAATTGGTAAGTTTTCAAAATTGAAATTCTTAATATTAATATAACAACAGATCGTCAAAAGGGCATTTTCAACATATTTTCAGTTGAATTAGCACAATACACAAAACCACAAAGTATCCTTTTCATTACACAAAATAAGCGTTTCTTCTATATATATGTTTTATTCACAGTAATTGCCTTTCAGAGAGAGAGAGAGAGAGAGAGAGAGAGAGAGAGAGAGAGAGAGAGAGAGAGCGATGCAGAGATTTGTAATTTGTCAACATAAAGCAGGATAAAGTACAAAGGACAGAAAACGGTCAATGACTGTTGCATCAGATTGATCAAAAAATGCATCCAAAGAATGACACCAGAGACAGATGGCATCATACAGCATTTTGCATTACAGTATGTCATGTGATACTGTAAACAGATTACCATGGTAGAGTCAGGTAGGTCAACTACTTATAGATTCAGTCAAATTATACTGTAAGTACATAGCAGACTATAATCTAGAACAGAATATCATGGCTGTGTGATACTTCATCACACCTTTTGATAAAACACTATTTTGGTAAAACACAGATACTTTTACAAACTTTATGGACAAACTTACATAAATTAGGTAATGTAAGTGCATTTTCTAATGCAGCTGCTGCTTGTATTACTGTAATTAATTCAGCAACAAACACTCTAAAAAATGCTGGGTTATAAACAACCCAAGTTGGGTTGAATATGGACAAACCTAGAAATTAGGTTGTTTGATTGGGTCCATTCACTGGATTTAAACAACCCAATTTCTGGGTTTGTCCATATTCAACCCAACTTGGGTTGCTTATAACTCAGCATTTTTTAGAGTGAAGGTGATTTGAAACATGCATCTTGCATTGTTTGCTGAATGAACTGGTTTTTAAAAGTACTAAATTAAAAGAAGATCATACTGGTGTGTTTCGGTGATTAAACCACAACCACAGTTCTAATTGCATATCACAATAATCTATTTTTTTGAAACAATGATTTTGTAGGATGAAAATATTTACAATTTGTATGAAAGCATGAGATCAGGTTTTTAAAGAATGACTCTGTGTGTGTTTGTTTGTTCCCAGTCATGAGTCTGAACCTCAGGCGGTGAGTGAAACTGCATCAAAAGTCTGTTTTGTTGGCAAACGGTACATAATGTCGACAACACAAACATATAGCGAATCGAAAGTTATCAAGGGATAATGCCATGATACATTGTGTGTGTGGTCGTGACTCTTTAGCTCAGCCCACTGCATGCTTCCAGGATAATACTGTTTTCAGAAAGAATCTGTACAGCGCATCTATCTTTGATACATATGATAAAACTAAAGACTCTTCAGAGATATGAAGGATGCAATACTATTCTATAGGTTCTCAAGATTAACATGTGATTGGCTGAAGCGGTGTGTGTTATGTACCCTTTAAAAGTGCTTGAAAAATCAGTGAAGAAACGTGACTATTCTCATCTTTAGTTGTAAATCTGAGAGTGATTTGCCATAAGCCATGCTGCAGAACTTGCAGATGTTTAGGGATATTCGTTTAGTGTCACGCCCTATCAGCGGTTCTGTTTACTGCTCCCCAAGCCCCTTTTCATCTGACAGCCCTGCCTGCTTCTCCTCATTCAAACGTAATTATGTTTTTTAAGTGTTTTTTAGTTTTTTTCATCTTCTTTTTTTTTTTTTTAAATAACCACCACTACCCTAGGCTTAATACAGGCTAATGTTCAGTACAGCAGCATCCGGTAAATGTAATCAGAGGTTTTACCCATATTATTGCAGTTATTTCTCTCCTTCATTTTCTCTTTTATCCTTTTTTCCATTTGGCCTTTTATCAATCCCACTAATGGGATTGTTGTTCCCAGTCATTGCCATGGTAACAGATCTTTTGGTGTTTGTTATATGCACACGGATAATATAGAGCTGTGTCCAAGTACTGCCATAATAAAAAAAACGATTTATAATTTAATGTTTACAGCACAGAGCGTGTGCCTCCAATATCAGTATTTTTTTATTTTTTATTTTTTTTGCAATTGGAAAATGGTTTTCCATCACCTTTATTACACTTATAAAGCGAACAGAGTTAATTTGAAAGCTTTTTTCATAATATTAGCCACGGACGTTTATAATAAGTAAATGTGATATATTGTTGAATCTATTAATTTAAAAGTTATATTTTAAAGGACGCTGTGATATTTTATCACTGTTATTTGCCTGTAAATGTCTAGGATGATGGCAGAAAGAGAGCTAGAGCGGGGAATTGTGTTGTTAGGATTAATAAACAGAATGCGCCTATTTCAAACCCAGGAAAATCTGACAGGAGGGATTGTTCGACGCACTTTCGCTGAAGACAAATCATAAAGACGTACATGTATAATGCTGGAGTAAGATCTTGGAAGCCCTGGTAGGGTTATGAAGGGTATGACTTGAAAAAACGAATCATATTAATGAGGACGATATCCTCTTTTTCAAGTTTCTTATCAAGCACTCTCTTTTTCGAGGAAGCAGTTGCGATTAAGCTGGCAGATCTCGACACACAGTGTTAATCCAGGAAGCCATCTCCCCTCCTTTTTGCTGGCCTTAGGGAGGATTTGCCGCACTCTTAACCTCTTTAACGCCCAAATAAAATCTGAAAGAACAGGAACTAAGTAATACTATATAATTATGGTGTGCATAAATACAGCAATCTTCACTCATGAATACAAACATCCTACGCAAACTACCTTAGCATTGTCTTGGCTACAGCGGAGACTGTGTAAAGCAGATTAAACGGTCCACTCAGAGAAAAATTAATGGGGAAAAAAGATGGTTTAAAATAAGGTTTTTGTAGGCGTGATGGTGTCAAATTATGGTATTGAATTGCATAAGCACATTGAAAGGTAACAATCTTCAGTGTTGTTCTCTAATAGAAAAATACACTGTAAAATGTATTATTTAAACAGATGTTTCAAACAGCTTAAAGTGCAAAAGAACATAAAGAACAACAAGAAAACTAGTTTGAAAATGCTCTTATTTATTAGTTTTGTCTTTTTTAGCATGCCAGGATTAATCTGGGTGAACACATAAAATGTCATCTTTAAGTATTTGGTGTTGTTTAAAGGGATAGTTCACCTAAATATAAAAATTAGTCCATGATGTACTCACCCTCAAGTCATCCTAGGTGTATATGGCATTCTTCTTTCAGACGGATACAATCATAGTTATATTAAAAAATGTCCTGGCACTTCCAAGCAATATATAATGACAGCCCAAAATTTGAAGGCAAAAAAGTGTATCTATCCATTATGAAAGTTATCCACACGGTTAATAAGGGCCTTCTGATGCCAAGCGAGGGGTTTGTGTATGAAAAATATCCATATTTAGCATGTTATAATGTAAAAGATCTAGCTTCCTGCAGACTGCCTTTCTGAATTCAACTTACGAAGCTCGTGAACATACTTTGGGACATCTTGGTAACATTTTCGAATACTATTATGAATTTGTAAGTTATAGCTAAGAACTACTATATAGAGATTCGGAATTAATGCGACTAATGCATAATGAATAATTAATTCTAAAGTGAAGATCATGGTTACCCATTACTCAAGTATTACCAAATACTAATTATTTGGATTAGTGTTCTAAAGTGAAAAGCATGATAACTCTCATTTTCACCAGACATCGTATGATTTTGTGTTTTTTGTAAAATATTAATAATATTACAAATATTAATACATTATAATATTTTATTAAATGGAATATTTAATTCAACATTTATGCTTTCCTGTTATTATTATTATTATTATTATTATTATTATTGTTGTTGTTATTATTATTATTAATATTATTATTTATTTTTATTATTATTATTTTTATTAGAATGAATGTCTGTTTCGATTTATTTATTTAGCAGGATTAAAAACAACCGCTGTTGACCAATGAATAACAACCAATGTAGCCAATAAAGAGAGTTGCAATAGTCGAGCCTAGTGGTGATTTAAAAAAAAGGATAACTCTTTCAAAGTTGTTAAAAGAGTGAAAGGATTTTGTTTTTACCTGGACTTGCAGCTTGACTGTACAACTTGATTAACTTGTCTATCCAGCTTGAATGCGCTGTCCAGTAAACACCCATATTTTTCACATATGGCCTATAAGTTGCTAAAACACAGGTAAACTTTGGGCATTAGGAGGGGTAAATACTCTCTTTCCTAAAAACCTGATTGAAGCATATCAACGATTTTGTGTTCGACCAAAAAAAGAAAAACAGGTCTAAAATTAAGCTTGTTTTAAATAGTCAACTCAATGTATTTATTAATCACATTTAAAAGCGTCATACCAACTACATTAAAAACTTGTTTAAGGAACCATGGGGAATAACATCTAAGGGTGAACACATTACACTGTACAAAATTTCAAGTCCTTTCAACTAATTATTATTTAGTAACTAGTTCCACAGATTTTTTTACGTTCACTCAATTTCGTTCTAGAAATTGTTACCTGAACAAAAAAAAAAAAAATAATTGGCTCAAACTTTACTTCAATATTAAAATGTACGTTTGCTCAATTATTTTTACAGTTAATTGAATTAATAACTTTTAGTTGGCTCAAACTTGACTTCAACTTTAAAATGTACGTTTACTCAACCTGTTTTTATAATTAATTAAATGAAAACGTTTTAATTAGGGGTTTCATTTTTAAATGGTTTTAATCGTTACTAGAAATTGCAGTGGAACTAAAATGCATAAAATGTTATAGTGAGGATAAAAACAAATGAAAACACATTGTATCATCTGCATTTATAATATTTGTCAAAAATAAAAAATTAAATTAAAAAAAATGACCAAAGCCCTTCAGTCACTTTTCTTTAATGTCTTTAATGCACGTTTAGTTTGGAAACTACACACACAGTCAAAGTAGATACAATGGAGCATTCTTGCTTCTTGTCAGTGTTTCAGATGGTAAAGGGATAGTCCACCAAAAATGAAATTTCTGTCACATACTCGCCCAAAAAACATTTGGAAGAATGTTTGTGAATTGTTGCTCTATCTGCTTGGTTACAAACATTCTTCCAAATATCTTATTTTGTGCAGAACAAAGAAACTCATACAGGTTTGGAACAACATGAGGAGCAGCACAAACAAAAATCAATTTACTGTAGTAAACTATTGTATGTAAAATATTGTTTTGGTCTTAATAGCCTACTTTTAAAAAATATTGACTAGATTTATGTGGTTTAGTCCGGTCAACATTTGCAATTCTAAAAGTAAACTGGATTTGAAAATATCAATTAATTTAATGTTTCTCAAATATATTTGTGCAGACTTAATATAATATCTCTTCTTAAATAACCACAAGTAAGAAAATTAGTTCAACATATGTGTTTGCTCTTCCAACATTTTATTAAGTGGCATTTTTAGAGTGTAGTTTAATTGATTTACAGTGTTGTGTAAGAAAGAGAGAGGGAGAGATAGATACCTGCAGGGTTGCAGGCAGCAGATTGAATGTCTGCCTAATCTCAGATATCTTTTTAGTAATAAAAAACTGCAGAAAAGCTCTCACATCACTACCAGCTCTGTAGGATAAACACAGACAGATGGGTTTAACTCAGCATTGGTGAGTTGGTATTGCAAAGTTTATGACCAATCACAATGTTTATATTTTTTGTTTATATTATACAGTTTGTGTAAATTATCCAAAATGTTCAATTAATTCCCATAAAGTTTCCAACTTGTGATATTTCCAAATGTTCATAGCTTAATATTTCCCAATTTTTAGGCCTCCTCCAATACCCTCCAAACTGGTACCTTACATACTAAACTGTATGTAGTTAAGCAGAAACCTCAAATAAAAAACCTAAAAACAGGAGTGCCTGAACATTATTATCATCTTTTTGGCCCCACTTTATATTAGGTGGACCTTAAGTACTATGTACTTACATCAAAAAATAAGTACAATGTACTTACTGTGTTCAAATTGTATTGTAACAATTTGGTGAGATACGGGTAAAGTTAGGGACAGGTGTGGTGGGATGGGTCAGTTTAAGGGTAGGGTTAGGTGTAAGGGAAGTGCCAACTGTGTAATTACAAATGTAACTAAATAAATTAATTACAGATGTAATTACATGCAGTCATTTTTTAAAATGTAAGTACAATGTAAAAACATGTGGTAACACTTTATTTAAGGTTCAGTTAATAACTATTAACTAGTTGCTTATTAGCATGCATATTAATAGGATATTAGTACTTATAAAGCACATATTAATGCCTTATTCTGCATGACCTTATTCTACATCCCTTAATCTTAATTTAAATGCTACAAAAACTACCTTAATAACTATAAATAAGCAGTAAATTAGGAGTTTATTGATGCGAAAGTTGTAGTTGATAGTGAATGTGTGTTCCCCATACTAAAGTGTTACCAAACATGTATGTACACAATAAGTGCATTGTATCAAATGATGAATTACAATGTTATTACATAGTAGTTATGGCAACCTAATATAAAGTGGGTCCATTTTTTTATTAAACACTGTGTTGTCAAAGTTTATATTGTAACTTACTGGCCTTATATGGTCAAACGCTTGCATGTGTCATTGTATTATTAATATTCCATCATAATCAAGCTCAAATGGAGTTTTTGATCTGTGAAGTCCGGACATGCGAATTTGTCTGCCATTAGAACAGCCGCACCTAAGGCAGTAAGTGCATCACGAGCATTACATTTTCATCAACTTACAGGTTATAAAGTTTATTGTACCTATGCGGGCAATAAGTTTTTCTGTAATTTGTCTAAAATCTCATCTTATAAAAGAACACAGGCTATTTAAGACAGCATTGACTATGGCTCGATGATAAATGCTAGACGGTCCAGACTATGTGGCGACACTTAATTTGTGCTAGAGGCTGGTGGAGTTATGAGTGTGAGTTTTGACAATTTTTTCAAGTTTCATTGGTTAAATATTTTAGGTTTCTGCATGAGATTTTAAATTTTGTTAATTTAGACATTGTCTTACAGGTTTTTTACCATTAGAGTGAAATAATAATAGTAATAAAATAAAATTTTATTTCTCCTCACTGTAATTGGACCCCCCGGGCACGCGAGAATAGGCACGTGCCTAGAATGCCTGTGCATAAATCCAGTCCTGCGCATTATTACCGGAAACCGGCAGTAATCTTTAGTTTATGGGTAAGCAGTTACATTTGTCAAGATAATGGAACATATCACAAACAAATTCTGTTGGCTCGTGAACAGCATGTCAGGTGGTAGCAACTCTGGCGGCTAAATCTGAATGCAGACAGCGTGCCTGCTGGTGCTATCCTTCCCTTTTGGCTGCTCAGCTGGTATAAAGGATGAACATCTGTGGATGCTTCATTCCGGGTGTTTAAGTGGATTACTTACATAGTGGACAGACAGTTCAGAGCTTGTTAACTGAAACATGTTTAAACACAGACACACATCTATTTAAAAGAAGGGGCTTTCCTGTATCAAAAAAATTTCACGCTACGGTTGTAGGAGGTGAGTGTTGGTCTGGTGATTTGATAGCCCTCTAAATGTCAAACTCAAGGAAACCGAGACAAGAATGGAGGGATGGGAAAAGAGACGGACGTTAGAGTATAGAAAGAGACAGGAAGGATATGAAGTGCCGCTCACATAAAAACGTATTATGTTTTACTGAGTACTCTGGGTTGAACCGTACTTTAACTATTCTTTCAATTTATTGGCATTCTTATTTATTTGTTGTCTGTTTTACCGTTGCTGTAGTTGTTATTGTATAGTGGCCATGATGGCAGATGGAGTGCTCTCTGAATTGAATTTGATTTGAATGGAGAGGACTGAGGGAGCGAGTGATGGAAAGAGACAGGGCGAAGGAGCATGGAGAGCGTGTTTTTCTCCCCCGAGTGAGACGGGATGTCACAGAGAGAGCTCAGCGTAATTAATCATTCTAAGTGCACTAACAATGAGAGAAAAGGGGAATAAACATTCAATAATCACATCAAATGGACGCTGTTGAGCAGGCCTTTAAGAACCCTGGGGTGAAGGGGGTCAGCTTTCATGCTGTAGATTGCTAAGACACCCAACGCAGCCACCTCTTCAGACCAAGCAAGGACACGTCCCTCACCTCAGCATTTATTTTACAACGCACTATAAAGTAGAATTCAATGCCATACTTTATCCATGGGTGGCCCATAAAGTGGACACCTCTGCCTTGTGAGGTTCAGTCTGATTATTTGTACAGAAATAGTTGAACTAAGATTTTTGTCTCATGACATTACAGGACATAACGTCATTTTATATTATAGCGTTTTATTGTTTTAATTAGTGACTAAACGGTAGGAAAATTTCATATCACAAGTATATTGGCCATGGTTACCAATACATTATTGTTAAAACGTGCTGGAAGTGTTCGAAAAGTACTCATACACACACCAAAGTCATTTCTCTAGAGAAAAGCAAACAACAAATGAAACTTGTTTCTTACATAAACATTGAAATAATATAAAAAAATGATGAATACATTTTAAAAAAACTAAAAATATTGGTAGCGTTACTTACAGCATAGAATGGAAAAATAGAAATAGGAAAAATGATCAGTATTTTACCCACTCCATAAACAATTCTATATTGGCTACCTTATTGTCCCAAGAGTTGCGTTGAGCTTATTTTCATCCACAGAATAAAACATTTTAAAAGGTATTTGCAAGATATAAACTAGCAATTCTGACTTTATTTTTCGCAATCGCTGACTTTGTAAAGAGATAAAAAAAACTTTATGAAGGTAGAATCGTATAAAGTAAACTCGCAATTTTAACTTTATTTCTTGCAATCGCGAGTTGATCTCACAATTCTTTATAGAGATAAAAAGGATTAAAAGTCAGAAGTAGATGTAAACTTGCAATTGTGAGATAAAAAGTCATAATTACCTATTTTATTTTTTAATCTGTGCCAGAAATAAAGCTTCCATTGATTTTAGCATTGGTCATTGCTCTGACAGTAGGTGCACTGCCATGGCGCTTATGGAGCAGCAGAAATGTTGCCCTGGTAACCTCTGTAAACAAGGCAGGGCCAGGGCTCTATATAACTCGGGGGTTGACGACCTCAGGCACACGTGCAGAAGGGATAATCACTGGCATGCAAGCAATTTAAGAGCAAGAGAGATTAATAATACATATATGGGGAATGTAATCACAGTTTTTTACAATATAGTCACTAAATGTATGGGAAATAAATTCATGTAAAGCCGAATGGCCCAACTAATCCACTCGGCTTCATTATAGTGTGGTTTATTGCTAGAATAATACTTTGTGTAAATGAGATGTTAATGTATTTTAAAACTTCTGACTAATGTGACAACTTGGGCATGCATATACAGTGATAATCAACGTTTCATATGTACATTTATGTGTTTGACAGACACATTTATCGCAAAGCGGCTTACATTTTGCGTCAGTGTTGAGAAGACTGTAAATGATTTGAACACTAACTTTTGCAATTTGTGCAATTTTTCACAGACTTTTCATTCATTTACACTTCAAAAGTTTGGGTTTAAACATTATTATAATAATATGGATAAATCAAACTTATTTTAAATCATATTGATGTATCCCTATGGTTGGCTATTACTCCAGTCTTCAGTGTCACCTGTCCCTTTAGAAATCATATAATTTGGTAACTAATTTGGTGCTCAAGAAATATTTCTTATCATTATAAAATTAAATACATCCTCAAAGGGTGAAAAAGTATACATTTCTTTCTAAAGCTAATCTTACAGACCCCATAACTTTTGAGTTGTGGTGTATAAATTTGTTTTCAAATCTAGAACTTGTCTCTAAACTGTATTTGAGATTAACATCCGTTTTACTTTTTTACACACATTTCTTTTGCTAATCAAATGTTCTTGTTCAAAATTATTTTTATACCAACTCTGCCCCATTTCAATTCAAACTTTTTAATTAAAAAAGTGACAAAAAAAAGGTTTATTCTAAAATAGTTTTCTAAATTCAGTACATAAAACATGGACTAACAAAGCATCTTTACAGAAAATAATGATGTTGATTTAAGTGAAAGTCTTAAGGCAAATCTTATCATTGTATCAAATTTAACAAGATCATTTTTATTTACACAATTTATACCTCAGGAATGTGATGTTTAATGTATAATAATCACGCATAATAACTATTTCATCAAGGTTAAACTGCCGGTTTTACAACTCTTTACACATGTTACCATACATATTATCAGCTCATGCATTTGAGCTATAAAAACACTCAATCTGCCATACATTAACATCCCATATACAATTAGTGCGACACTCGCAATCTCATTATTACAGGAAACGTGGGAAGTGGGCTGATGTGTCACAGTGATTTACTAGAAAGAAAATACAGACCCGTGAGCTACATTATGGAGAGCTGTTTCTAAAACTGTGAGTTTGCACTCACTAAAAGGTCTGCAAATGACTGCAAGTTCATTAATTGTTTGGGCACTTGTTTTATGGTTCAGTGCTTGTTTGCTTGTGTTGCTCAAAGGCTTGTGACTGATGCGCGTTGACATCGTTGTTCTAATTAATGCGATTCACTCAGTCAATGGTATTGTGTCATCATCACAGTGACGTTCATAACCGGTGAAAAATCAACAATCAGCAAATACAGAAGTAAAGCGAACATTGAGATGTTCGTACACACACACTTGTGTCAATTGCAAAAATGTTCTCTTGTATACAAAGTTACAGTAACAAATATTCAAACTCTGGTATAATTCCCGAGGTTCAGAGAGGTTTAACTTATATAATTGTTCTTCTAATCACACATTCATAATAGAGGCTAAGATTGAGAAGCAGAAGAGAGAGAGAGGGGGGGGGAGAGAGGAGAGGGAGATGCAAAATACTTTTTGACAAGGCGTCCCTTTCAAGTCTGAAGGTTTGATGTGCTAATTACATGCAAATATATGCAAACGAGACTGCTTGGTGCCCAAACCCTGGCAGAATGTGTGAGGCAGAATTGCAGTCTGAGGAGTGGAGTGTGTTGGCTATAAATAAAGAGGAAGTTGTGATTTCACATTAGCCTATTTGAACAAATACCGCATTTTAGGTACAAGGGCAGACAAGGGGACCAATAAAAAGCGCATCCTCTGTGATTCCTCCCCTCCACATATTCCATGTATTGTAGCAACTGCCAACTGTCTTCCTGTTGTATCTACAGGTGTAACAGTTATATTCAGTTATGTTCTAGTTTGGCCGTTTCATTGAGTTTCAGTTCTGTTTACCCTGTTTGACATGGTTTCCCAGTGTGTTTGATCTCATTAGCTCTTTTGTTTGCTCTGTGTATTTAAGCCCTCAGTTTGAGTTTGTTCCCTGTCCGGTATTGTTTGTGTTTACGTGAGTTTGCTACTTCTTAAGCACCTGATGTTTCCCAAGTGTTTCATAAATTGTATTTTGGTTATTCCTGGTCCATTTCCTGAGAAACCAGTGGCAGCAGGTATGCGTCTCCAAATAATCTGCACGCTGTATGGGGAATATCTTTATTGTCGGATTGTATGTGCAATGAAGACATTATTTGTATGCGTATCTGAAGCTGTTGTAAGGGCAAAACTACCTATATCTGTATTAAGATACAACCGGATATTGGGGAGGGCTTAAACCAAAAACGTAAACCAAAAATTAAAAGCACCTTTAAAAAAAAAAATTTGCATATGACAAATATGCCTTGTAAATAACAAAATTATTTCATTACAAAATAAAATGCTTAATATTAATAATGTATTATTAAAATATATTTTAGATATAATTTGTTTATGCTTGTTGTCTACTGAATGTTTTTTTTCTCTTATTAAACATTTTAACTCTGTGTAACTAACTCACTCTATGTAATCTTTAACTCACAATGTCTCATTTTACTGATATGCTGACGACATGCAGATTTATACGCCTTTGTCAAGGCAAAATCTAGACAGTTAACAGCATGTCTTGAGGAGGTAAAAGCTTGGCTTGCCAATAATTTCTTATTTTTGAACTCAGACAAAACAGAAGTTATTGTTTTTGACCCCTCAGAAACCAGGCCAAGACATGATCTTGACCTTGGAGTTCTAGATATATTTATCGCTCCCCATGTACGGAATTTAGGAGTGATGTTATATAGTTCCCTCAAATTCGATAAGCAAATTAGTGCTGTCATTGGATCTAGCTTTTATTGTCTTCGCTTTCTTGAGAAAATCTAATCTTATCTTCTCAAACGTTCGTTGGAGACTGCAATCCATGCTCTTATTACCTTGCGCCTGAACTATTGCAGCTCCCTTTATTTTGCTGTATCAAAGTCCCAAACGGCAAGCTTACAGGTTGTTCAAAATGCTGCGGCGAGATTCCTGAAGGGAAAGAGGAAATGTGATCATGCCCCATCCCTTTTAAGATCCCTTCATTGGCTTCCGATACATTTCAGAACTGAATTTAAAATTGTATGACTGGTATATAAATCCTTAAATGATCTGTCTGACTTCATTGATATTCTCCCACTAGAAGTCTTAGATCTGAAACAAAACGTCTCCTTCAGATACCGAGAACACGGCTAAAATCAAGGGGTAACCAAGCTTTTGAAGTGGCTGTCCCCACACTGTGGAACAAGTTTATATTAGAACACTCAACACTTTATATTAGATCGACTTCCTCTGTCTGAGTTCAAGTCATGTCTATTCGTGAGTAATCACATCCAAAATAAAAGATTGTGTTTACATAATATGTGTGTGAACTGTGTATAATTATTATGTATATATAAATACACACACATGCATGTATATATTTAAGAAAAATATATTTTTTCGTTTTTAAATGTATTTTATAAATAAACTGAACCAAACTGAACTCTCCCATTTTTAGTTCCCCTTTACTAAATACAGTATGCCTTGTATAATTCATAAAATGTAAATATTAAAAAAAGAAAAAAAAGAATACTAATTATTATTATTATTTTAAAAAATATATTACTTTTTAATATATTTAATGTAGCTTTATGCATGTTCAATTGTGTATACAGAGTCATAATTCAAAAAAAGATATTTGGCTTCACGCACATCCCACATATCAAAATTACAATACATTATTGTCTGATCTTTCCGAAATTTGTTTCTTGCCAGATTGTACATCATCTGTGTTTATGAATAAAACCTTGTGTATATTTACAGTGCGATATGATCTCCCGTCACATGATTTGTCACTGCCAGCACGGTGTGTTTTGTTTTTGGAAATGGTGGAGAGAGAGAGAGATGCTCTTGAATAAGACTGAGGAGTGATACATCGAGCCTCACAATGTCTATGAGACCAGATTGGACTTGTTTCTCATTTCCTCTTGCAAATCAAAATATGCAAGAGAGACAAGTTGAGAGGCAATCTTATTTTGCCTGAATTATCACTTGTGATTGTTACATCGTTGTAGCTCTTGCAGAACGCACCCGTACGGTCTCCCTACTAAGCCTGACAGAGCCTGAAGTCCAGGCAGCCTCTTAAGCATCAGGTTGGAGGACAATGTATTCCTGAAACAAATGAGTCTCATCAAAATTCTGCGGCAAACCATATGTTTCTCATCCCATTCTCTTCTCTTTTTTCTCCTCTCCTGCCAGAGAAAAAATGTCATTGTCTTTTTTTTTTTTTTTGTCTTGAAAGCTTTGCTGCAAGTGACAGAGGCAGCATCAGTTTCCATTTGGTAATGAACTGTTCAGCCTAATGTGTGCTTTGGAGCAAGAAGGGCTCAAATGTCTGAGTAGCTCAATGAGTTTTGCAGTGTGGGGAGAGAGAGGAGACATTAGGGTTGTTATACTCCAGTGGTCATAGTCAGAGAGAGAGAGAGAGAGAGAGAGAGAGAGAGAGAGAGAGAGAGGCCATATTCCTGACTGGCAATGAACCTGGAAACAACCATTTCATTGAGAGCAAATGGACTGTTTGCTTCTGTGTTTGCTCTGCCGTAGCAGGTGGGTAAATTAGGGTCTTTTGAAAAATCACTGTTCATTCCCAAAATCCTTGAATGCATGTTTTGTTTATTCCTCTCATCGGCCTTGTTAAAACAGCGCTGTGAAGGCAGACAAATGCATTAGACATGTAAAATCTTTATGTGTCTAAGACCGCGGCGCCACTTGTACACGAGCGAATCATTGATCAAAAGCTGGAGGGTTGTAAAAAAGTTTCCATAATCCCATGCATTCACTATTTGAACAGAGAGAAACAGCCTTTGGCTCTCCGAGACTATAATTGAACATGTTACATTAATCCAGAACAAGAGAAAGTTATAGATAGCACAAGAAAATGCTAATTATTTTTTTTCCATAGCCATCTACTAAAAATTCTCCAGGGGGACGCAATAAACAAATGACGGGGGTGGTTTTTCCGAGATGCGAGATATTTAATGCTTTAGCCCAAGCAAAATCATGAATCATCCCATGCTTAAGATCCCAGCTTTGGGAAAGGGAGAAGAGTGAACGGATGCACTTTTCACTCACTTGGGAAAATTTTTACCCCTTTAATGGCTCGTCACGGCTAAAATGCGCTTGTAAGAGGGCCGCATATTTATGTTGGCCTTAAAGTCAGTAGCTTTTGTTTTCACAGGTCTTGATCCACAGGCAGCCGTTAATGCTGAATTATATTGAGGCGCAGAATCGACGTGGCAAGGCTAAATGTGGAGATTTTAGTAGTGCCACCGAGTTACTTTATTACAGCCTATTAGCAACAGTGTCTCCCATTATGGAGAGGTAAGGCTGGGATCGATTCAGGATAGGGAGAGTGTCTTGAACACAGAAGCCTGTTATTCTCACGATAAATCTGTGTGGGCCTGTGTGCTCCGTAAACATTTATGGGCAAGCATTCTAACATTGACAGAAGTCGCAGAGGTAATATTTCCAGCTCAGTACAGTAGAGCTTTTCTGAAATCTTCCATCCGACATATAAATGTCATCCCAGTCTGTAAAAGCCAGATAGGTGTGTGTTTGTGGAAATGCCTTTGCCATTCTATTGATCTCTGCTAAGGCTTTGCTGCCACGCTAGTCTGTTAGCTGAAACCTGTAATTTCTGCCATCGTTCAAAGAAAGGAACAACGAATAAAGGATAAAGGATGATCAATTTAAGGAACTTGCTGATTCTAGGGGGAGAGTAGCATTCGCCGTGTGGGGCCGAGATCTCGTTTCATCAAAAAGAAAAGACAGTGAAGCCCTGGTAGGAAGACTCTTACCGAATTGTCAATTGAATTTTAATGAAGGGTTAAGGTCAGAACGATATTTCACAGCGGGAAAAAAGCAGAGGCAAAGTGAGAGGGACCGGTTCTTGAATTTCATCCTGAATATGAGATGCTGAGGATTTTTTAAATGTTGCGATTCTGTTTGGTAAGGGTAGCTGTGCGGATATCGCACATCTATTCTTTAATTTAACTTTTGAGCTTTTAAGAGACTGATAAGAGGCATATTCAGAGTGAAATAACCTGATATGTTCACGCAGCTGCTGTTTTCTGCAAACATGAAGAGATATCTCATAATCACAGATTTTTAAGTGGGCTGACAGCAAAGTTAATCGCAGATGGTTGGGGGGCTGATAGGAAAGGGGGTGGTGTTGGGGGGGGGGCTGAAACCCTCCTAAATAGGGTCTAGACATGCTTGTTTGTGTGGGAAGATATAAAGCAGAACTGTTAACGCTGATGTCCTCTACTGAGAGAGAATTCACGTTTTAGTCAAACTCTGGCTCCATTCAGGTTACCTCTGGAAGCTTCTTTGCATCTTTCAAAACCATGTCCTTGGCGTATCAGGGGGTGCGGAGCAGCGGGATGACGGACGAGGAGACCGACCATGTGTCTCTGTGGTCTGTCACAATTGCGGGACATGCTCAGTTTCTCATGCTTAAGCAGAGGGTAAATCCTCCTTCATCCTGGATCCATCAGATTATATAAAGTCTCATCTTTTCCTGTCACCCGTGGTTATGCAATAAAGTGCTTTGGATGGCTTTGGCTCTCCACGTGTCCCTGTCTCTTTTTGCTGCTCCCTGTCTCATTCTGTCGCTCTCTGGCTCTTCTCCTCTGTCTCAGTATCTCCCCCCGCGTTTCTGGCATCTGGATGTTTGGAGTAATGCGGCTGTGATGAATGGTGATGTCATGTCTAATGCATGACTGTTGTCAGAACTCCTGTGTGGCGTTATTAAATTAAAGACACAGTAATGCCAGGAGCGCAATGATCGTAAGTAAAACCGCTCCATTGCTCACGGTACCTTATTCCTGATTGGCATTTCATTAGTATTGCCACAAGTCACAGCCTAACTGGACAGCTGTCATAGATCTGAGCGTGAGCTGGGTTAATTATTTGGCCTTTTAGTAAGAAATGAATCAAGGCTGTTTTTCTCTAGTGAGAAAATAATCTACAGTACAAAAATGAAACGGATTATTACTACATGAGCTCAAACCGTGTTTTAAGATATAGTGTTCTCATCGAGGCACAAGTGAATAGCAAATCATGGGAAAAGGCGAGAAGTTGAATTGGAAAGAGGGTTATTCAATCTTTTTTATTATTATTAGTTAATTCTTTGACTTTGTTGTTCATTCATTGATTCTTTGATCTGCTCTTCCATATTCATTTTAACCCTATTGCTTTACATTCTCATTTTCTCAGTTTAAAATCAGAAATTGAAATGGCATTTTCAGTTTAGCCCTGAATGACGCACAGCCTAGACTAATAACAAAGTAAAAAAAACTCATTCACATGGACATTAACATTTTCAGTCATGTCCAAATTGAAACAAACTCAAAATGAACTATGAATTTAAAGATTACCCTAGGACAGGATAGGATCAGACTGGATCGGATGGGATAGGGAGGGTACTGTATTAATCCCCTCAGGGAACTTGAAGCATTAAAGCAATAAACATAAACAAATATGAATAGAATAGAAAAATAGCAATAAATACAATACAATACCATGCAATATAATATGAAAACAGAAAGGGAGAGAGAGCACAAATGTGCAATATATATTATTGAACAATATTTTGTGCAAATATAAAAAGCTTCTTGTGCAAGGAAAATGTGCATAATGATTGAATAAATAAATGAGACAAACATAAAGGAATAATTAACTGAAAAATACATATATACTCCCCATTATTTCATTTCAACCATAATATTTATTACAAAATTCCCCATTTTGTAATTTAATGATATTTATTACAGAATATTATTGAATCACTCAAAAACACTCAAAATACTTAATTGGCTTGAGTAGAGCCAACTCAAATTAAACAAATTAGTTCAATCAAATGAACTTTTTTAAGTATTTAGAACTTAATTTTTCTTTTGAGTTTAATGAAACATTTAAAGGGATTCTTCTGGGAAGCTTTGTATCAGTAAAAAAACGGTATTCACATGATAGTGCTAGATTCATTTTTTTTTTAGTTGGATTAACTTGTTTTTTTCTTTTCTTTTTCTTCTTCATTCAGACAAACTTACATTGAACTAAAACTGGGCTAAGATTTCTCTTTTCCTGCAAGCTTTTCTTGACACTCAAAAGGGGGAGTACATACTGAAAATAAATGTTATACAATGCTTTTTGTGCAGGATTAATGTTAAGGTGGAGATTTAGTAGTGTTTAATGTTTTGCTATGTTAGTTTTGAAGAGTTTCTGTAAAAAAAAAAAACTGGGGGGTGGTGAGATCTCAGTTCAATGTGTTTCCCAGAGTACTGGATTTTAGCATGGCCTATTTTGCAAAGAACATGACTCCTCTCAATCTCCTTTGTGATTTCTTAATTTTGAAATCCAAAATTAGTCCACACTTCAGCTCTAGACCTCTGTGGGAGCCGGAATAACTCTATTGTCTTGTTGTCTTGTAACAATATCGCGCTTCTCTATGTCAAAGTACGTTCTGGGTTAACACTGCCATCTAGCGATCGACTATAAACCGAACATAAAGACACTGACACGAATCTTGGATGTAAACAAATAAATAAATATTGATACAGTGTTTTTGAGCCAGCATAATATTTAACATAATGTTTTTTTAAGCAACTCTGTCTGACGATACCTGTTATCAAAGCCAAATACCGATACTGAATATCGGATTGGTGCATCCCTACTTTAAACTGTAGAAACGGTAAAATGGTGCTACTGTCATTTTATCTCGCGGTCCTGTTGGAACCAAGCCATGGTCCAGAATCAAACCAGTTTGAGGATGCCTGAACTATACCTTTAATGCATCATGACAGTGTTTACAGGAGATTTGTTGACTAATGGTTCTGTAAGTCATTCGATTGAAAATCATGGACACATCAAATGGCCCTGTAACATGAATTTACATTGGACTATAAAGAGAAGGGACATTACCTCCTCATTTTTTTAAGTCCACCACACGCCACGCAGCTGGAAAGGTTTGATGGTGATGGATCGGGTTGCATGGTGAGGAACAATGAATGGAACTTTGCAGTCCTTATAAATCAATAAAGTACTTAGGCTCGCCTTGCTTCCCCCTGCAGAGGATGCTACAGAAAACATCACGATGAAAAAAGAAAAAGAAATTGGCAGATGGAGCTGCACAGAGGATCGGGATTCATCTTTTTAAAAGATAGCATGCTGAACAATTCTCTCTCTCTCTCTCTCTCTCTCTCTCTCTCTCTCTCTCTCTCTCTCTCTCTCTCTCTCTCTCTCTCTCTCTCTCTCTCTCTCTCTCTCTCTCTCTCTCTCTCTCTCTCTCTCTCTCTCTCTCTCTCTCTCTCTCTCTCTCTCTCTCTCTCTCTCTCTCTCTCTGATGTTCAAAATGTTTAACTGCTCTCCAAAGACGCAATGAATGAGTCTTAGAAGAGCATTGAGATGTGTCCTGTAGAATTCATACGGTGCACTGTGCCGTTGTCTTACTTGGCGGTGACAGCAGCTCTCCTCGAAAATTAGACCTAACGGATGCTCCAGACACAAAGGTGTTCAGTGGCATGTTTTTAAGCATTGATGTGTTCTCTGACAATATCTTAGTCTGATCTGGAAATGCTGCAGCTGTAAAGCAGAGGGTCAGGAGCAGAGACTGAGAGCCAGTCAGGATTGGCATTCCTGACTCAGCTCCAGTCGTGCAGGCTCCTTCCATCTGTGCCCAAGGCCCAAATCACTGAAAGCCAGTCGTTTTTAATGAGACTGAGCCTGCGAGGCAACATGCCCATTAATCAATAACTCAAGCTGAATAGGTACAGCTCCAGAAGCTGTGTTAGTGTATAAACAGGAAATTACTATCAGAGGGAAGTTGTGGGTGTCTGGTCTTTTAGCAAATGTGACAAAGCTATTACCAACTAGGCCTGCTTTGCGAAAGATTACACGATGGTGTTGTTTGCCGTATAATTAGCTGTTATAGGCACAGGAAACTGGTACCGGATCTTGTCGTCTGAGTCTGGAAGGCCTTGTTTTTGTTTGGGGAGCGACATGACTTGCAGCTTTGGCTTGTTTTTGTAATTTAGCATCATTTTTAGTATAATAACCGAATACGCATAATTTCTTCAGATACTGAAGAGGATTTCCATCTTGATTTGTTTGTTTGTTTGTTTTGCTCCAACAGTGCTGCGTATCCATGGTAATGCTGGCCTATTTAACTTCACTCTCACTGTACATGCTTGTGGGCAGAATGATGTTTTAGGCTGACAGAATTAGCCGTAGCATTAGCTTTATTTGCTTGTGTTCCATTAAGCTAAGTTCACCCATAAATAATAGCCCCAGTGCCTAAACAAGGCTTAATCCACTTTCACAGGCCCAATCTGCAGGTCTGCAACTGTGCTGAAACTCTATAGTTCGTGGCTAATAATCTGATCATTAGCGAAGCCAACACAGCTAATTTTCTTAAAGCTAATCTCCGCTACAAGATAATCGAGAGGGATTATTTCTATCATTCGCTGCCTTGACCATTCCTCACCCATGAGGAGTTATCGGTAATCATCCTGCCACATTAAGCCTCCTTATTTCCACTCCATAGTGCCAAATAAAGCTGTTGGTAATCACAACAGTTAATTGTTGTAATTACAAGAGTGGATGAGCGCTGTACAAGCTTTAATATCGCGATCACTCGGCATCCATACATCTGCCCGGCTCTGCTCCACAACCCTGTCAATTTCGTCAACTAATGACCTCAAACTTTAAACAGCATGTGTAATTAGCGCCTTGTTGCCTTTCTTGCCTGCGTCTTTCAGGATAGTTTCAGGGTGAACGGGATGCTGGAAGGCCAGAGGACGCTGGAGATAGAGTAGCTGGAGACATTTTGTCAATACTTTTTATCCTGTATAGCGGTTCAGCAGCATATCATCTAGGTAACCAGGTAGAAGAATGCACCGTATCAACTCTTGGCTTCTCTCAACGCAAATGGCAATGAGAGCAGAGTGTACCTTCAAAATTGATGGGAGGTCTATAGTGACAGACGTTAACAAAATCAAAGAAGAATCTGCAATGAATTTATGGCTCATGAGACTTTAAAGAATAAGACAGTCTGCAGAAAATATGAAATATCGGATGGACGTGCAGGAGATGCGTGACTTAGGAGCTGTGAAAGTAATTTTCTTTCGAGGACTCGCCCAAGGCAGTTGGGAGTCAGTGTTATTGAACTACTAAAACCCAGAAACAGCAGTGCTGTATCTGTCAATAAGTTAGGTTTGCCTTTCAAATGTTAAATTGGTAATATTATAGGCTTTTTTTTTAAGACTAAAATGTTCGTTTGAGCTGTCTTAACTGAAAACAACATGTGCTGACATATCTTAAAATATTTTATGATATGTCACATTTAAAAACAGCTACACTCTAAAAAATGCTGGGTTAAAAACAACCCAAGTTGGGTTGAAAATGCACCGACCCAACAATTGGGTTGTTTTAACCCAATGGTTGAGTTGTTCTTACCCAGCAATTGGGTTGTCTTAAGCAACATTTAACCCAACCACTGGGTTAAAACAACTCAACCACTGGGTTAAAACAACTCAACCATTGGGTTAAAACAACTCAATTGTTGGGTCGGTGCATTTTCAACCCAACTTGGGTTGTTTTTAACCCAGCATTTTTTAGAGTGTATAAATGTCCTAATTTAACTAAGGCCAACTCCTGGCTTAATCTGAGACTTTATGTTTCAACCGGGCCTTTATGTTTCAACTTGCTGACCATCTATTGATACAAAGCCTTAAAGTATACCTTTCTAAAAAGCCTTCAAAGTCCATTGTCATTACATCAGACAAATACATTTCAAAATAAATAAATCAATTAAACGTTTTATTGATTTTACTATCATAAAGCAATCCACCATTTTTCCAGAACATAGAAGTTCACTGTGAATCTTGACGGAGCATTGTTTGCCTTACATTTTGTCAGCCAATAGAAGAGAGAGGCTGTTTGTATAAATTTGCTTCGAAGTATAAGCAATAAGTGATGAGTCTTTTATCTTTTATTGTAAAGTCGGTTTATGATCATCACTCTGGGGTACGTTTGCAGAAATACAGTGTGCTAGAGCAGTACTGAAAAGAAAAAGAAATAATTGAATTACAAAAACTTACAATAATACATACAAGATGCATCAATTATATGTGAATACTAAAATTAGTTTAAAGAAAGCTCTGACTGCTTGTTATTTTGGTATAAGTTACCAATTAAAAGGTTTTGGTTCTGTAGCTTTGTCAAAAAAAAAAAAAGACATCAAACATTCTCTTTCAACAGTATTTTCATTTCAAAGCTGCAAGAATGCTCAACATAAAGTAAGTGTAATGCACTGGCCGCTTTGCACAAAGATTCTTAATTTATGGGTGTCCATATGAATATTTTTATTTGTAGCACATAAGCTTGCATTTAACTTAGCAATTTTTTGTCTCACTGTGTACAGTACTTGTAGCTTCTGGTGGTGCTATATACAGCTCTGAAAAAAATTAAGAAACCACTTAACATGGATTTCTCAATGTTAAGTGGTCTCTTAATTTTTTCCCAGAGCTGTATATAAAGGGGAAAATTAATATTGTTTCAGTAAACAAGAAGTTCATGTTGAGGAACATGTATATTCTGCTAATGAAAATAGTTTTGAACAAAGCCACAGAATAAACACTATGCAGAGTGTTTTGACGAATCGGTTGAGTAAATGATTCAATGACTCACACATATAGAGAGTAATTTTTTTAATGAACGAATCAGTGTTTTAATGAATCTTTTAAATGAATAATATGGGCTGCAGAAAGAATAACATAATTAAAAGAATAGAAAGAAAAAAACATCAGACCAATAGTAATGTCTTACATTTTATATATAAATAAAAAAAAATTATATTATAATTGAATTAATTATAATAGTTTTTTTGTGATTCGGCTATTGAAATTATTACTACACTAAATAATGAAAACATGCAGATTGTATTTAAATGTATTCAATGACTTTTTTTGAAAATAATATTGATCTATAGCTGGAGGTCATATAATAAACATTTATTGTTGTTGAGAAATTGAATGATTCACACAGATGTGTTTCTTTTATTTCCCTTTATTTAAGTTCCTTTTTCCCATGACTCAAATAAATAGTGCCACAACCTGGAAACCCTGAAAAATGGGATATCCTTAATGTCAGGAACAAAGATTTATGTGTTGTTTATATAGATGCAGAATATGAAGGCCTGGGGCATGAATTGGTATTCTGCGGCTGTCCATCAAAAGATCCTCATTTGTTGCATGCACAGATCGGCAATGATACAGTGGTGCTAAACAGAGGGCTATGACCGAAGGAGTCTCTGTTGTGTTCTGTGTGTGTGTGTGTGTGTGTGTGTGTGTGTGTGTGTGTGTGTGTGTGTGTGTGTGTGTGTGTGTGTGTGTGTGTGTGTGTGTGTGTGTGTGTGTGTGTTTTGGCGAGAGACCTTGCAGGTTTCAAAGCATTGATACATTTATTATTCCATTAAACCTAGCTGAGGTCAGAGCACCTCATTAGACTGGGACTTTGAGCAGAGCAGAGCCTCGCAGAAGAATTAATCTGCAGAGAGAGTCATGCTGAATTATTCCTTTTTCCATGCTTTGTATTTCACATGCCTCTTTCTCTTGCTTCTCAGCAGAAAGACCAATAGCACAAGCATCTCAGACTGATCCGCTGTAGCTTGCCATGTATCCGTCTGTTTTTAATCAATCAGTCAGAGATCTTCTGTGGCGATATCAGAACGTGACCTTTCCCCTGCTTTAAATGAATGCCTGAAAGGATCTGGAAATGTCTCGGAGGAATGGGGTGAGGGCATGTCCGTAAGAGCGCGTCTGAGTCACTGTCGCCTCTTTTTCGTTAATGAGCAACCTCTGTGTCACTTCTCTCCGTGTTTGTGTGTACCTGTGTGTGCAAGTTAAGCAGTACAAGCAAACAGAAATAAACCAACGCTTGTTCCAAAGAGAGAGTATTTTGCAAACTCTTGTCTGTGGGCACCGGCTAATGGCTTTCTTGTGTTTGTTTACCCCTGTTTACCAAGATTTTGCGCCAGGGACTTTGGGGGAAAGGTTTGCGATGTAAGTAACTTGGCAATCACAGAACGTCTAGGAAAGAAAGGTTATTAAAACAGAGAAAAAGAAGCAAATTAACACAAAACAGAGATAAATGAAGAGAGTCAGGGAAGCAGTGTTTGTGTTTAAGGGGAGACCTTAAAGGAATATTCTGGGTTCAATATAAATTAAGCTTAATTGACAGCATTTGTGTGGTGAGGCATGGATAAATATAACGTGAAAGTGGACTTTTTTCAGGATTTAACGGCAGAACTGGCAAGCCCATCTTATAAAAGCACTTATAGTACATTTATTCTTCTGTCAAACCTGCATATTATTGATCTTAAAAGATGTTTTTGTCACTTTACGGTCGTTTTGGGTTGTAAGTGTTATGTTGTCATGGCAACAAAGTTGTAAAATTGGATATCATTTCACAGGTTGGTAATATTTTTTAACAATTCATATTATGACAGACAGTTTATGACTTGTGGTTTAACTATTGAAACATTGAGTAACATTTAAACATTTTTCCCATTCACTTCCATTGTGCCTCACGTTTAAAAATGAAGGGACAAGTCAAAATTCACTTTTTGTGGTAATCAGCTTTATGCAACATGTGCTGTTATTTGAGCTTAACTTGTACTTTAACGGAGAGAAACAGTTTAATTGCAGTGAGCTTGCTGGAATAATAGAGGAGCCTGTAGATATGATCCTACTGCCAGTGTTATGCGTTCTGCTCGGTAATTGTCTATTAACACTTCTTTTTGCTAATTCTGATAAGGCCTTTTGATTATGTTGTAATAAGCAAAATAGGCTGGAACAATTTAGCTGACCGTTATTTTTCATTTCTCTTTCGAGGATGTACAGGGGAAAAAAAACCCTCTGAAATAGAAAGAGGGCGATGGGGATTTCCTTTATCTCTACACCTTGTTGTGATCAGATTACCTTCCCTACTTCATGTGGAAATTGGTTACTGCTAGAAGGAGGTCACCTATCTATCACTTGATATTCCAGTGGCGCAGCGATTTAATGCTCAAATCACACGCGCAAACATGCCCACAGAAGCGGGTCACGTATTCTAGCTAATCTTGATTATGTTCCGTACTCATGATATGTATTTGTTTGCTGAGTGCAATCAGATTTGATTTTCACAGACTGCTTCTCATTTTCAGAAGGGCGCCAGTGATTAGGATTCTAGCGCGTGCACTTATCGGGTTTATAAGCAAGCCCTGAAAGGAGAAACCTGATTGGTAATGCATGCTTGAGCAGTATGGGATCAAACAAAGTTATTAGGTGGAACAGCGTTTGGGGATGGTGAGAGAGGAACAACATGTTCTATGAGTCCAAATATGTGGCACTGTCACTTTTGTCAGCTCAGTCACAGGGCCTTATTTTAGGTCTATAGTATTGTGAGCCAATGGTGTAGTGGTTAGATTCGCTCTGATTTATTTTGAGAAAATCTTCAATTACATTGAATAAAATAGGGGCATTTTCTTTTGTTTGATGGGGGCTTGCCATTGTATTTAGTCTGGAAAATACAAGTTAAAACGAGAGAAAGTTATTGAGAGCTACTTCAGAGAAGCTCATTTAAGGAGCACTGACCCGATACATTGTTGAAAAACTCGATTTGGTTTAATAGAGGAATGGCACACTTTGAATTAAAAACGTTGGCCATTGAACTTGTGGCGAATTAACAATGTTTTCACTAGAACTTAAAAGGATGGTTTAATTATGTTTTAATGAAACACAAAGTTGCCTGCCTGTCTGTCTGATTGCCAGTGGCCAGATGCTCCAATCAGTCTCTTTTTTTCTCCAATCAGAGAGCAGACAAAAATTCTTCTTTTGGCAAAGACCTGCTGAGAGTCCATATACGGGTGTTAAACCCCTCACAGCAGATATTAAACTCTCCACTTGCAATAAGTCTTTAAATTAAATATGTGTGCTTGACGGTAAGCCCTTGTGTGAGAGATTAATTCTATTACCTGCGTTCAAGACCCAGACCTAGAATTCCGGAGGACCTCATTAATGAGGTTTTTAATAAGGATTAGGATGTTAGGGCTTCAGTGCCTTTCAGACAACGCTTACCTACCACACAAACAAATCTTATTATACCTTCGTTTGTTTTGTTTTTTTGTGGTGCAATAGCAGTGTGGAGAAGACAAAGTGCTCCCCGTGGAGCTGGAATGAGTTTTCTCTGTGAAGGGGCGTTACCTCTCTGTCACAGCAAGCGCAGGAAATGTGATGGTAATGAACGGTGACAATGACAAGCCATGTCACCAAGCCCACAAACCAGATGCTAACAAGAGAAGTGGCCATAGTCAGAGAATGATAAGATTGCCAAGATGTAAGTAAAAGCTTTCACATCCTGTAGTGTGAATTTGAACTTATATGAAAATTGTCATTATTTACTCAGTCACGACAGTACAAACCTGTATGTTGTTAGGTCAAACTTAAAAAGAGCTTTTTAAAGGATATTTACACAGCTCTTGTTTCATACAATGACAGTTTATAGTGCCCATGTTTGTCTTTTAAGGGCTATAAATGACCAAATTAACAATAAAAAAGCACTATAAAAAGTAGTCCAATGACTACTTATCCAATCTTCCCCTCCAGAGAAGTTATCTTGAGAACTGCAGTTGCCAAATAATTGATTCAGTGAGTTGAACTTGAGAACCAAATCGGTAAATCACTGAATCAAGTTCAAATCACTGACTGAAACTGATCACAGCGGCTCTGAAGTAAAGCAGCTCACTGAAAGGGAATTAATTTTAATTAATTTTATGCATACCCACCAGTTATTATATGGCTTCAAATGATTTTTAATATAGCACACAATTTTTTTGTATACATGACTATTATATATATATATATACACTTTAAAAAAAAATCGGAACTGAAAATTTTCTAGTGACTGATCACATCTAATTTTTTCAGTTGGCCGAATTGAAATTCTGTGCATTGATGTAATTTAATATACAGAAATTCAATTCGGCCAACTGTAGATGTGATCAGTCCTAGAACATTTTCAATTGGAGACCTGTTTTTTTGTTACAGTGTATATATAAAGTCATAGCCTGACGTCGTCATACTCAATTCTAGTCTGAATATGAGTCTGATACAAGGGGCAACCTCCCACGATCTCTTTTGAAGCCAATACGGAAGTATTGTAAACTGCAATTCCTCAACTGGCCACTAGGGACACTAGGGCTCCAGAAGGGAGCAGAATCTCATTGAAGTCTAAAGCCTCTAAAGTTTCCACCAAAATTACCTGGAACAATTTGTACCAGGAACTTTTTTTACAGGAAGTTTTCTCCCTCCAGACCTGCAACTGTCTGCGATTCCACTGTGATCTAAAGTTCCGTGAAGATTATGCAAATTAGTCCAGTGATGTAGGACTGCGCACGACTGCTCCTCCAAGTCAGTGACGGAAAATAGTCATTTTTGCGCGACACTAGCCATATATACAAGCACACTTTTTTTGTCATTCCGATTGAAAGATTTAGTGGACTGTTTACATGAGACGTTATCTAAACCGATCTGGTGTTTACATGTGATGCCTTTCAATCGCAATCATTTTGTGACATGCAGTTTGTCTGCCGCATCAAAAATGTCAACGCTGTTTTCTCCAGCAGCTGGAATGTGTTAACTGTCGCCATAGCAACTCTTAACGGCCACCAGGACTAATACAGTATTATATAATAAGCTGTTTATTTGTTGTAAAGTGTAATAATCATCTCAGAAAAAAAAAATTCTTCTGTCAGGCGCAGTTAAGGAAAATACGCTGTGTCATTATTCCAACATTATCTTCATAACTTAGGAAATAAAAAGTTTACCCCTCAGAAAAATGAACTTTCCTCTCGTCAACATGAGCGCTGTCACATCAAGTAACGCACACTTAAAAGTAATCGGGCAGGTCGTTTACATGGTGAAAAATAGACTGTAAAAAAATGAATAACGAGTATGGAAGAGATTCAAGCTGTGCTGCTTTTGCTGGTTATGTATAGGTTTACTAAAGAGGTAATTAACAACGACAGAGAAGAGCAGCATATTCAGAAAGCTTGTAAAGCTAGATTTAAAATGACAATGTATATTATTATCAGCTATTACGGACATTGAACGTGAGATGGCTGAGATGAACGCACGCCATCAGACAGAGAGCAAGACTGATATTTACTGAACGCAGACCGAACCTCACAAAAGACTTGAAAAATACCTGTTGAAATAAAATGCTGCTTGAGCTAAACCAATCAGCACGGTCAGCGCACAAGTCCCGCCCTCGAAAGTTCCTGAACTTTAAAAAGGTACTACCTCGCGAACAGGGCCGTTTGGAGGGGGAAATATTTACCCGGAACTTCATTTAGACCCTGGTTACAGCAGAAAAAAAAAATGTACAGCATGGTAAAAATTGTGGTTTTGTTCTATACGGCTAATTTTGCCCTTCATGACAACTGTGAGGGGGTGAATTTTTTTATAAATTATTCGTTTACATTATATAAAGCCTTAAAATGCTGCGTAATTAAGGGTGTGGTTACATTGAGTGACAGGTGGATAGCCATTTATCCGCCGTCTATAGTCATTGCGTCACCTAAGCTCCGCTCATATCCCGCCTTTTGCCCATTTTCTTTTATCCGGGAGTGACGCGCCTGCAAGAACGCCTCTATACTTTACACTTAAGAACAGCTTATCGAAATCCTATAGGTGATGTCACGGACACTATGTCCCTATTTTTTTACAGTCTATGGTCTGATACTGCTCCATATGGCTGTGATTATGGGGCATGTTTCAACCGAACCAGGAAAGACCTCAATTGGATAGACCTACAACCAATCAGAGCAATAGAGCGACACATAACGTTAGGCCGTGTGTCCACGAAAACGTTTTTTGATGCGGCTGGCTGGCATTTTCAAATGTTTTCAATGAGAGCGCCTCGTTTTTTAGAAGGCCATGAGCTCAACTAGGCGCTTAACAAGTATTTCATGCTTTTTACTTGTCGCTGAGAGTTGAAGAATGTTAAATGCAGCGCTCATCACTGTCACTTGTCAACAGAACTCAACTGCACTGTGTTGCCAAGTCTGCGGTTTTCCCGAGGGTTGTTTTCCATGTCCGTGGGTTAAGCAACCTCAATTATGTAATATAGACCCAAGAATGTGAATTTTAGCAGACAAGCCTTGCCAAAATTACACACATTTTATCCCCCAAGCACCATTTTTTCTAGAGAAACTCAAATGTAGTGGGCGGGGCTGAGTTCGGCTGACATCCAGGCTAATAAACAAGGGTAAATAAATAAGAGAATTTTCATTTTTGGGTGAACTATCCCTTTAACAAATGATAACATTTTGAACTGTAACAAATTTAACAACATCACACTTTGACATTTTTCCTCATCTCACCCATCACTCATTTCTTTAAGGAGACTGAAGATGCACAATTATATAATATGGCATCTGATCTTATTAATCACAGACAGAATGCTTATTATTAGAGCAAAATTATGAGGTGTAGGCCAACATCATGAATAAACTCTCAAGAAGAACATTTCACAAAATGTGAAGATAAAAATATGATGAGAAGCAAAATGTAAACACAAATAAACAGCTCTTGGCTGGGAGACTAAAGGCTTCTAGACAATTGTGAGAATGCACAGCACATTTACAAATAAAAAATGGGTCACTGAGGCAAATTTATGGATGGGAAGCTCATTAGAGAAGAAGTGTACGTGAAAAACTACCACCCAAAGTGCTCTTTTTTGCAACCTTATAGATTTATGCTTGTCCACAGCTGACAGTGATGCATACGTACCAAATTTTCTTGTAAACACACCAATATTTTCTTATTTATTCACTAGCGAGATCCTAGAGTAAAAAGTTATTTGTTAAACTTGATATTGATTGGATTCTGATTTAATTCTCTCAGAAGCGAGCCGAACCAGAGATGTACATTCGCGTGCTTTCAATATGCTTTGCACACAAATATATCTTTATACCCGTGACATGCCTATTACCTCTCATTTTGTATCGTGAGAAATTTGCAGTGAACTATGGCTAGCCCACAGACAGGTTATAGATTTTAGCCACTCCTGAGCTCCTTAAGCCTGCTCTTCCTCTTCCCAAAAGCCTGTCCTTGACACACGGAGCTTGGTAGAGATTGGTGACAAGCCTTTCACTTCAGTCTTAGCTATAGCTGTGGCTCAGATGGGTTTAAGATGGCTGCCCTTTACTTCCAGCCCTGAGAGGTGAAGAGTGAGATAGGAGAATCTGGCACAAGAGCTTTAATCCCTCATCATCAGATCCAGCTAAAGTCCTAAATCTGGCGTACAGCTACTCTAGTCTTAGTGTATGGACAAATTCTAAACAACATTTTTGCTCCCTTGATTGGCAATTTGAGAAGGAGGCGCCATTTGTAGGAGCGTTCCAAAAGATAGGGAACACCTAAATTCCTTTACAAAGTCTGTTAGTGAAGGATACATGTGATGGTCATAAAAAGTAATTTTATTGTGACCAGGGCCATGCACAGTGGGGGTGAGGTTCTCATCAGCTGAGGTTCTCCTCTTGGCTCCCTCACCCCAGACAATTCCCATCAAAGCGCACTGTTCCACAAAAAATACAATAATTCTGCTAATCTGGCAGTGCCCGCTCTCTGTAGAGACGAGATTACCAGGTAGATTACAAACTACAATCCACATTACAGACAGTGGTTGACCTGCGGAATTAGTAATTTGGTAGTTTTTGTCTGTAATATTTTGGGACCCACTTTATATTAGGTGGCCTTAACTTCTATGTACTAACATTGTAATTAATAATTTGATAACATTTATTCCAGATTTATTGTGTGCATACATGTCCAGACTTATTGTGTGCATACATGTTTTTAAATTGTACTTACATTTTCAAAATGACCTGCATGTAATTACATCTGTAATTCATTTCTGTACACTGTAAAAACATTTGGTTGGTTTTTGTTGGTTTAACTTAAAAAAGTAAGTTACCTGGTTGCCTTAAAATTGTGAGTTTATTGAAATTAAAAAATTGAGTTGACACAATGAAGGAAATTTGTTTAATAAGTAGAAACTCAAAATATTATTGTATCTGAACCACATAAAAATTTTGATAAATCATGAAAATAGCACAATTTGGCATGTTTCACTGCGTCATCACAAATAAAACACACACAATTACCCAATATGCTTAAAAAATCGTTTAATAATATTTTAATAAAGGTTGTCGAATCTCAAAAAATGTTCATTGTATTAACTCAAAATTTTAATTTCAATGAACTCAAAATTAAGGCAACCAGGTAACTTTTGTTAAAATAATTTTTTACAGTGTAGTTACATTTGTAATTACACAGTTGACACTTCCCTTACGCCTAACCTCTTAAACTTACCCATCCCACCACACCTGTCCCTAACTCTACACTGTAAAAAATTATATGTTCAATAAGTTATGACAACATGTTTTTACATTGTTTTAGCTCATCAAAATAAGTTAAGAAATGTTAAACTTTTTTTAATTAGTTATAGATGTAACTCATTTTTTAAAGTCAGTTTAACATAATTTAAGTTGAAATAACTTAAACATCCAAATCGATTTTACTGCAAAAATTCAAAATTTGCCTTTTTTTTTTTTTTTTTTTTTTTTTTTTTTTTTTTTTACAGTGTACCCGTATCCCACCTCAATATCAGCAAAGGTGCTTTGCAATATAATATGAACACAATAAGTACATTGTACTTACTTTTTGATGTAAACAGTTAAGCCCACTTAATATAAAGTGGGACAATTTTTTGCTACTGGTCTTCTAATAGTTCAAACAAAGTGCAAAATATCCACGTTCTTAGAAGATAATTAATTGTCTAATCAAATTATTGTACCTGATCTGAGCTAATATAAATGACACCAAATTTGCTGTTGTCGGCACTTCACTAAGTGAGAAAAAGCAAAGAGAAATTGCTGGATCCAAAGCTCCAGCAAGCTAGTGGGTAAATCATCATAATAGAATATTTTGCAGGCAGTTTGTCACACTTAATCAGTTGTCTGAGATAATATTAGTATCTGTAACATCATATTTATATTTTATTTAGACCATAACAATTAAAAAGTATATTATAAATGTTTTATATAAGTGTATCATAGTACAATGCGGCTAAAGACACACCCTAAAAAAATGCTTTTTAATCATATCTAAATTAATACTTGTTCAAAAAAAATCTTTATTAAAGTTTGATAAATAAAATAATTAATCATTGTTCAATAAATATAAAAATGTTTATTTATATATATATATATATATATATATATATATATATATATATATATATAAATACAGAAACGTGATTCTGAAAGCATTGAATGCGATCCCATAATAATTTAATAAAGCTTTACAGTGGTAACAAATAAATATATTTTTATTTATTATATGATTATTATCATATTTTTAAATATGATTGTTTGATTATAAATATGATGGTGGACAACCAACTTAAATTATATAACTTAATAAATTATATTTACCATCTAAATCTAACCATGTCATGTCAACAAATGAAAAAGTCAGCCGGCTGTTCATCATTAGTGTGCCTTTTACCCCAAATACCATACTTTACATTTATTTTGAACAAAACTGAAATCATTAAAAGACTTTCATCTCAAAATATATTTAATATTTTTTGTGATTCTCATTTGCTACATGAATCAACATAAAAAAAACACCTTGAATATGAGATTATTAGCACAGAATCAACTTTTTAGAAGCACAATTACAACAACATAAATTGAATTAGCACTAAAGACTAACAATTGTATTTACAATATGATTGTAAAAGGTTTGTTATTCTACATTATGATAATCAACCCCCTTTTTTAATTTGCAACACTACCCCTCAAAATGTCTGTTCATGGCCCTGCATGTGATCCAGTCCTCACAATTCATTTTAAAGCTAGATGGTGAGTCAGTTGGAGTTAACATTTTACCAGAATAATTTATTTTGTTATAACCATTTTACATGCATTTTATTCATGTATTTCATATTATATATACAATTTCATAGGTGCACTTTTAAAATTAAAGGTCCAGAAGGGGGTTTTCACAGTGATAACATAGAAGCAGGGTTTAAAAACTGCTTTAAAAAAAAGAATCAGTATTTTAACATTTCTGTTCTTTCGTTCCTTCTTTATACAAGAGATAGAATAGAACTGTCCAACTGGAGTTATATTAAAAATGTCCATCAGAAGCTATTTTAGTCCATGAAGTTTTAAATATGGATATTTTTCTTACACAAAAGTGTCACTTTGCTTCAGAAGGCCCTTATTAACCCCCTGGAGCTGAGAAACCCCTGATTATAATGGCTGCGTTATATGATGGATTGTTTGATGCACTTTTATGGAATTCAAAAATGACCCAAAAGTCACTGCCATTATAAAGCTTGGAAGAGCCAGGACATTTTTAATATAACTCCGTTATTTGTCTGAAAGAAGAATGTCAAATACACCTAGGTTGGCTTGAGGATGAACTGAACTGGCTTGTGTCTTTTATAAACATTCCTTGGAAGAAAGAAAAAATATATTATTGGTGTGCATTTTGAGACAAACAATGGCAGTGACATATATCCAGCAAATAGCATTAGTTCTGGCAGGGCACGTTAGTCAAGCTCACTTCAGCTGATCACGTCTACCTATAGGAATATGATGCATACATATATAAGATAGCATACATATGCTGCTATCGCGTTTCTCCGGAGCTAATTACCCTCCTCCATCCCCAGCTCCTCCACTCGTCAGTCAGGATTTGGCATCTGATTCCCCTTGAATCAGACTAAATTCCTGAATTAGGTTATACATTTTAATATTGACATTAATGCTATCTGCATTACATTGTTGCTTCTGTTCTGTTTACCCTAAGGGGGGTTATTACTGCTCTCCCTACTCTTATCCAAGCTATGGATGTGCAGGGAGTTCTTGCCCAGAACAGAACCTTACCGCCAATTTAAACGATATGCTAATTCTATATCACTTTGACAATAGTGATCCTGACAGATTTAAGATATGTCAATGCAAGTTACTTTCAGTTAAAACAATCCAACATGCATTTTAGTCTAGGACTAGCTTATGCTTTGTCTGTGAATTTGTCTCCACCATTGAACCACGTCTCCATTTTTTCTCTACCTATACATTTAAGTTTTTCAATACTATGATTATAATCAATAAAGTGACTAGCTATCAGAGAGGTACACACTCATAACATATTAAAAAAATATATATAAATTGTGTATTTATTGGCAACAATTATAGAAATTGATGTTGTCGGCATATTATGGTAACATTCTAGATAAAGATAATGAAGAAATTACACGGTCTTCCATTGCTCCATTTGTCAAGTTTGTGCCAAACGGCTTCAATGACACACAAGTGCCCTCCTTCCTTCAAGGGCTCTGGGCATAGGGATGCTCACTTCCTATTGGAATTTGCCCTATGACTTGCAGTTAGTATGCCTGGTTTAATTTTGTGTGTGTGTGTGTGTGTGGTCGTGGGACATGCTAGTGCGATCCTGTCCCTCTGAGCACTCATCTTCAATTATTTTAGCGCAGTCATCCTGAATGCTGCTGACAGGATTAACATTGCTCAAGCAAATGTCAGAATCACAAATGTCACTCACAAAGGCAACATTGTCTTTATTTACGCAAAACAATTTTAAAACGCCAGAGCGCTTCTTTTTTTGGCAGCGAGGTCACATGAAAAAAAAACATTTGTAGTTGGCCGGATAAATAGAAGGGTAGAGGGCCAGCAATGGAAAATGTGGGGATTGTTTGATCAGGCTAAGATGCGAGGGCTGATGGCTGCCAAAATCCAGCGCCCGAAGCGCTTGTGTTCCGTCACGCAAGAGGAAGCACAGTGCCTCTGAACGCCAGGTTTGTTAGCAGTGCCTGAGAAATGCTTTCTGATGTGATCAACAGCCTTGCCTCATTGCTGCTTAAAAATCTGAAAATCAGTTTTTTTTATTATCAAATGCCTTGATGAATTGGCAAATAATCAGCTTTATTCTCTATATGTTTGTTTGGTCTTCAGGCCTTCATAAGAGCCGCTAATTAATGCACCAGATGCTTAAAAGTGCCGCTTTGGCCTGTCTAATTGGCTAACGTATTTTCCCAGCCAAGCAAAGAGGGAATACCTATATTGCCGGGAAAAGTACAAAAACCCCAACTCGAAACTCAACTCAGATAGACAGGTTTCCCCTGAGTGATCTTACATCTGCTTGTCTTACTCTACAGGCATTATCAACCAAGCAGCAGCCGCATAAAAGAATACAAGCATTTCCATTCTGTTAATGTTCCTGAGTGAACCGAGCTCTGTCTTACCCAGCCCCAGGACATTTCCCGGCCTTCTGCATATTCGGCAACATCCCAAGCTGTGCAATGGCGGGGATGTTTAAGTTGAAACCATCTCCCCAGAACCTTTAGCTCTCTGCCACCCCAGGTTAGAGCATGTCACTTTTGTTCATGTGCCGTAGCGGCAGTTTGCCTCTGTGAACGTCACTCACGGGGATGTGAAGACGCTCAATTGTGCCTTGTGACGGGGGAGCTGTCACTAAATGAAGGCAGAGTTTCTGAGGGTATGGCAGGGTTCTTGTTGACACAGTAAACATATGCCATGTACTTGATGATTAAGCAATGGTTGTGACATGTTTGAGCCCTTCAGGTTTAACAAGCTAAATATGATAAAATAACTTGGTTTGTGTCTTCAACACTAGAAACAGCCTGACACTGAATTAGCAGCCAGCACCTGTAAATTTCTGGCCTTGTTAGCACTATGTGATGCCTACAGGAGGTTAGTATAATGTTAGCATATACTCTTTAAAACCTGTAACTTTTCTTAGAAGCTTCCTTAGGGAGGTATTGCATGCTTGAATGCATTGTTTCATCCTTGTTTAATGAGAGAAAGCAGTGAAAAACAATATTGACTATTAATTCTATAATTCCAGTTTCAAGTTAAACTCCATAAGACTTCCGTCACACCGATAAGGGGGCTGCTGATAAAGCATTGTGTTTGTCTTGAAGAAAAAAAGATAAGAAGTGCATTTAATTAGGACCTCAATATGGTCAAAACAGCCCCCGGCTCTAAAATGTCTATAAAATCTTGATTAGAGTTCTCCGATAACAACAGCTTTAATAACACGATTGAATTAATAGAAATTTCACTCTGTTCCCATGGAAATAAGTGCATTCAGGAGCAAGCTAACCTGTAATGAGTTGTCAATCAAATGAATTGATTTTTTTGTGAGATGCACATAAAATCTTTAATTATAATTCGTTACATTTAGATAGCGCTTTTCGGGTTACTCAAAGCACTTCACATATAGAAGCAGGGCCGTAAACACCATAGACGTTGAGGGGGACAATATTTGAAATTCTTGCACTGCTCTCCTGCACTCCATTGCACAGCGCTCTGTATGTTAGGATGACAAAAAGGTTTAAAAGTTACATTGAAAATGATTGAGATGGCCAGCCAAATCAAAGTTTACGTTCTCTTTTGGCTCGTGCGCAGTCTTTACGCAGACAAGCACGTCAATCTGTCGCTCAACGTCATTGTGGGGGGACTATTCTTTCCGGGGAAATCACAAAACAAAATGCACACAAACGTGTCCATGCTCTTTATACAATCATTTAACATCTTTGATTTTAATGAAGGAAAAAACGATATGAGGGTGGATTAGAACCTGTAACCTTTGACATGGATTACAAAAATTCTACCACCAGACCACAAAGGATTTTAAATGTCATCAGTGGATCTATGTATTTATATACTCGAGAATAACGATATATTTGATGCAAATTAATATCGATATTATTTGCAAATAGTACCAAAATGATTATTTCCCAAGTAGAATTAGATTTAGTCAATGTTCTATTTCTTTGTTTTTTAAAAATAAAAAATTGGTCCAGCCATATTGCGCCAGAATGCCCGCCACACACCAGCTTATTGGTGGAGAGGAGACCAAGTGATTAAGCCAATCAGGATAGGGGGATGATTAGGAGGCCATGATGGACAGAGGTCCCCAATTTGGTCAGGATGCAATAATTCCATGGAATGATTTTCCCAATGAAATGTGTTAAAAGACTTTAGAGATGCCTAGCAACATTCACAAATCTCAATGCAAACAATGCCCATTTCTCTTATTTTCACATGCGTTTCCGTGGTTGCATTAAGTCCGGTGGGCACTAATCCTACAAACAAGCCAAGTTACCATGGTGAATGTTACCACAGAGATGCAGAACCTATGCACGTCTCATCGGCACGTTGATTCCATCAGTGTCCACCTCTATTCTCCCCTGCAGGGGAATAGCAAATTAAATAAAATGGTATGATGAATACATCAAAGCTGCTTGATTAAAAAGAAAAGGATTAACCAGAGTCTATATATAAAGACCGAGAGACTGAAGAATGATGGGAAAGACAATATCGCAATTTAACGGAATTACACTTATTGCCCTGACTGCAGAAGGGCCATGTAAATGATATTAAGGAGGATAAGCTTTTAAACACCTCTGAGACAGACTGCCGCTCTCACAGCTTCATTGGATTATCTCGCCATATCTGATGAAAAATTAGATATTCATGCTTTCATTGTAAAGAGACATGCACAGTCGGTTCAGGTCTCAGCGTCTGTGCGCACGTTTTGAAGTGCACCTTCACACCAGATCACACCGACACCTACCGGAACAATCCATCGTTACTGACCTAAAAACAAATCGCAGAATAAGGTGGCAAAAAAAAAAAAAAACATTTATTTCCCATTGACACCTGTGTGTGATCTTTAGACAGGAACAGTTTATTGGTGTGTGAGCAACGGGAACAGAGGCCTGCTTTATTTACCCAACTGTGATCACCTTTTTATCAGAGCTCCACGGAAGCACCTGTGTCAGTTCCCGAGCTGTGAAGCCCTGTCATATGTGAAGATGTCTCTAACTCACTTCTCTCCCTCCTTCAATGTGCCCTTTAGAAGGTCGCTGATCCTCACGCTGGTGGATAGACTCCACACAAACTGTTTTGTGACAGTGCTGTGCTTCCTCTTATCTAAAACCAGTGCTCTGCCATGACAATGGCTTCGTCAGGAGAACTCCCGGTTGAGTATTTGCTCTTCCGCAAGTAAAAGCTTAGGGGTTCTTATCTACTCATGCGTGATTACCATTTTAATAGGTTTATTTTCAAGTCAGGCTTTTGTGGTTTTAAAAAGCATGTGAAAAGGTAGAAAACTCTTTGTTTGACAAAGCTCAAATGTATGGCTCCTATAAAGAAGTTACATTTGTTCTTTGCTGTTTTGCTTAGGGGTGTTGCAAACTAGTATTGGCGATAACCACAATATTTAAAATGAATAGAACTCATGATAACATGACACGTAAATACTCCAATGTCCCGATTCTGACTGGAGCCTGTGTTGTTTTTTTCTCCCTCCCTATTACAGACTGTTGCAGCCATAAAAATAGATAAATTAGTTATATTTAGTTATAAATTAGTTATATATTTTTTTGTTTCTTTATTAAGTTAATTTAGAAAAAAAATGTTTGGGGCAGTTTTTGTTGGTAAAATTAAAGTTTTTTTTTTTGTGACAACCAAGTGGCCAGCGGCCGACAGCTAGTTAACCACGTTTGATCAATTTAATCTCTCAAATCAACATTTGCCTTGTTTTGCACATAGATATAAACACTTCAAGCATATCACAATGTTAGTTTAAACGTTTATTATCACCACCACCACCACAGTAATAAGGCATTTTTGACAAGCTGAGGCAGGCTCTGCAGCTCGGAAAGAAAAAAGGCTATACAATCTAAACTAATAAACAAAATAAAAATATGCAGGTTGACTTACCTTACACCTCTCCACAAAATAAATATAAATTAGGATACTTTCAGTTTCACTGGCACCATTTTGCGTGTTAGCTTAACGCTTTAGCGATAAGAGGGCTACTCATTTGTGGTGATGAAGGTTGCAGTAGCACCGTCATATCTGACTATGTCATAGATATCCTATAACACACTCTCACATGTTTATTTTTATCAATTCCAGGAGTGGTCTATATATTAAACCACATATATACACAGTAAAGTGTATATATGTGGTTTAAACAACCAGATCAAATTTCGACTGAAATGCGTCCCAGACCACTTTCTGAATTGATTTTTTTGAGTGATCGGATTTAAAACCGCCTCAAAAGAATTTCGGAAAATATTTAGGCCTACTCCTCATCTTTTTATAATATGATAAAAGCTGATCAGAGAAAACGATTGAAGTGAACTGGTGCAAAAAGGCCACAACTCTTGCAGCAGCTGAAGTAACGCTGGCTACTGCTGCTGGCGGGGACTGTAAAGACCAGTCAAAGCCAGTCAACGGTCGCGGTAGAATGGTCTGGTGTTGTTTACACCCAGGGGCGTAGCACCAAATTTTGGGCCCTGGGTACAAACCATCTTGCTGGGCCCCCGTACCATGTATGTGTATGTATAGAAAACGGACTTCCCTGCCTTGGGCCCTGGTTACTCAGTACCCTTTATCCCCCCAGTCCCACGCCCCTGTTTACACCAGTGCAGCATATCTCATAGTTTCTTTTAATTAATTAATTCATGTCTATTTACATAATGTATATTTTTGTATTTGTATTTGCAATCTAGTCATCATGGCGAATACAGCCTGTTCGTAGCACTTGATTTATTTTTGGTTCAAATCTGTTAAATGATTAAAACTGAACTAAAAAAAACTGGGACCACATTGCAACATTTAACTCTGTAAAATGTTACTTTGGTCACAGTAGCATGCACTTAAAGGGTTAGTTCACCCAAAAATTAAAATTCTGTCACTAATTACTCACCGTCATGTCGTTCAACACCAGTAAGACCTCTGTTCATCTTCGGAATACAAATGAAGATATTTTTGTTGAAATCCGATGGCTCAGAAAGGCCTCCATTGACACCAATGTCTTCTCAAGACCCATAAAGGCACTAAAGATGTTGTTACAAAAAGTCCATCTCACTACAGTGGCTCTACAATAATGTTATGAAGCAACGAGAATAGGTTTTGTATGCAAAAAAAAAACATTAAATAACGACTTGTATGGTGATGTGCCGATTTCAAAACAAAGTTATTTGAATAAGTTATGAATAAGTGTATTCGAATCGCCAAAGTTACTTGAATATCAGCAGTTTGACACACGATCCGAATCATGAATCGATAGACTGATTCATTAAGCTCCGAAGCTTTAGGAAGCTTTGCTTTGAAATCGGCCATCACCTATATGTCGTTATTTAGGGTTTTTTGCGCAAAAAAATTATTCTGCCGCCATTCAGAGTTCTGCGCCGGCGCGATGATAATTAAAAGAGATTAAAATAAAAGTTAACAGGTTAAAGTATCAATTTTGATGTTAATATTTATTCATCATACTGTTGAACACTTGTCTTATTTCATAGAGCGCTTCAAAGATGATGCATGTGCCCTGTGGTTATTAGTATCCAATTATGTCTGTTAGGTAAAAAAAGAAAACAAGCTGGTGTTGGGTAAAAATGATTTAAATAAAAATCATGTTTTTTTCTGTTTTTTTTCATATAATTTTTTAGTAAAATAATTGGAAATATTACAATATATTGTATTGATATGCATTGACGTACAGTAAAATATTAATAGTAAATATTATATATAATAGTATATATTTTAATACTTTTATTATAATATATTTATGCACAATTAAATATTAGAATATTTAATATGTGAATAATGTTTTATGCATTTATAATGTAGCTATGTAATATTATAATATACAAATGTTTCTTATATTTCAAGTACACTAACTTTTGAGAAAGAAAAAAAAATGTATTGAGCATATTTTTCATGTGGTGGAAATGATCCCACAGCTGTGGAAGAGTTGTAATATTTTATTTTTAAATATTAGAATAATATTTAAAATATTTTTTTACATAATTTATTTGTTTATGAAAGATATGTCATAATTTACTATTAAAATTCTGAGTCTAGTAATAAATATAAGTATTATAAAAATAATTATTATAATAAAATGATACATTAATGGCATTTGAAGAGTAACTAAGTTAAATAATTATAGAATGAAAAAATACTTCAAAAAACGTTTTTATGCATGTTGAAATCTGTTCATTTAAATATAAGTGAAGCCCTGGGACATTTATATGCCCAGAACTGAAGAAACACTTGTTGAATTGGTGGGGATCCAGTCCTTGTTTGTGTGCTGAATTTGATCAGTGAGGTTGCATCACAAACAAACATCTTGAATGGGGAAGTGGCCATCAGTCAATGTCATTCAACAAATAAAATCATTCTGTTGCATTGCTCACTCTCCTCTCCCCATCTGCAAACACAGACAGATACATATGAATATTATGTATTTGTCGTATGATAATAGAAAAGCAGATTTCTTAAAAAGCACTTTTTTTGACAGGGATGATGGGTAAGGAGCAATTCAATAGAGATCGTTTCCAATACTGGTCTTATCTCAGCCTCCAAATCCATCAATAATAGTAAATGATGTCAGGACCAGATAGGGCCTTATTTATGGAGGAAAGTTGTCACAGGATCTTGAGGAGGGTTGACAGTATCTTTGTGTAAATGTGTGTGTTGTACAGTATGTGGGTGTGTGAATGTGGGTAGTATATGTAGCACCCACATGCAAGACACGAGCTCAGTCTGTTATGTTGGAGCTGTTTGACAGGGAGGAAAAGAATACCACCACGCACAACCCACTCACAGACACGCTTTTCTGCACAAACAAGCTCTCCTGTTTATTCCAACTTGCGTCCACACCTTGAAAGCTGAAGTGTAGTTTCTGCTCAACCAGAATCACCAAATGCTATTGGGAAAAAGATAACTGGTTGTTTTCAAACAGGTTTCCTGGTGATCACTGGTCAGGCCAGTTAGAGTGCTCTGCCCAAGAACTCACACCACCGGCTGATTTGCTGTTGCCATGCTAGGCAGGTCAGAATTCTCAGATAAATAGTCACGTTTTGATAGGTTCATACCCAAGCGGCAACCTCCTGCAATCTCTCTTGAAGCCAATGCGGAAGTAATGTAAACTGCAATTCATCGACAGGCTCCAGAAAGGAGCAGAATCTCATGGAGCCCCATGTTAAAATTCCCATCTTTACAGCGGAAAAAAACATGTTTACAGCCTGGTACAAAATGTGGTTTTGGCCTATACGGCTAATTTTGACCTTCATGACAACTGTCAGGGGGGGTGATTTTTTTTTTTTTTTATAACTCATTCGTTTATGTTATATAAAGCCTTAAAGTTTTGCCTAATTAAGGGCGTGGTTACTTTTAGTGTCAGGTGGATAGCCATTTATCCACCGTCTATAGTAATCGCGTCACCTAAGCTCCGCCCACATCCCGCCTTTTTGCCCTTTTTTCTTTTTCTTTTATCCGGGATTGATACGCGAGGAATCGCTCGCAAGATGGCAACGGCCAGCTCGCCCCTGCTTTAAGCTTCAGAATGGCTTATCGAAATCCTTTGGGTGATGTCACGGACACTACGTCTATATTTTTTTTATAGTCTATGGTCATGCTGTGTTAGAGACACCACGTTTACCCTTTTCTGGGAAATCATCCCACTAATGGTTTGCTTTTAGTCATCTCTGCAAATTAAGCAGAGACAGGCGTGTTTTAACATCGGAAAAATTACACACTTCAGCTTTAATTAACAAACTGGGCGGTAGTCAAACGCAAGACCTGTTCATTGCCTTGGCCTCCTTCTGGGGAAATATATCCTTTCTCTCCTTTTCTCTCTAGCTGTAATTTAACCATCAGGGGCATGATCATTGATGCCAAGCAACATGTCCTTGAATGATAATGAAAAACCATGAAGCAGATGCAGAAACTCTAGTTTACAGTGTTGTTTACTCTGTAGGCACCTTGAATGTCATAAACACATGCACGCACATTGATTTTCCTCTCCTCCAATATCTAGTAAACGATGCATGAAATCATTTGTTGGTTTGTTTTCTCGGCATACTCCTAAAAGCTCCACTGTATTGTCTACCAGAAAAGGGGAGGAAGGGGAAAAACATACAAATAGGCTGCCAACAGTCTCAGCCATCATTCTGCCAGTCTGTGTTAACCAGGCAGTGAGCTAACAGAGCGCAAGGCAGAAAGCGATGAGACCACACAACGTGCTCCTCACCTGCTTCCGTGACTGTAATTACAGTCTAAACATGTTTTTCCCTCTTTGCTGGCAATTTTCAGTCTCATTCCTGTTTCTTTCAGTGAACCTCAGTCATGCTTCCCCAAGTCAGACACATAGACAGGATTGAGTCTAGGCAGCTGTCGCACCGGATCTGGCGCACACTGCAAACAAAGCCAAATAAAACAACATAAAGATCATTCTGTTAAGGGTTTTTTAATGCTTCCCAGCCTGCATGCTTGTTGTTTCCTTTTGTGAACTGTCATTATCATGGTATTCCTCATCAAAGTTATGTTTGCGCTGTACGAGGAAAGAGAAGTCATCACAGAGGCAGATCTCAGAATTGGGCAATTTTCAGGTAAGCGTGTGAATAAAAAGTGTGATGCTGCTGGAAAATGGAAAATGAGCCTGTTTGCAGCATTGGAGGTGTGTTGTATTTGTATTCACACATGGGAAAACAACAATTGTTTGGTTAAGACTTTAAAAAATGCAAAGAAATGGCGAGAGAGATGGAGAGAGAGATGATGTCGGAAATGCTTTTGCTAGAGGGCAGCTGGTGTTCTTTGTGGTTCTTCTACACACAGATTCAGAGCACATTGCTACTTTTGGAAGAAGTCCCCTGTTTCACATAGATCTCACAGTAAGAGTCTAGTCAAATGCCTTCGTCTTTTCCATACGGTCTCATAGCTCAGTGGGGATGTGACATAAATGTCAAGACTGTGTTATCTGTGCAAGTGCAGGCACCACTGAGCTCTGGACAGACCTGCCCTGTTATCCCTATTTTTCTTCTTTTTTTTCCTTCTTCATATCACCCCTCCCTCCTTTACTTCCTCATCTTTTCTGCATGAGGCTAATTTATAACATTTCTGGGTATTCTGATTTCTAAGGTTGAGTCAATCTCTCTGTGAGATGGACATCTGGACGAAGATCTGCACTCCAAATGGGTTGGCATGACATATCAAGCTGTGACAATGGTGCCCTGCAGTGTCATGCTCCATCTAGAACTATTTAAAACATTTTTATTCTTCTCGTATAATTAGATTAATGTGCTTTTTATGACTTGATATTAGTTGAGAGATTCCATTGAATTTTTGTACTCTTAAAATAATATATCTATCACACTTCAGGACTATTTAAATGGTATAGCTCACCCCAAAATTAAACTTGTGTCATCATTTACTCACTACATAAAAGACGACATGCGATTTAAATGAATGGGGTCCACGGACAAAAACAGTGGATTCATTTTTCCTAAATATCTTCTTTTGTGCATGTAAATGATGACAGATTTTCCATGTTCGGGTAAACTATGTCTTCAAATGAGCTGCAGAAACAGAGGGTGATTAAAAATGAAAGGTTGACTAAAAGATGGCATATATACCCAGCTCAACGGTGCAACATTAAGGGAGACGACACGATGGAATAAATCCAAGCATAATATTTATTAACCAAAATAAAAATCAAAAAGTAGGATTTGCATGTGTATGGATGCAACAAATTAAGTATTAACAGTGCCAGTGAATGGATGTAAAACACAACACAACCGAGAACTTAGAGAGCGGTAGTGGCAAAGCACTCACAAACAAGCATTGCGCATCAACCCTGACAACCTCTTGCTCCGTGTTTAAATGAGGTCCGTGACGAGCAATAGGTGCACTCAATTCCCACACCAATCACAAGACCTGAAACAAAAAGAAAAACCAAAAGCACCCAAACCAACACAACTTAACCCTAACACTGTGCATCTGGAAAGTATTCACAGTGCTTCACTTTCCCACATTTTGTTATGTTACCACCTTATTCCAAAATTGATTAAATAATTTTTTTTTCTCAAACAATTCTACAAACAATAGCCCATAATGACAATGTGAAATAAATTAGTTTGAAATATTTGCAAATGTATAAAAATAAAAAATAAATCAAATCTTCATAAGCATTAACAACCTTTGCCATGACGCTAAAAATTGAGCTCAAGTGCATCCTGTTTCATCACCACTGATCATCCTTGATCTTTCTACAACTTGACTGGAATCCACCTGTGGTAAATTCAGTTGACACACCTGTCTATATAAGGTCCCAGAGTTAACAGTGCATGTCAGAGTACAAACCAAGGAATTGTTGTAGACCTCCTAAACATTATTGTATCAAGGCACAGACCTGGAGAATTTTACAGAAAAATTTCTACAGCATTGAAGGTCCCAATGAGCACAATGGCCTCCATCATCCATAAATGGAAGAAGTTTGGAACCACCAGGACTCTTCCTAGAGCTGGCTACCCGGCCAAACTGAACGATCAGGGGAGAAGGGCCTTAGTTAGGGAGGTGACTAAGAACCCAATGGTCACTCTGACAGAGCTCCAGTGTTTCTCTGTGGAGAGAGGAGATCCTTCCAGAAGAACAACCATCTCTGCAGCACTCCACCAATCAAGCCTGTATGATAGAGAGTTCAGGCAGAAGCCACTCATCTGTAAAAGGCACATGATAGCCCGCCTGTAATTTGCTAAAAGGCACCTGAAGGACTCTTAGACCATGATAAACAAAATTCTCTGGTCTGATGAAATAAAGATTGAACTTTTTGGCCTGAATGGCAAGCATCATGTCTGGAGGAAACCAGGTATCGCTCATCGTCCGGCCAATACAATCCCTACAGTGAAACGTGGTGGTGGCAGCATCCTGCTGTGGGGATGTTTTTCAGCAGCAGGAACTGGGAGACTAGTCAGGATCGAGGTAAAGATGAATGCAGCAATGTACAGTTAAATCCTTGAGGAAAACCTGCTCCAGAGCGCTTTAGACCTCAGACTGGGGTTGAGGTTAACAAAGGAGTGACAACTATGAATGTCCTTGAGTGGCCCAGCCAGAACCCAGACTTTAACCTGACCGAACATCTCTGGAGATCTGAAAATGGCTGTGCACCGATATTCCCGAATGGAAGAAACTGCCCCCAAAAAATCTTGTAGTATCATGTTCAAAATGACTTGAGGCTGTAATTAGTGCTTCAACAAAGTATTGAGCACAGGCTGTGAATATTTATTTACATGTGATTTTTTTTCTTTTTTTTCTGTTCTTTTATTTTTAATACATTTGCAAACAAACAAACTTCTTTCATGTTGTCATTATGGCATTATGGAGTTTTGTTTTTACACTGTAAAAAAATTCAGGTCTCCAATTGAAAATTGTTCTAGTGACTGATCACATCTAAATTTTTCAGTTGGCCAAACTGAATTTCTGTGAATTAAATTGCATCAAATCACAGAAATTCAATTCGGGCAACTGAAAAATTTGTGATCAGTCACTAGAAAATGTTCAATTGAAGGCGTGATTTATTTTTGTTTTTCCCAATGTAGAATTTTGAGGAAATTAATTAATGTAATCCATTGTGGAATAAGGCTTTACATACCAAAATGTGGAAAGGGGGAAGCACTGTGAATACTTTCCGGATGCACTTAAAAAATATAAACGATCCTTGAAATATACACTACCGTCCAGAATTTGACAGTATATATTGTATATTCATGCGTGTTATAAGTGTAAAAAGTCCCCATAAGGAACAGCTAATAAAAATTAAAAATGTTTTCTGTAATGGGTAGGGTTAGGTGACAGAATATACAGTTTGTACAGTATAAAATCATTATGTCAATGGAAAGTCCCCATAAAACATGAACATGTATGTATGCCCGTGTGTTCATTCTGGTGTTTCAACTTTTTTTCTTATAAGATTACGGTCCCCACTTTATATCAGGTGGCTGTACAACAATGTACTTATTGTGCTCCTACTGTATTGCAAAACTCTTTTGATGATATTGAGGTGGCTATGGGTAAAGTCAGCCCCTAATATTGATTAAAAAAAATTAAGTGTATTACACACACAAGTAATTTATGTTTCTGTATTAAAATATTGAACATTCTTCTTCATTTTTGCAGGTGTAAAGAGGGTTACCGTGGACTTCGTTGTGACCAGTTTGTGCCGAAGACAGACTCCATCTTATCTGACCCAAGTATGTACTTTTGTCACTGTATGTTTTCTCTGAGGGATAAAATGAGGGAATCTTTTTATTTTGTGTGTTTTATACAGAGATACAGGAAAAATGAATTTGGTTTGGATAAACACAAGGTTATTGAGTTATTTCCATTCCTACTAGCAATGAATAACACAAAGCCCTTTGGCGACAAAATCCTTCCCGATACAGAAAACCAAAGATGAAAGAACATCATTTACTTGTTTACTTGCTTCCTTGTCTTTAGTTTTAGAAGTTTCAGTTTCTCTAGCATCAGGTGAGTCTCTTAGCCTCCAGGGCTGAGAGGTCTCCACCGATTTCTCAGAACTCTGTATTGCTTAAGTAGTTAATTATACCTCTCTCTCTCTCTGAGTGCTGAAATTGCCATCACCCTACAATGCCACACTCTCATGAAAATTTTCACAGAAACATTTGCATATGCTATTTTCTCTAAGCTGATCTCTAGCTCTGCAAGAGCAGGGGGTTTTTTGTGTTTGACAAAGTGTAGTGCGTAACCCGTTTAATTTGTTTCGGAATCTAACATGGCTCAGAGTGGCAATGAAATGTGATCAAGTGACCATTTTTCATGAAGAGTACATTTCCCCTGTCATTAGGAAAGTCCCTGAAAGAAAGTAATTGCTTTGCTAATTTTAGATCGATGCTAAAATCATTAGCCATTTCTGTGCTAGATGAGCTGGAAGAGTGTATCACAGGTTAAAAAAGGACAGTAGAGTACAAGTAGCCAAAGGGAAGTTCATAGTCACTGAAAAAGCTGTCAAAGGGAGATGTTTGCTTTCGTACTGGCTGGTATTGAAAAGATTTGTGAAACATCACAAAGCCTTGACTCATAAACCCTTCTTCCCATGACTCAACTTTCTGAGAGCTATTATACCGATATGAAAGGAAGTCTACAAACCTTGGAAGGAGAAAGCAGAGAAAAGAGCTGTCCGGCGCAAGATGAACATGCAATGAGGCTGTTTCTTAGATTGCCTTGCGTTGTATGAATTGTCTAGCTTTGGGAGCTGGGGGGTGATCTTTTACAGCGAGTGATACGGCAACCTAAACTCCCATTTAGTGCACTTTGAGTTGCTGACCCTACTGAGTGGCTGGTAATGGGAGCCAGGATTCACTTCGTGTCCCTGATACTTCTCTTTCCTATCTGATTTTCTCAATGAGAGCATTCGTATCCCCGCTATCCATCAAGCCCTGAGACGGAGCCCTCATCTTTAGCAGTGCCATCATCTCCTTCATGGATACACCTACACAATCCTGCTGGTATTGCCTCCTCCACCCTCCAGTTGACACCATTTACCATTGAAGAAATTTTAGGCCAGTGCTGTTGCAAATCTAATGTGTGAGCTTTCAGCATAGTTTTTTTTGTTTTGTTTTTTTTGCTTCCACCTATCCGACATTGATAGAGATTATCCAGTTAATTCAGATTATGTGCTTGAATTACAGTCCATTCCTGCCATGAAAACAAACACAACAGGCTTTGGAGCATGAGGAGCAAGCACAGTGCTCAATATCTTATGTCAAATTACAGCCTTTACTATTTTTTTCATAGCCCATTATGCTTTCAATGTATCTTTATTCCACCCTGTAGAGGCCAGTGTTTGTTTTTCCCCGTTCCTGGTTTGAGCCTGATGCGTTTGGTCCAGTGCATCTTTATTCACTTAACCCACCAAATGAGCCACAAATCACCCCCTAGGGGCGGCTTGGCTTTATCTGCCACCTAGTCTTTTGTCCCCTGAGCTTTTTCACAATCTATCTCTGCTCAACACACTAGCACAAATCATCCGTCGACTTTCTTTTTTGTCTCCATATCGACTACCACATAAGAGATGTGTAAAGAGCCTTGCTTCTGCTTGGCCCCTACCTCCCTCCAGATCCCTAGCAAAGGAAAACATTGCGGGTCAGCGACTGCAGAAACCCCACTGCTTAATATGAGGAATGCTGTTGACTTTCTTTCAACTATTTTGCCTGCCCTGTATGAACGATGGTGTTAGAGGAGTAGTTCACCCAAAATTGAAACAATTTTATATATTTTTTTCTAAAGCTGTAAAACTTTCCTTCTTCCACGGAACACAAAAGGAGGGGGAAAAATGTAATGCTTTTTTAGGTACTGATGTTTTCTAGCTATAAAAAAAAATCATAAGAGTGGTCCAAAAAAAATATGCACTAGAGTTTAGTCAGGGAAGATGCCATATTGAATTTTACATGGAGGAAAACAAGCCTTTGAGAGAGAGACTTCCATTCATTTATAAAGCCATTAATTAAGGTACACTGTAAATATATATATATATATATATATATATATATATATATATATATATATATATATATATATATATATATATATATATATATATATATATATATATATATATATATTTATTTTTTTATACATGATTTATCATCACAACTTTTTTTTTTTTTATGTTTTGTGAAATCAACTTAGATAATTAAAGTGATTTAGATAACATGATATTTTGAGTTTCTATTTATTAAACCAATCTACTTCATTGTATTAACTCATAGTTTTTATTTCAATGAACCACAACCAGGTAACTTACTTTTATAAGTTATTCACCTGAACAATTGGCATTACCCTCACAGCCTTGTTTTCATTCCTCTCCAAATTAAATATACCATTACCCTGATTAAGGTCTATATTCCAAGTCTTTTAAAGCAGAAAAAAACAGACCTAAAGTTAAGTTAAAGGGTACATAACACACACAGTTTCTGCAATGCTGATATTGAGTACCTACACTGTCAGAAAAAAGGTACATTGCTGTCACTGGCGGTACTCTAAGGTACAAAACTGAAAAGATACTAATATGTACCTTTAAGGTAATATGTACCATTTAGGGGTGAGTAAGGTACAAAGATGTACCTTTTCACTTTTGTACCTTAGGGGACCGCCCCAGGGACAGCAATGTACCTTTTTTTCTGAGAGTGTATATAGTATTGCATCCTTCATATGCCCGAAGAGTCTTTAGTTTTATCATATTTATAAAAGAAAGATACGCTGTAGCTGGACGAAGCTAAAGAGTAACAAACACACACACACACACACACACACACACACACACACACACACACACACACACACACACACACAATACATCATTGCATTATGATAACTTTCAATTCACTAAGCATTCATGTTGTTTACATGATATGCCCTTACGCTTGATTGTCAACAAAACACAGACTTTTGATGCAGTTTCACTCACCGCCTGAGGTTCAGACTCATGACCGGGAACGAACAAACACACCTGCAGAGCAACCGTTGCTGCTCCGGAAAAACAAACTGCATCCGCTGTTTCCTTAACGCTGGGTTTTATGGAAAGCTGAACAAGGTTATCTTTACCTCACAACCAAAACTTTTGTGGTCTAAAAACTAAATGACCGCTGCCAAATGAAGCTCGTTGATGGACGTGCTCTTGCTTTCACTCTGGTTGATATGCACACACGCTCATCTGGGAGAAATGTCCATACAAGGAATTCTGCCCTTTATGATGTCATACTTGGGGGAAAAAACCCTTTCGAAACATGGTCAAATTCTGCAGGAGTGTATTTGGCACAAATACTCCGTCATGCATCCAACTCGTTTATTTTTTTATTTAGGCCATGTTTAGTGTGAGAATTCAACTCTTTAACAGTGTAAATGAGTCAGAATGTATTAGACAAAAAACTATTTTGGTGAGTAAATGATGACTATCCCCCTTATGAACAAGGAGTTTGGTTAGTGAAGCCATTTTCAGAGCTATGGAAAAAAAAACTGGGGTTCAGCCGGATGACTCAAGGGAGACGGATTTCACGACTGGCTTGCTCAGGGGACAGCGGTCCCTCTCATTTAGGTATTTATCTCTTGAGCATTAGGCTATGTAAGTAAGCTGCACAAAGGAGCTTTCGTCTATTGCTCCAACTAACGGAAGGATTAAGGATTTGATTCATTTTTGTAGTTCCTCCACTCAGTTTCTGAGCGACTGACGTTGATTCAATGCGCTGGGTGCCATTCCTCTTCGACGGCGTAAATGTCTCCCAAGGGTGACGGGACGACGGATGGGAGCCTGTGGTTTATGGGAGCAGTACATCAGGAGCTTGCTGCCAGGATTCGAGGAATGCATGCATATCCGTGCTTAATGACTTTGTGTGTGTGGCTCATGACAGCACAGCGATTATGACAGGATGAATGTGGCAGTTATTGTGGGCAATCAGAGGCAGCCGCAGCATGAATGGGCCAAGCAATGCTGGCAGTAAGGATACGACAGAACCGCTGGATCATCGCCTAGGCCTTTTGTCTCACAGAGCTGTGTTGTGTTTTTTAAAAATCTCACCCGATCCCACAACACACAGCGAATTCAATAGGCCCAGAGGAGAGACACTGTGCAAAAATCTCGGGTAGGAGTATTACCAACAATTCTGCTTACATTAGCATTTAAAACAACCTTTAAGCGATTCCACATACTTCATTGTGCCCGCACTGTTATACGGCAGCCAGTAAACAAGGGTTCTGTCCTTATTCGCCATGAATTTAAATCATAAGCAGGAATTGTTTAGGCTATAAGTACCATTGCTTGCATTCTCATTAAGAACTGCAGCACCACCTCTTTCAGAAGGAGGAAAAAAGCATTTCAACTCATTTCCCCACAGATCATGTTTAAATTGCAGCATGAATATATGCAAAAACATGTGGCGTTGAAAAATTGAGGCTGCTCTGTGGCGATTCATCATTTGACAGAAGGTTTTCTGCCACTGTGTTTGATTTCTGTTTTCCCCTCTAAGTATGTCCACTAAAATAATCTTTCTCGGGCAAGCCGCAGTCTATTTAAAAACCTTAGACCACCTCTGTCAGAAAAGCAATTAAGTGTGAGGGTTTCATTTTAATTTAAATGAGATTATATTACAGTGGCATGAAAAAGGGGACCATTTAAATGAAAAGAGCATGAGTGTTCTTCTCTTTATCAGGACCAGCAGTTCTGAGGCTTCAGTGGGATAGAGAGAGAGAGAGAGAGAGAGAGAGACAGAGACAGAGAGAGAGAGAGACTGACTGTATTTAGAAAAGCGATTTGGTTGTGCTTTGCTGGAGAAGACTCCCTTAAAGAAGAGGCATATTGGTTCGAAGCCTTTGGATGAATTAATAACATTTTTCAACTAGAAAAGACAATTATAAGCACCTCCTGGGCATTACAGTTGACACAGAGGCAGGCATTTCTAAAGCCCATCCCTGACAAAAAACGGCTTCTCTAGGGAAGCGCATCTATTCTACATGCAACTAACAGGCCGTTATGTGCTTTATATTATAAACTACTTCACCCTCTTCAATATTGTGGCTGTTCATATCTTGGGTAATCAAGAAAAAGCTATTTTCGTTGCTGAAATGATGCCGTTACAGAATCTTTTCTATTTCTGAACAATGAACAGTTTTAGTTTACAAAACTTGCTTGCTTTTTATTCACAGTTATTATCTGGGTGATTTAATATGTCTTTGTTTGTGGAAATCTGTACGATAACATCTTTCTATCTTTCTAACCACTTGTCTCTTTTTTGTTATCTCTCCCTGAAGCAGCAGATGAGCTGGGAATTGAGTTTATGGGTAAGGAAATGTATATTTTGAATATTTCTTTAACATTATTTTTGCCTCCCTCGTTTAACATGTGCACAGAAGTATTTGATATAAAATTATTTGGAAAAATCCTATAGTTCGATACACACACACACACATTTGTTTATATATACATAAATATATATACAAACTCACCTAAGGGATTATTAGGATCACCATACTAATACTGTGTTTGACCCCCTTTCACCTTCAGAACTGCCTTAATTCTACGTGACATTGATTCAACAAGGTGCTGAAAGCATTCTTTAGAAATGTTGGCCCATATTGATAGGATAGCATCTTGCAGTTGATGGAGATTTGTGGGATGCACATCCAGGGCATGAAGTTCCCGTTCCACCACATCCCAAAGATGCTCTATTGGGTTGAGATCTGGTGACTGTGGGGGCCATTTTAGTACAGGGAACTCATTGTCATGTTCAAGAAACCAATTTGAAATGATCCAAGCTTTGTGACATGGTGCATTATCCTGCTGGAAGTAGCCATCAGAGGATGGGTACATGGTGGTCATAAAGGGATGGACATGGTCAGAAACAATGCTCAGGTAGGCCGTGGCATTTAAACGATGCCCAATGGGCACTAAGGGGCCTAAAGTGTGCCACTGCCAAGAAAACCCACAAGGGTCAATCTCCCACACCATTACACTTACCCCACCACCACCAGCCTGCAGAGTGGTAACACAACATGATGGATCCATGCTCTCATTCTATTTGCACCATATTCTGACCATCTGGATGTCTCAACAGAAATTGAGACTCATCAGACCAGGCAACATTTTTCCAGTCTTCAACTGTCCAATTTTGGTGAGCTTATGCCAATTGTAGCCTCTTTTTCCTATTTGTAGTGGAGATGAGTGGTACCCGGTGGGGTCTTCTGCGGTTGTAGCCCATCCGCGTTGTGGCTTCACAAATGCTTTGCTGCATACCTCGGTTGTAACAAGTGGTTATTTCAGTCAAAGTTGCTCTTCTATCAGCTTGAATCAGTCGGCCTATTCTCCTCTGATCTCTAGCATCAAAAAGGCATTTTCACCCACAGGACTGCTGCATCCTGGATGTTTTTCCATTTTCACACCTTTCTTTGTAAACCCTAGAAATGGTTGTGCGTGAAAATCCCAATAACTGAGCAGATTGTGAAATACTAAGACCGGCCTGTCTGGCACCAACATCCATGCCACGCTCAAAATTGCTTTCCCATTCTGAAATTCAGTTTGCAGTTCAGGAGATTGTCTTGACCAGGACCACACCCCTAAATACACTGAATCAACTGCCATGTGATTGGTTGATTAGATAATTGCATTAATGAGAAAAGAGCAGGTGTTCCTAATAATCCTTTAGGTAAGTGTATATACTGTATACACACATACATATATACACGTATTTTATTATTTATGATTTTCTTTATTTTTAATATTCTTTCATTAAATAATTATTTTATTTATGCATTTATTTAATTAATATTAATATTTTATGATCCCATTTTATTTGAGAAGTTACATGGAATATTTGTATTTTTTAAAATGCATTTATTCATCTTGATGATGTAAAAAAAACACCCACAAGCATTCCTCTCATTCTTGACCGGCATTATTGTATACAAACACACGATGCTCTCTGTTCCTCATAGAAGCCTAATATTCTTGTGTTTCCATGGAAACAGAGCAAAAGAAATGTATTGTAAAGGCACAGGGCAGCATCTGTATGGGCGATGCCGTCTGTGTGGTTTGTGCACACACGTGTGTTTGCTTGTGCTTGCCTGTGTATGTTGCTGTTAATTACTGCAAAGCCCTGAGCTGTGCACCTTGCTGAGGTGGCATGTAGCATAGCAAGTCTCTGGGGATAAGAAATATCACACAGCCAAGGGCTAAATACATGCCTTTACCCTAACAAACCACAGACTTAAAGCAGTGTCAACAAACAGGAGCCCAAAAAACTGCTGTGTAAATGGATTTTTCCACAGGCTTTTCCCTTTCTGCATCCACACACCCTGCCCTACTGTCCTCTCTCATGTGCCTGACAACTGAAAGCATTTCTTTAAGTGAACGAGTGAATCCTGTGAAGTTTTCCATTAGTCGTGCTTCACACGCTCGCCTCAAGATTTCCTCAAAAACTGTCAGAGAAGGAGAGAAAGTTAAAGTGGAACTGATATGCATTTCTGCTTCTCGGAAATGACTGCCTCTGTGATTTTAATCTGAATGGTGAGCAAGTCCAGTTGTGGCCATCATGGAAAATGTTTTCTGTGAGAGAGAGAGGGTTGGGGGGAAGGGGGTTTGTTGAGTGCACGTGTACATGAATGGATGCTCTGTGTATTTGTGGCATGAGAGAATATTTCAGTCATGGGTGTGTGTTTGTGAGGGAGTCTGGCCATCTGCTTGCAGAGACTGTCCACCACACTAGGGCTCAATATCTTGTAAGGACCACTATTTCAGTCCCTGCTATCACACTGCCTGTTTTTGATTTACCACAGATGTGTTTTTGACCGTTTTTGGTGGCTTGTTTCTGCTCCTGGGTACAATGATTGATCCATATAGATTATTTACTCTGTCTGGTGTAGAATAAGTACCTTAAAGGGTTAATTCACCCAAAAATGAAAATTCTGTCGTTAATTACTCACCCTTGTGTCGTTCCAAACCCATATGACCTTCATTCATCTTCTGAACACAAATTAAGATATTTTTGATGAAACCCGTCATCATTGTCACTGCAACTTTCAAGGCCCCAGAAAGGTAAAAACATTGTTAAAATAGTCCATGTGACTACGGAGTTCAACTTTAATTTCATGAAGCGACGAGAATACTTTGTGTGTGCAAAAAACAATCAACAATAATAGGAGTGTCCCCGACTAAGGATTTACACATTCTAATCAGAATTGTCGACTCTTTCTATGGTCGACTGATAGTGGAATCATCTGTGTTTGTGTGTGAAAGGATTGGGAGGGGCACGACACCAGTCAGCAGGAGGCTAAAACTATTTTTATTTTCCTTTACACACTGCACACAGCAACGGATTTTAATAAAACGACCAAAACTGCCTGCCAACTGACAGACAATTGACAATGGCTTTCTTATTTAGGTTTAAATAAAAGGTAATGTGGAGGATAAACATTCGTAAAACGTTTTCTCATAACATTTTGATAAATTAACCTAAAAAGAATAGCTGCCTAGAGAGGAAAGGAACACTTTGAGTGTGCTTACATGCATGTTCTTAAGCCAATTGTGCCTAAAGGGGGTCACACACCGGACATGCACATAGCCTACATTATATACGTGCAAGCTCAATTTTGAATCAACTTCTGACAGAAGAGCTGCGTGATGGGTGTATCTTGTAGCACAGGGTGAAATCAGTTTGTACATTGACGATTTGAGGGAAATATAATATAAATTTAATATAAAACCTTGAAATGGAGCTCTGGCACAGCAGAATTTAAACAACTTCCTGAGTCGCCGTGGACAGGTGGCGAATGCCGCCGCCGGTGTGTGTACACTCAATAACGTGTTCAAATTTTAAAGACGTGGCGCGATGATAACACCCGCAAAGATTCGACTGTGAGATCGCTGGTTGAATCCGGGTCCGCATATCGATGCATCGAATCTTCTACTATTCGGGGTCACCCCTAAAAAAATAACCAGTGTCCAAAATACCAGAGTCCAGCGCTTCCAGGTTATACATCAGAACACTGGTTTGATATTGGCCAGCTCTTGTCGCAGCATCACACGCATGCGTTGTGGTGCTCACATGAATGCCGTTGGCCAATAATGAGCCAGAGACCTGATGCAGAACCCAGAAGCAATTTGGACTGTGTTTACTATAGTGTATGGAAATGACATGGAAGAAAAGAAATTAAAGAATACATTTTTGTTCGTTTTATGCGCACAAAGAATTCTTGTCGCTTCATAACATTAAGGTTGAATCATTGTAGTCACATGGACTATTTTAACGATGTCTTTCCTACCTTTCTTGGCCTTGAAAGTTGCAATGACGTTGCTGCCTATGGAGGATAGGAGAACAAAAATATCTTAATTTGTGTTCCGAAGATGCACGAAGGTCTTACGGGTTTGGACAGACATTAGCAGGGCAGGACTGCGGCCCTTTCAAACTCAGCCCGTCCGGCCCATGAGTTCCCCCGTGAATGTTTTTGCTGGCATTAGGGCCTTAAGTTAGAGTAAATAAATACAACTATAGGACAGGGACAAAATAATGATGGATATTATTGAATTTACTGCAAATGCAGATAAACTTAATATTGCACTTTTGTCACATATAAATGCACTTGACAGTAAAGCACTGATTTTGAGCTAGGATGCAGTAAAGTTAATTTTCTTTTATATGCTGTCATCATTTACTCACTCTTATGTTGTTCCAAACTTGTATGACTTTCTCTCTTCCTTGAAACACAAAAGAACAGACTCAAAAGATTTTCTTTTGTTACACACAAAGAAATTCATTCAGGTTTGGAATGACATTAGGGTGAGTAAATTATCACATTTTGGGTTGAATTACCCCTTTAAAAACAATAATATTTTTCAAGAGTGAACATCTAATTTATGTAAGACACTGATATCTATCTTTCAGAAGGTTCCTGTTGAAACTAAATTTTATTCAATTTCATTAAATCCATTAAAAAAGTTCATAAAACATTTAAGAGAAAACAGCTTTGTCCTTAATTTATGGGATCCAGGCTTTAAAGCAGTTTTGTTGAATTATCCTTTAATTACCCTAATGACATTTTAACTGAGTTTAACTGTAGGCCAGTTTCATTTAACTTACAAAAACAGCTTCTATAAAAGTGATTTATAATCCGAAATATTTAATGTAAGTAATAATAGCAAAAAATTTAATAAATAGATTTCAGCCAAAACACCATATTTCTCAACTGTTAGTAGCTGCAAGCTAAATTGTGGTTGTGCCAAAGTGACAAGTTTTTAGTTTTGTGTATTGCTGTTTTGCATTTTACCTTTTCATATATTTCCATGCTCATGACTGTTTTCAGCTGATTCACCACAGAACTTGTAATGTTGCCATATCAGATGATTGTATCACAAATGTATAACAAAATTCGGAGTAAAAGTGACGTTCATCAGTTCATAGTGCAGCAGAAACGCAGCGCACATTCGTTAGCGTCGTCAGCACTGTGCGGATACGAATTTGTGTGTCCTCACTTGTATGATTTTTGCAAAATCTTATGTATTTGACGAGTTCCCAAAGTGATATGAATTCGTACAAATGACCTACCTCAAACCCTGCCATTAAACCTAAAACACGTACAAAGTGGTTGTGGGATATTATTGGATATTATTGCAGTTGACACTTATTGCAGTGTCCCATGTGCTAAAATGTGTGTGTGTATAATATATATATATATATATAGATAGATAGATAGATAGATAGATAGATAGATAGATAGATAGATAGATAGATAGATAGATAGATAGATAGATAGATAGATAGATAGATAGATAGATAGATAGAAAGATACACATACGAGTGTGTGTGTATATAAAACCTTTTTTTTTTAGTGCAATATGCAGGGACAGCGGCCCACTGGTTTGTCTTCTGAATTGACAAGCCAAAGCGAGAGAGATCTCCCCTCCTCCATATTCATAGACTGCCATATATATATACATACATATATATAATATTAGGGGTGGGGCACGGTTCACAAAACCCACAGTTCGGTTCGTATCAAGGTTTTCGGTTCTATACTGTTCTTTACAGTTGTTTTTTATAACCACAATTTAGGATACAATATTAAAAAAATAAATATCATGTAGAAGTTTTTTCCTAACTGGCTGTCTCCTGCTTATGCTGTCCAACACATTGGCGTAACATTTTTCATGTAATCATGTCAATCTTGATCAGAACAATGCACTGTGGCTTTAATTCAGTGTGAGCAGCTGTTTGCCCAAGCTTCAAATCCCTGTTTAAATTATTAAAACTAGAAGCTTATTTTAACTTTAATGTTACATTTATCATGTGAAGTACACTTATAAACAACATGTTATATGCATGTGTGTGTTGGGACAGAGGGAAACACGGTCACATTTGCAGCAGACATGTGCTGCCCATCATAAATCAAAGCACGAGAATGACAGGTGTCAGAGGAGAACACCGGAAAAGGTGCTTCTAATGCACGAGCCGCGGTTCAGCGAGCGAGAGCGAGACAAACGCTGGCAGTGTGAATGCACAACGGGCATGCACGGCTCCCACTCTCCATACACACTTCTGCTGCCCTGTCAATGCACTGCTTGCGTGTGTAAAGCAGGCATTTTATACAAAGCTGGTGCATCCTCCATCTCCGGCCAGCCTTCCTTATCTCTCCCACCTGCCATTTCTACTCATGACGTGACCTGCAACTTTTATTTATTTTACTGTATGTCCACACACACCTCTTATTTCACGCAAAAAGGTGTCGTCTGAGGTAACATATAGTCACGAGGCTACATTGCACATGCGACTCGCACGCTCCGAACCAAGACAAGCAAACCAATCAGTTCGTTTTTGTACCATGCCACCCCTAATCTATCCATCTCTCTACCTACCTATCTATCGACTGTGTCCAATATATATATGGACACATGGTCCATATCGAGGAGGGGAGATCTCTCTAGCTTTGGCTTGTCAATTCAGAAAACAGACCAATGGACCGATGTCCCTGCATAATGGGCCAGTCTGTGGCAAAAAAAATATAAATAACCTTGTATCCGCCCCAAAATGCGTTGGCCCACCAGGAAAATGTCCGGTATGCCAGATTACCAGTCCAGCCATGGACTTGAGGGTGAGTAATTAATGACAGAATTTTCATTTTTGGGTAAACTAACCCTTCAAGACAAGACCTGAACCTTTTTAAACTCCTTTACAATGCATTGGATAACCTGGTATAAGTCACACAACAAATCTCACCATCAGCGTTTTGACATCTAGTGGAGCCAGAAAAGTTAAAGTTGTTGTTCACTTTAAAAATGAAAATGACTCCATAATTTACTCACCCTCAAGCCTTTCTAGGTGTATATGGCATTCTTCTTTCTGATGAACACAATCAGAATTATATTAATAAATATCCTGACCAAGCTTTCTAAGCTTTATGGCAGTGACAGAGTCTGTGGAGTTTGAAGTTCAAAAAGTGCATCCATCCTTCATAATCTCATAACATCACATACTCCATACGGCTTTGGGGGTTAATAAAGGCCTTTTGAAACTAATCAATGGGGTTTCGTAAGGAAAATATCCATATTTAAAACTTGTTGACAGCCTTCCGGTATACAACTTACGCAGAAAGTGTGACACCTCTCGCAGTTCAAAATGATTATGCCATGTTCTAGTGATACGTCGCACCATTTATGCTTTTTCCGTTAAATTCAGAAGGCGGTCTGTCTCTAACTAGATATTTTACTGGACCCCGTCACTGCCATTATAAAGCTTGGAAGTGTCAGGATTTTTTTATTAATATAATTAATTGTGATCATCGAAAAGAAAAAAGTCATATACGTACACCTAGGATGGCTTGAGGTTAGTAAATCATGGGGTAATTTTCATTTTAAAGTGAGCTAATCCTTTAAAAGTTGTTAGGGAGGATCAGTTCCCTATTAATCAGAGTTATCATCATTTAGATTTAAATTAAGAATGCTTTTTTAAATCCAACACGAGTTGGTCAAGACCAACTCTGAATGATGGCTTGACAAAGCCTTTTTATAGGCCCTATAGAAAGACAAGTAGGGTGATAACATTGAATAGAAGCCATGCTATCGCAATATCTAAGCCTATTTTTAATCTCAGAACTCTTGACAGCTGATAGGTGCTGCTTTCAGATACTCCCATACATAGAGTATGTTGTTGAGCGCTCTGTGAACAGTCAAAGGTCCAACAGTCTACATGTTGGACCAATCTAACCAATCGTAAAATATTTCTATTGAACATGTGAATGAAATGGTCAAACAAAGGTGTTTAAGGTAGTCGGTGTCGCATCCATTCACTACTACCCAAAAAATGTTTCATTCATCACGCTCACTTACTGTTCTGCATGCTTGTGAATCCTTGCATTATAACCAACAAAGTATAAACATGGTTTAAATGAGATATATTTATATTTAGCTATATTGCCCAGCCCTACAGCAACTATTAATGTTCATTTTATGGATCAAGATAGAAGAATACCAGCATACATTTTTATGCTGGTATAAAAAATACCAGCTTGCTATTTATTGTTAAAAAGAAAAAAGAAAAACAAAATTAGTAAATTCCACTGTGTAATTCAAATACAAATACCAGTTCATCTTCCTGTCATGGCTAGTTCCTGTCTCCTGGCATAGCCAGTTCAACTGTGATGGTTTCCTATAAACCAATCATTAGGCAGATTCTTACAGCAAGCACATTTCAAGCCTGCCTGACCCCTGACACACATGAATGTTTAACTGACAGCCCCCTGCATGTTTCTCTGCTGTCTGCCCCCTATCGTCAAATCAAATGTCATTGTGTGCACATGTTTGCATGCTAGTTAAATATGCCAAAATGGTAGAACTAGGCGATTAGTTTTGAAATAGTCCCTTTCCAATCATCTCTAAAATTTCATATTCTCTCGCACTGGGAATGTTTCCATTATTGTGGCATTGAATTTTCCTTACAACCTATAAGAGCCAATTAGCTACACTAGTTTCTTTTGTTCAGTTTAGACTGGCATAGTGATGACTGTGAATAAAGCCTGAAGATGAGTGTGTGCTGTCCTTTTCTGTCTTTTCAGAGAGTGCAGAAACCTATCAGAGGCAGATTCTGTCCATTTTCAGCATAGCCATGGGGATCAGCTTGCTGGGAGTGGCTTGCATTGCTCTTTACTGCAAAAACAAGTGAGTCCAAACTATCCTTGGAAGCTAGAATAACATTGTAACAATAACAAGTTTGAGTGTTTTTGAAGAGATATTGTGGAATGTGGATACATTAAAGTGCCCTTATTATGCTACTTTAAATGCCATCATTTTGTTTTGGAGGTCTCCTACAACAAGTTTACATGCATCAAAGGTCAAAAAACACAGTTTTTTTCATAATATACAGTGCACATCACCACACTTTCAGTGATTCTCAAACTACTCTACGAATGATTCAGTCTCTCCAAATCCCTCCTTTCTCTGATTGGCCAGATGGCCCATTCTGTTGTGACTGGTCTACCGCTTACAGTGTGTGTCGGAAGCTAAACGCCCATTACCATAACTGAACTTCAGCTCCGTCCGGAGGCTTCCTAAAGTTCAGTGATTGTACACAATGTAAAGATCGTAACGAAGACATCGATTTTATCAATCTGAGCACGAGACCGCTGATGAAACATTGGAATAACTAGTTATTCAACCCAAACCTCCATCGCAAGGACGACTTGAGCATGACATTTCTCAATGTTATGCTACTCATTCTGAGGTACATTATGAGTTGTTGCAACTTTAACTCCTCACCATGAGCATTAAAAAGTTTGTTGATGTGTATATTTCTTATTTATTGTAGTCCAAACATGGAAACTATCATTACTGGTGGTTTACTGATGGTGGTTGAGGAGAGATCCCTGACATGAGTGTAAAGAGCTTTGGGTGTACAGTATTACATACGAAAGCACTATATAAATGGCTCATTCATTCATTAACTATATCAATAATGGTGAATACATTAGCCAAGCATTAATATGAATGACTAATGTAACAAACATTTGTAAAACAAATCTTGCTCCATCCTTTATCCATACTCAAAGAAGTAAGAACTCGAGATGTGATGTGAGGGAATTTTCCCAGTGGTTAATCGATGTGTGACAACCGGTATCACAGGCAGGAGTTTTTCAAATTGCTAAATTTAAACCAAGATAAAATGCGCACAGCTACTTGGGCATTCATAATGTTTTCAATGTATTCCTATGAAAGTTAACGCGGCAGACTGGACATGCACTTTGAATGACTGCAGCTGTAAATGAATGACAGTGCAGCCGTGCATGAATGCTTGTGCGGCCAGGCTCATTTTACTTTCAGTTTCAGTTTAGAATTAGCGCCAATTCGAGGATGGGTTGCTTGAATTGCAGGTTCATGACAAAATTTACTTAAATATGCATTTACATTTTGCTTAGAAACCAAATCTTCCGCAGTCATCTTGTCTGTTAGCTCTTCGCTCGCGTGATAAATGAATTCTGGCTCCTGCTGCGTTTGTACTGCGACTCTCGTTCGGCTCACACTGTATTGAGCAGACGTTTCGTTTTTAATTGTAGGGTCTGATTGCTACCTGAACTAAATTATTTTATTACTATAAAAATCTAAACGACGATGGGGACGGTGCCTCGGTGGGCAAGTGATGCAACACCGACAATACTGACTATCGCAGCAAGCCTAGTAAGAACACAGTTTTAGGTTGTGGCCCACAGCTGATGTGCAGTAGTATTTCGGTAAAACAGTAAAAACTTGAGTTAGCCAGTTAGCTGGAGGCCTACACAATATAAAACACAAAACGATCTATTTTGAACACCCAGTAGAAAATATATACATCAATAATTCATACAACTACATGTTGTGATTTTGAGGTACCATCCGATCCAAATAAAATGGGTACTGACCCATCCTTCAAGAGCAGGCATCTTGCAAATCCCAAGTTGAACTCTGACATTTGAGAAGCAGTCATCAGTAAAATGATATTTGAGGGTGGACAATATAGGCGGGCATCATGCAAATGTCTTTTCTAGGTAAGTAGATTCATCATGCCATAGGATTTGAAACACAAACGACTCATACAGGCGGTTCAGAGGCGATTCTTTCTTTTGGTAGACAACTTTATTTAACATGCAGAATGTTTACATTCACAAACCGTTATACTACACACTGCATCAAAATGAATATTTGAAAAAACTGAACATGACCATCTCAGAGTTGCAGACGAGACTCCATCTCGCAAGGGGTGGAATCCCCGTGCTCTGCCTAGATCTAACCACAGAGAGCAAGATCTCTTATTTGTTGGTCTCCGCCGCGGCATCTCCTTTCCCTCCTTCAGAGAACAAGTGTTACATATGTAACAGAGACAATATTCGTTGTAAAAAAATGTTTTATAATAATTAAAATAATTTTGTATCTTTTTTAAATCATATGAAATCAATATGAATACACAAAGGGTACATTTCAAAGGATTTGTATGTTTTAAACTATATTAATAAAAAAAATAAAAAATAGCTTCTCTCTTCTGTCATTGACATCTCTTTGCACAAAATGAAATTCTGTGGTTTAAAATTGTATTAACACTTTGCAGGAGACAAAGAGAGAAGCACCGAGCCCACCTGACTGAAATACGCAACTTGAGGGACTGTACTGTCAATGCCTCGGGTCTCATGTCTAAATCCAGCCCCAGACTCGAGAGCACCCTCCAGCTTCAAAAGGTGACATCTCACAGCTGCCGTTTGTTTATGTTTCCGAGAACAATTTGCATGATGTCCATATTTGTGCTGACAGTGTGCATAATGATCACTTATGTGGGAAAAAAACCCTACATCTCCGCATCCATGCGTATGCCAAATATATACGTGAATGGTCGAAAATCAAGCCACCCACATGTGCTGTTATGGAGATTCAAATAAAGTCCCCTGTGCATAACAGCCACCAGTAATGAATACAATTGGCCAGCAGGCAGCTGAAGAAATGATGCCCTCCGCGGCTTTACTGCTTTTCCACCTGCTCCGAAGATCCCTCAAGCTGACAGAAATAACACTGCATGCAGCTCGGGGAGTAAACACTGCATATATCTGATGCAACAGTCAAAGGCAGCCAGCCACCTAGCTGATGAAGAACTGGATGAATAGAGTTGCATTATCCAAACTGGAAGATCAGACTCTCTCTGGTGCCACTTGGTGGTTCATTGTCATCACGTACAGAAATGTTGATGGCTCATGTTCCCATGTGCACTGTCACGTCCAATGAGAGTGAAGAGTCAAGCCTCAATTGCTCCCAATGGTTTACATTAACAGATGCTTTTAACCCAAATTAATTTGCACGAAAGTGCATATAGTGCGCAAATGACACTGGGTGTAGCATTATCAGCTCAGTGTCGCTCTTGCTAATCCGAGCATGCACAGAAAACCTTTAATTGGACCGCTTATATAATCGTCAGAAAAATCTGCTGAGCTAGCAGCAGACGTCTATAAAATTAATTTAAGGAGAGGCTGAAAGGGGGAGCTCCAATCTTTTCTCAAGACTTCACTTGAATTCAGCACGTTTCATACAACCCCCACTGCTGTTCTGCTTCTCTTCCTCTGAGTTTTCTCACCCTGCTAAGGCAATGAAAGGGTGGTCAGAAATCATCCAATTTTCTTGTTGGAAAGAAGAACAATGCTAACAGGTCCCCAAGGAAGCAGCAGTGTTAGAAAGACATGCTTTTTCAGCTGTAAGGCCCCAAACTAGTTTAAAGTCAAACTCAATCGTTTTAATGATGTTCCACAGGACAGGCAGAGGGAGGGAGATTTCACTAACTGGAATAACCGCATTATCAACTGTCTTTTCCTGCTCAGGCCACATTGGGGGGTATGGGATACTTATTGATGGCTGTTCTTGAAATGTGCTGGGTTATATTAAGATAATGGCTTTAATTTTAAGAGGGGACAGAAAAAAATACATTAGAAATTCATTAATGTAATCTTGTCTGTGATTAATTTCTGACTGGAGTAGTTGAAAAGGGAGAATAATCAGTGTGTCTTACTTAATCTGCAGTTTAAATGTAAAGTCTAATTAAAGTGGCTTTCCCTCACTGAGGGGCCTGTATATCACAGAGTGAACATCTATATACGGCCTCTCTTCGGGGTTCATGATCCCTTTATTCCGTCTTTGGCATGTGTTCTCCTACAGGGGAAGTGAGATGAGATGCTGTACAACACAAGAGCAATCATACGTGTCATTTATGGCTGGTCGTGTCCACCCCACTTGCTTGCGGCACGGATGTGTATAATACAGAGGAAGCATCTCTAATTGCAGAACAGGAGTTTTCATTTTGTTAGTGTGTGTTATAATGAGCGGCAATCCGGCGCCGGAATTAGATTTTAATGTTTTGCTGAGTGGTAGTTGCAGTTGTCATCATTGGTGGAAAGCCAGTCCGTTCTAGTCATGAAACAAAGCGCAACCAAAGTGCTTTCCCATTTCTCATATCACTACCATTCAAAAGTGAAAGAAATTAAATGTAGCTAGGACGCACTAAATTGATCAAAAATAACAGTAAATATATTCATACTGTTACAGATTTCTGTATAAAAAAAAAAAAAACTGTTTAATTTAACCTTTCTAATGATCAGCTGCAAGAAAACGAGACTAATCGCTTCAGGAAATTAAGTTTTTGCCCTCAAATAAAATACATTTAAAAAATATATTATTTATTTAGACATATTACTCTTTGTACTGCATTTTTGATCAACTAAGCCTTGGTAAGCATGATATACTTTGTACCAACCCCAAACATGTAGTGAATATACAATACTGTTCAGCCCCAATTTGGACTTATTCAAATGAGTTCTATTAGGACAGACCCTGAAAAATCTTACTGCTGGACCAACAAGTCATATTCGAGCCCCAGTCGCTGATCCATGCATTCATCCACTGACCTACAAAATCCTGGGCAGAGTGAGAATGAATTCAAGAATGGAGTTGTCAAATTAAATGTCACAAAATTATTCAGGCATGTGAACTTGGTTGGAAAGAGTGATTGCTCTTTCAACCCAGTCCGTAATAACTTAGCCATTCAATGTGCTATTGAAATTGTTTTTAAATAATTCTATGGACATTTCTAAACACAATGTTATGTTTACATTTCAAAGTTGATTACAAACTTGACCTGATCTGTTTAATCAAATCCATAAAAAATCATTTGAAATTATTTTTCATAACCTATTTAATATTCATGAACGGAGCCTTTAACATTTTGACATCTCAGCCAGCACTTCTGTGCATCCACTCTTCCAACTTTCTAACGCTCACTTTGATAACACCCATGAAACATTCACACATGGACAGAAAGAGTCATACATGCATAGAAATGATCATCAGTGAGGTCATCCAATTACAGTTCTGTTTGCTTGCAATAATATATTTTATTTCCTGTTCATCTCTACAGAGCAGAAGAGCCCATGGTTTCTCCTCTCCGCAGGCGGCCAGCATAGTTCTCAGCAGCTCTAAAGTCTCCCTCCCAAATCATAATCGCAGTCTCTCCATGGGGAAGCGCTGCAGGTACTTTCCCAGAGCTTCACATCTATTGTAAAACTTCTGACACTCTGTCCCTCTCCACAGAAGTGAAAGCAATGGAGGAAGAAATGTAATCAGCTCTCAATATGGCACCATATGTTAACGTCAAAAAACAAACCACTTAAAAAATAATAATAATTGCAATTGGTAACAACCATATAATTAACATTTTGGAATTACAGTATTTTTTCCACAGTAGTATTTTACACGCATTTGTTTATCTAGAATGTTAGCGTTTAAGCCATGGTAACCTCAGCTGTCTTGTGTCCATTGTTTGGAATAACCCGTGATCTTTGTCTTCTCACTTTGCAAGCTTTTATGTTTCTACAGAAGCTGCTCTTTCTCCTCAAGCCCCGCCCTGAAACACAAAGTAACCAATTATCGAGCTGTCTCAAAGTGGACACCGCCCATCTCTAGAGCGGGCCATCATCTCAGTGGTGGATCTCGAGATTCTCTTCATTCCTATAAACATCTCCAGGAGGTGGAGGTCAATGAGGTGATGCCACAATCTTTGAGGAGGTGAGCAATAAAATGCGAAATGTTTTTGTAGTATGACTTACGCCCGTTTCACACCGCAAGCGTGAGCAGTGCATGAGCAGAACTTCAGCGTAACTACACCGTCACTGCAGCTGCAGACGCTCGAGAGTATTCACACTGGAAGCGTTTGTACAGCGTCACAGCAGCGGCTCCCACAATGCTAGAGCCTATACCTGTCTGAGTATTACATACTAAACTAAAATACATTTTATTATATTTTCTGGCTAGTTTACTTTATTTTTTATAATCATAACCATACTTTCACCCAAACTGAATAATTAGAACAAATTTAAATTGGTAAATCTTCAACAGATATTTTTTATTCTTCGTTTTATTTTCGGACATATTCCAGTTATTGTTCAAATACACTACACGTGCTTCTTGTGTGCATTTTAAGCACTTTTTGTGTGAAATCATATTTATTTTGTCCTTTAAAAGTGTGCTTTCACTTTAATTGAGCGTCAGCAGCGCAGCAAAAATAGGCTCGCCACCGAAACCCACGGTTCACTGCTGCTCACGTGACGCTCCTGCTTGACGCTCACGCGCTGCTCCTGCTCCCGGTGTGAATGCACACATTGATTAACATGGGCGGCGAAAAAAATATGCGCCACTCACGCTTGCGGTGTGAAACGGCCGTAACATGCTTGGCATTATTTATTTTTATTAGCTCCAACTGCAAAACTTCTAAGCACAGTGTTGTTTATTTTTTTATCAGATTCTTTAGGCCACTTTTATGTTTCATTTTTTTTTATAATCTTTATCAAAACCATGTGTTTATTTTATAAAAAATGTATTAATATATTTTATTACTCTTGTTTTAGACCGGACTTTCAATCGCTAAAACATAAAAATATTTTAAAAATATTAATTACATATTAATTACATCTAAAACTTAGATTATCTTATCATTGTTAAATTATGCCAAAAAAGGAATTGTGTGCACTAATGATACATAAAATGATACTAATAATAAAAAAACTAGTAATAAAAATCTGAAATGTGATGGAAATTACATTTGTCGGGTCAGAAAAAGGATTTTAAAATATATTCTTCTATGATATGTAAAGTTTAAGTATGTGGTCAGTAAGATTTTTTTCTTTTATTCAGTGACAATGCATTAAATTGATCAATAGCGACAGTAAACCATTTATAATTTATATTTTATTTCTATCTTTTTTTAACATTCCAATCCAGATTTTTTGCTGATAATTCAATACTGAATCGAAAGAAATTCATTGTGATGTTCAAAAAACATCACAATAGAACTGTTATACTGTATTTTTATTGTATCTTTATTTATCAAATAAGCACTGCATTGGTGAGCATAAGAGACTTCTTTAAAATATATATATTTTTTTTTTTTTTTTCGAACACAAACCTTTGGACATTGTTTGACACTGATAGACACGAACAAGGGACACCAGCGGACAATAACGCTCGGTTTATTTAATGTGTGCGCTGCAGTTCTGTCACTTTAATTGCTCGAGCTCTTTAAATCATTCATTAGTTAGAAGACACCATTCTGAAAGAGATTCCAACTAATCTTTTATTTTTGAACTATTTTGTGAACTATATCTTAATCTTTATAGTTATCGTCCTTGGTGCGAACGGCCCTTTACTCTTGAATTTAAGCAATATTCTCATTTCCATGCCAACTTGATCTAGCTTCACAGTGACTTGTAAACTCACTGCCAAACTCTCTCTATTTGACCTCTTTCCATAATTTACATTCTTAAACAGTGCAGCTTTGAGCTTGGAGACTCATTTAAGGGCTGTGATCAAGCACAAACGTACTAACACGCTTACAGAAGGGGGTTTTCTTTTTCCCAGTGTGTCAGCAGCAGGGATCTCTTCTTTTTTTTCTTTTTCTTTTTTCTTTTTTTTTGGGGGGGGGGGGGAGCTTGACTTTTGCTTAATTAATTTAAGCTTGTGTCTGAAAGCACAACCAGTGGGTTATCCCTCTATAGGGGTTCCACAGTCTCCAGCTCTTGTTATTATTATTCTTGATTAATTAAATATTGATAAGCCTTTCTGAACCTTTCTCAGGCCAGTCTTGGCCGGCCCAGAGAGAGACAGGCTGGGGCTGAACTGACCTATTTCTAGACTTAACTGCTTTAAAACACCAACACCATCCCCGAACCTCTCTCTTGTTGCCATGGAGACACCCTCCAGTCTAATGGAGAGAAAAAAAGAAGTGAGGAGAAGGGGAAGAGAGAGAGAGAGAGAGAGAGAGAGAGAGAGAGAGAGAGAGAGAGAGAGAGAGAGAGAGAGAGATAGGGATGCACAGCTCGCTTATCCCCTTCACTATGACAGCAGGACCCCCACAGTATGTTGTCAGTTTTCTAAAAAAAAAAAAAAAAAGTCTGCAAAGACACATATTTACCTGTCAGAGATGAAATATGGATTGAAACAGTGTGTGCCATCGGTGCAGTTATATTTAGATATTGTTTTGATTTGCTGAGATCTGCCGGATTAACCTGCAGCTAGAATACACTTTTAATACCCGTGCATTGTGTTATAGGGCTCAATTATTTAAGCCCTGTTATTTAACAGTCTTTGATGTCAGACAATAACTCTGTGGTTAGATGAGCTGGGTTTCATGGAAGTGACAAAACATACCATTTTTTATGCATCTGATTTGGTGATATTTAAATGTCGCCATGTCAAGGTATAGATGAGAGGGTGATAACTGTGCCAGTTTGAACCTCAGGATCGAGAAAGCCACAAAATTCCCTATGATTTTACATCTGACAAACCCTAGATAAACCACTCAGGTCACGTCGCAAGATCTGAGTGTTGCTCCACAACAGTCACCCAGGAAAAAACCAACAGATGTTTTGCTCTTTCACCACAAGGTATGCTGGATTCGATAAGAAGTCTCCTCCTGCAGATCAAAACCACAGCTAAATAAAGTAGCATGGTCTTTAAAAAACTGAGGGATAAACAGGCTTTGTTAAAAAAAATATTTTATATATAATATATATAATATATATATATATATATATATATATATATATATATATAAAATAAACTTAATTAAAGTTTCATTGAAAGAGTTCTCTGGTGACACATGCAGAACTTCTCCAGTCATTTGCGCCGCGGCACACTTATTCATAGTGCGGAAGAGAAGAGCTGCTGGTACTTTTGTTATTTTTTGTTTTTACTTTCGTTTCATGCTCCTTAAAAAGCCTTAAATTCAGTTGTATCAAATTTAATATTTTTTAAGATCTCTTAAACGGTTAGTTTACCCAAAAATGAAAATGTGTTGTTTATCTGCTTACCCCCTGGGCATCCAAGATGAAGGTGTGTTTGTTTCTTCAGTAGAACACAAATGAAGATTTATTACTCCAACCGTTGCCGTATAAAGCATGTCAATGGGGTGTTTTCTATGAGAGCCACTATGAGAGTAAAAAACACATAGACATACAAATCCACATTAAACCCTGTGGCTCATGGCAACACCTTGATGTCTTAAACTAAGGGATAGTTCACTTTGATATGTTTTAGCTTACCTCATGGGTATCCGAGATGTAGGAGTATTTGTTTCCCCAGTAGTTTCAATTTTGATAATTTTAGGTCAAACCGTTCTTGTCTGTGCCTCACATAATGCAGGTCTATGGTCACCACCTCAAAGAGCATACACAGAGAAGTCCAAATTAAACAATCCCCTATCGTAAGTACACACTGATGGCCTAAGACACGAAACGAGCGGTTTGTGTGAGAAAACGAACAGTATTTATTTCGTTTTTACCTCTTGTACACCACAGGAAACACGCACGCGCGCCCTCGGATCAGTCGGACGTAGTGGTGTACAAGAGGTAAAAACAATATAAATACTGTTCGTTTTCTCACACAAACCCCTAGAATATTCAGTGTGAATATTCTGCTTGACCTTATTCTACATCCCTTAATCCTACCCAATACCTAAACCTAAATGCTACAAAAGCTACCTTAATAACTATTAATAAGCATTGCATTAGGAGTGTATTGAGGAAAAAGTCATAGTTAATAGTGAATGTGTTCATATCTATCCATCCATCTGTCTATCCATCCATCCATGATTGCGCCAGGTTTTGACCTTCAACGGCGGAAGTAATGGCATTGGGAATACTAGATGAGATTCGTCTGATACGAGGTCAAAAAAGAATAACACAAATACTTTTGGTTTCTCGCAGAAACCGAACATTTAGTGTTTTAAGATATCAATGTGTCGCCACGAGACGCTGTGTTTTATATGGATTAGTATGTCTGTGTTTTTTACTCTCATAGAAATACACCCCATTGACATGCATTATACGAGCATTGATTGGAGTTATAAATCTTTATTTGTGTTCTACTGAAGAAACAAACACACCTACATCTTGGATGCCCTGGGGGTAAGCAGATAAACAACAAATTTTTGGTGAACTATCCCTTTAAATATTTTGTTTGATACAAGAAGAGTCTTTATTATCAAACAAGATTATATGTATAACTACTCTAAATATTTGATTTATATTTAATATTTTAAAATATGATAATTTATCATTTTGAGGTATAAATCTTTTTTTTTTCACAGAAACTGTATTTTAACTATACTCAAAGGGATAGTTCACTTTAAAATGAAAACTCTGTCATCCTTTACTCACCCTCATGTTGTTTCAAACCTGCATGGATTTCTTTCTTCAGCTGAACACAAGGAAGATATTTCGAAGAATGTCAGGAACCAAACAGATAACTGGAGCCATTGACTCCATAGTATTTTTTTTCTACTATGGAAGTCAATGGTTTCAATAAACTGTTTAAAGTAAACTATCCCTTTAAGATATTGGTTTTTACAGCCAGAGATAGATCTTCCTCTACCTGTTAATTTGATTTTTACAGATCTTTAAAAAATAAAGCGTCTTAAAAAGCCTTAAATTTGATTTTAAAAACCCTGCCACAGGCACACAGCCCAAGCTGCTGATTATACATAATTACACTGAGATTCAAAATTCCCACCACCTTGAAATCATTTCATCTCCGCTGTGATTGTTTTATTTTATTTTTTGTTAGGCTAAACAATTATTTTCAGTTTTATTATTTTCTCTCAGTGGCTGAGCACTTTATTTCATGTGTAATGGACAGAATCAGTGGATAAAAACATGCAAGTACTAATTCCCTCGGTTTCTCGCTCTCCAGGTGCCAGTCTCACTCGGACAACAATCAACAAAGCCGTTGCAATCTGAATATGCAAATAACGCTTTCCGCCCATTCTAAAGGAAAGATGGGCTACACCGATGTTCCGTGCACTCGTCTTGACCAGGGAACGACCTTTCCTCCCCCTTCTTTCCGAGCCCACTCCGTACCCATTATCCCCTCCGTTCAGGGACCTGATTTTGGGGATGGGGGCGGGAACAAGCTGCACAACGGGGATAGGGGAGCTTCCAGCTACAATCTAATCAATCCTGAGGCGGTGGCAAATTCCAGCCGATCACTTGCCAACTCCTCTGTGATGGTGCAGGATCCACAGACACTCACCTGCTCCGAGTCTGCACTGATGTCAAGGGGCCAAATCAAACACAAAAGCCTTGTTACCTACACAACGGCCTTGGGATCAGGCACAAGCTCCAGAAGAGCAAAGACTGTAATTTCTATGAGCGTACCGGGATCAGGGGCGAAAACCACGCAGTTCGCCGCCAACCTGCTATCTAAGGCTACCGGAAGAGAGGAGGAAGCGCAGCAGGGGGGCGGTTTACTAACCCCATTCGCGGGGGGTGAAAAAGACAGCTCCTTTCCCAATGGGATTAGAGGTGTGGCCTGCCTCACATACCCCAAGAGCTGATTGGATAAATTAAAACATTGCTTTGTAAACTCCACGTTGGTGTGGATGGGGCTGCGACGTCCCCGCTTGTGCAAGACACTTACTTTTGGAACTATTTTACTGCATTGTGAAGTACTACAACTACTGACAACTGAATTTAAAACACTGCATTACTGACGACACAATGTGAATAGATGCGAGAGAATGAAGACTTGGGTGGGTTGTTGATCTCGAGAGGTACTGAAAAGGATTTATATGCCACTATTTAACAAAAGCTTCAATTTAGAAACCAAATAGTGTGTCATCTCAATGTTGTTTCTCTACTGTAAAGAAGAAAAAAATATAATAGATGTCAAAACTATATGTATGTCATATATTCCATGTATATGGCATACCGAGTGACGAAAATAAAGATGCGAAACATGGTAATGCAGAAGCTTTTTTTTTTTTTTTTTTTCAAATAACTGCTGTTCTATAATCTCAGCCCAGCTCTGTCTTTTTGTCTGTTTTGCTTGAGGTCTTGAGAAGAAAAAGGCAGTTTCTGAATAAAATCTGAATGTCACCCTGTCATTTGATCAGAGAGTATCTGCCCGTAACAGTGCGATCGATGTTGTGTATCTCACACCTTCTGTTTTTAGCAGAGCTCGCCGAGCACCACAGCCAGGTATCTGCAACTATCGCCTGAAACGATCCAACGAACGTGCTGAACGGAGAGAAACCGGCAGAGTCACCGTCTGTCTCCATGGCAACAGAGATCGGATGCGGCAGACTCTCTATCCAACAAGACCATCAACGGATTTAATCATTTACTTGTTTATCTCCTGTGAAAGTAGCTCTTGCTAATTAAGCCCAGATTCATTATTTTGCATTAGCTATTTTGAAACCGTAAAAGGGGAGGAAAAAAAGTTTCCTTAACTAGCTCGTTTTATTTTTTTTCAGGTGAGGGTGGAATTAATCAGCAGAAAGATTAAAGCACAGTGTCATTGATGTCTCTCATCGTGTTTACCTCAAACGAGGGCAATGCGGGCGAGTCGTACCCCGAACGCTTTATGAATTATCGGGCTAATTTTCTGAGCGTGAGCCACAGCGTGAGTTGACATTATAATCCAAACAAGAAAAAAAACGCAACCTCTGCCTGCCTGCACCAACAATTTCTTTCACAAGAGCCCCAGAGATGCAATATTTGGCATGTTTTTTTTATTTTATTTGCATTAATTCGCAGACAAACATTTGTTTTGTTCTAATACACCATGCCCCTCTGCAGATCTTGTGTGAGCCATTGGCTTTGAAACTCATGAGAGATCCTTTCATTTTGTGAGAACATTACACATGTTCATCCAACAGCTTAATATTCAATCTCAAGTCAATCTTTGCTCCATTGGGAGGAAGTCACGCAAACACTGACGTAATGTACAAAGAGCCGGTGTCCTGTGTGCGTGTGTTTTTGGTAGAACACTGCAGCCCTGTTTGAGTTTCGGAAGAACAGGCCTATTTCTCATCTATACTGATATATTAATAAAGGCAGGATGTTTCTTCAGACAGGCTGCTAACATTAGAAAGAGTACAACAGCACAGCGTAACAGTGGTAGACCAACAAATGCTGGTGGGAAATGAGTGCAGAGCTGAACAAAAAGCGTAGACAATGTAGACGCAATGAGGGCAGTGGCAAGAAGTGAAACGTATCTGTCACCTGGAATGAGCTGCAGTAACGTATAAATTACTCCTTTCGCAGCAATGTACCTTTGGTTTGTCATGTTACATTTTTTTGATTTGTGTGAAGAATTCACTCTCTCTAGACTGTTTGCACTGGCCTAGAATAAAATGCATAATTTCCTAATAACTGAAACATTTTCACAATTCTACTCACAGCCCAAAACAAAGACGCTTTCTGATGGATGACTGGTTTTTTCATTATTCAATAGATAAAAGATAATGAATAATGAGTGCATTCAGTGAAATGTTGGATAAACAGATTGCACATTTTAAATAGCTTGGTTGGATGTGAAGGATGAAGATCTTCTCGTGTTTAGAGACAAACACATTTTATATTATAAATGGGATACTTAAGCAATATCACTTGCAAATCATTGCAATCTATGATGAAATGGAAGTCATTTGCCCTGTATTTTTATCATATGAAAAATGTCACAAAATGTGATTATTGCTAACCAGTGGGTCGTTTATATTAAAAGGCGCATTCAGTGGTTATTATAGCACTGTTCTTTGTGAACATTATCGATACTATACTGTTGTTAGAAGAGTCATTTGTCATTAGTCTCTTTAGTTTTATGTAAATGACACTGATACCAGTGAATTTTACACAGAATCTGCAGGTTAGAGTAGTGTGTGTTCTGAAAGGTAGTGTGCGTTCTGAAAGGTAGTGTGCGTTCTGAAAGGTAGTGGGCGTTCTGAAAGGTACTGTGCGTTCTGAAAGGTAGTGTGTGTTCTGAAAGGTAGTGTGCGTTCTGAAAGGTAGTGTGCGTTCTGAAAGGTAGTGGGCGTTCTGAAAGGTACTGTGCGTTCTGAAAGGTAGTGTGCGTTCTGAAAGGTAGTGGGCGTTCTGAAAGGTACTGTGCGTTCTGAAAGGTAGGGGGCGTTCTGAAAGGTAGGGGGCGTTCTGAAAGGTAAGGGGCGTTCTGAAAGGTAAGGGGCGTTCTGAAAGGTACTGTGCGTTCTGAAAGGTAGTGGGCGTTCTGAAAGGTAGGGGGCGTTCTGAAAGGTAGGGGGCGTTCTGAAAGGTAGGGGGCGTTCTGAAAGGTAGTGGGCGTTCTGAAAGGTAGTGGGCGTTCTGAAAGGTAGGGGACGTTCTGAAAGGTAGGGGACGTTCTGAAAGGTACTGTGCGTTCTGAAAGGTACTGTGCGTTCTGAAAGGTACTGTGCGTTCTGAAAGGTACTGTGCGTTCTGAAAGGTACTGTGCGTTCTGAAAGGTAGTGGGCGTTCTGAAAGGTAGTGGGCGTTCTGAAAGGTAGTGGGCGTTCTGAAAGGTAGTGGGCGTTCTGAAAGGTAGGGGACATTCTGAAAGGTACTGTGCGTTCTGAAAGGTACTGTGCGTTCTGAAAGGTACTGTGCGTTCTGAAAGGTACTGTGCGTTCTGAAAGGTACTGTGCGTTCTGAAAGGTAGTGGGCATTCTGAAAGGTAGTGGGCGTTCTGAAAGGTAGTGTGCGTTCTGAAAGGTAGGGGACATTCTGAAAGGTACTGTGCGTTCTGAAAGGTACTGTGCGTTCTGAAAGGTACTGTGCGTTCTGAAAGGTACTGTGCGTTCTGAAAGGTAGTGGGCGTTCTGAAAGGTAGTGGGCGTTCTGAAAGGTAGGGGGCGTTCTGAAAGGTAGGGGGCGTTCTGAAAGGTAGGGGACGTTCTGAAAGGTACTGTGCGTTCTGAAAGGTACTGTGCGTTCTGAAAGGTACTGTGCGTTCTGAAAGGTACTGTGCATTCTGAAAGGTAGTGGGCGTTCTGAAAGGTAGTGTGCGTTCTGAAAGGTAGGGGACATTCTGAAAGGTACTGTGCGTTCTGAAAGGTACTGTGCGTTCTGAAAGGTAGGGGGCGTTCTGAAAGGTAGGGGGCGTTCTGAAAGGTAGTGGGCGTTCTGAAAGGTAGGGGGCGTTCTGAAAGGTAGGGGGCGTTCTGAAAGGTAGGGGGCGTTCTGAAAGGTAGGGGACGTTCTCAAAGGTAGGGGGCGTTGTGAAAGGTAGTGGGCGTTCTGAAAGGTAGTGGCCGTTCTGAAAGGTAAGGGGCGTTCTGAAAGGTAAGGGGCGTTCTGAAAGGTAGGGGACGTTCTGAAAGGTAGTGCGTGTTCTGAAAGGTAGTGCGTGCTCTGAAAGGTAGTGCGTGTTCTGAAAGGTAGTGGACGTTCTGAAAGGTAGTGGGCGTTCTGAAAGGTAGTGGGCGTTCTGAAAGGTAGTGGGCGTTCTGAAAGGTAAGGGGCGTTCTGAAAGGTAGGGGGCGTTCTGAAAGGTAGGGGGCGTTCTGAAAGGTAGTGTGCGTTCTGAAAGGTAGGGGACGTTCTGAAAGGTAGGGGACGTTCTGAAAGGTAGGGGACGTTCTGAAAGGTAGGGGACGTTCTGAAAGGTAGGGGACGTTCTGAAAGGTAGTGGGCGTTCTGAAAGGTACTGTGCGTTCTGAAAGCTAGTGTGTGTTCTGAAAGGTAGTGTGTGTTCTGAAAGGTAGTGGGCGTTCTGAAAGGTACTGTGCGTTCTGAAAGGTAGGGGGCGTTCTGAAAGGTAGGGGGCGTTCTGAAAGGTAGTGCGCGTTCTGAAAGGTAGTGCGCGTTCTGAAAGGTAGTGTGCGTTCTGAAAGGTAGTGTGCGTTCTGAAAGGTAGTGGGCGTTCTGAAAGGTAGTGGGCGTTCTGAAAGGTAGTGGGCGTTCTGAAAGGCAGTGTGCGTTCTGAAAGGTAGGGGACATTCTGAAAGGTACTGTGCGTTGTGAAAGGTAGGGGGCGTTCTGAAAGGTAGTGGGCGTTCTGAAAGGTACTGTGCGTTGTGAAAGGTAGGGGGCGTTCTGAAAGGTAGTGGGCGTTCTGAAAGGTAGGGGGCGTTCTGAAAGGTAGGGGGCGTTCTGAAAGGTAGGGGGCGTTCTGAAAGGTAGGGGGCGTTCTGAAAGGTAGGGGACGTTCTGAAAGGTACTGTGCGTTCTGAAAGGTACTGTGCGTTCTGAAAGGTACTGTGCGTTCTGAAAGGTAGTGGGCATTCTGAAAGGTAGTGGGCGTTCTGAAAGGTAGTGTGCGTTCTGAAAGGTAGGGGACATTCTGAAAGGTACTGTGCGTTCTGAAAGGTAGGGGGCGTTCTGAAAGGTAGGGGGCGTTCTGAAAGGTAGTGGGCGTTCTGAAAGGTAGGGGGCGTTCTGAAAGGTAGGGGGCGTTCTCAAAGGTAGGGGGCGTTGTGAAAGGTAGTGGGCGTTCTGAAAGGTAGTGGGCGTTCTGAAAGGTAAGGGGCGTTCTGAAAGGTAAGGGGCGTTCTGAAAGGTAGTGGGCGTTCTGAAAGGTAGTGGGCGTTCTGAAAGGTAGTGGGCGTTCTGAAAGGCAGTGTGCGTTCTGAAAGGTAGGGGACGTTCTGAAAGGTACTGTGCGTTGTGAAAGGTAGGGGGCGTTCTGAAAGGTAGTGGGCGTTCTGAAAGGTACTGTGCGTTGTGAAAGGTAGGGGGCGTTCTGAAAGGTAGTGGGCGTTCTGAAAGGTAGGGGGCGTTCTGAAAGGTAGGGGGCGTTCTGAAAGGTAGGGGGCGTTCTGAAAGGTAGGGGGCGTTCTGAAAGGTAGGGGACGTTCTGAAAGGTACTGTGCGTTCTGAAAGGTACTGTGCGTTCTGAAAGGTACTGTGCGTTCTGAAAGGTAGTGGGCATTCTGAAAGGTAGTGGGCGTTCTGAAAGGTAGTGTGCGTTCTGAAAGGTAGGGGACATTCTGAAAGGTACTGTGCGTTCTGAAAGGTAGGGGGCGTTCTGAAAGGTAGGGGGCGTTCTGAAAGGTAGTGGGCGTTCTGAAAGGTAGGGGGCGTTCTGAAAGGTAGGGGGCGTTCTGAAAGGTAGGGGGCGTTCTGAAAGGTAGGGGACGTTCTCAAAGGTAGGGGGCGTTGTGAAAGGTAGTGGGCGTTCTGAAAGGTAGTGGGCGTTCTGAAAGGTAAGGGGCGTTCTGAAAGGTAAGGGGCGTTCTGAAAGGTAGGGGACGTTCTGAAAGGTAGTGCGTGTTCTGAAAGGTAGTGCGTGTTCTGAAAGGTAGTGGACGTTCTGAAAGGTAGTGGGCGTTCTGAAAGGTAGTGGGCGTTCTGAAAGGTAGTGGGCCTTCTGAAAGGTAAGGGGCGTTCTGAAAGGTAAGGGGCGTTCTGAAAGGTAAGGGGCGTTCTGAAAGGTAGGGGGTGTTCTGAAAGGTAGGGGGCGTTCTGAAAGGTAGTGTGCGTTCTGAAAGGTAGGGGACGTTCTGAAAGGTAGGGGACGTTCTGAAAGGTAGGGGACGTTCTGAAAGGTAGTGGGCGTTCTGAAAGGTAGTGGGCGTTCTGAAAGGTACTGTGCGTTCTGAAAGGTACTGTGCGTTCTGAAAGCTAGTGTGTGTTCTGAAAGGTAGTGTGTGTTCTGAAAGGTAGGGGGCGTTCTGAAAGGTAGGGGGCGTTCTGAAAGGTAGTTCTGAAAGGTAGGGGGCGTTCTGAAAGGTAGTGTGCGTTCTGAAAGGTAGGGGACGTTCTGAAAGGTAGGGGACGTTCTGAAAGGTAGGGGACGTTCTGAAAGGTAGTGGGCGTTCTGAAAGGTAGTGGGCGTTCTGAAAGGTACTGTGCGTTCTGAAAGGTACTGTGCGTTCTGAAAGCTAGTGTGTGTTCTGAAAGGTAGTGTGTGTTCTGAAAGGTAGGGGGCGTTCTGAAAGGTAGGGGGCGTTCTGAAAGGTAGGGGGCGTTCTGAAAGGTAGTTCTGAAAGGTAGGGGGCGTTCTGAAAGGTAGTGTGCGTTCTGAAAGGTAGGGGACGTTCTGAAAGGTAGGGGACGTTCTGAAAGGTAGGGGACGTTCTGAAAGGTAGTGGGCGTTCTGAAAGGTAGTGGGCGTTCTGAAAGGTACTGTGCGTTCTGAAAGGTACTGTGCGTTCTGAAAGCTAGTGTGTGTTCTGAAAGGTAGTGTGTGTTCTGAAAGGTAGGGGGCGTTCTGAAAGGTAGGGGGCGTTCTGAAAGGTAGGGGGCGTTCTGAAAGGTAGTGCGCGTTCTGAAAGGTAGTGCGCGTTCTGAAAGGTAGTGTGCGTTCTGAAAGGTAAGGGGCGTTCTGAAAGGTAGTGGGCGTTCTGAAAGGTAGTGTGCGTTCTGAAAGGTAGTGGGCGTTCTGAAAGGTAGTGTGCGTTCTGAAAGGTAGTGGGCGTTCTGAAAGGTAGGGGACGTTCTGAAAGGTAAGGGGCGTTCTGAAAGGTAGTGGGCGTTCTGAAAGGTAGTGGGCGTTCTGAAAGGTAGTGGGCGTTCTGAAAGGTAGTGTGCGTTCTGAAAGGTAGTGGGCGTTCTGAAAGGTAGTGGGCGTTCTGAAAGGTAGTGGGCGTTCTGAAAGGTAAGGGGCGTTCTGAAAGGTAGTGGGCGTTCTGAAAGGTAGTGTGCGTTCTGAAAGGTAGTGGGCGTTCTGAAAGGTAGTGTGCGTTCTGAAAGGTAGTGTGCGTTCTGAAAGGTAGTGGGCGTTCTGAAAGGTAGTGGGCGTTCTGAAAGGTAGTGGGCGTTCTGAAAGGTACTGTGCGTTCTGAAAGGTAGGGGGCGTTCTGAAAGGTAGGGGGCGTTCTGAAAGGTAGGGGGCGTTCTGAAAGGTACTGTGCGTTCTGAAAGGTAGGGGGCGTTCTGAAAGGTAGGGGGCGTTCTGAAAGGTAGTGGGCGTTCTGAAAGGTACTGTGCGTTCTGAAAGGTAAGGGGCGTTCTGAAAGGTAGTGGGCGTTCTGAAAGGTAGTGGGCGTTCTGAAAGGTAGGGGACGTTCTGAAAGGTACTGTGCGTTCTGAAAGGTAGTGTTCTGAAAGGTAGTGTGTGTTCTGAAAGGTAGTGTGTTCTGAAAGGTAGTGTGTGTTCTGAAAGGTAGTGCGTGTTCTGAAAGGTAGTGGGCGTTCTGAAAGGTACTGTGCGTTCTGAAAGGTAGTGCGCGTTCTGAAAGGTAGTGTGCTTTCTGAAAGGTAAGGGACATTCTGAAAGGTAGGGGACATTCTGAAAGGTAGGGGACGTTCTGAAAGGTAGTGTGCGTTCTGAAAGCTAGTGTGCGTTCTGAAAGCTAGTGTGCGTTCTGAAAGGTAGGGGGCGTTCTGAAAGGTAGGGGACGTTCTGAAAGGTAGGGGGCGTTCTGAAAGGTAGTGTGCGTTCTGAAAGGTAGGGGGCGTTCTGAAAGGTAGGGGGCGTTCTGAAAGGTAGGGGGCGTTCTGAAAGGTAGTGTGCGTTCTGAAAGGTAGTGGGCGTTCTGAAAGGTACTGTGCGTTCTGAAAGGTAGTGTGTGTTCTGAAAGGTAGTGCCTGTTAGGGTGTGGGGTTAGGTTTAGGGTTATGGTTAGGGCTGGGACGTCCAATCATGTTCCTGTTTTGTAAGCTCATCTAAAGTGAGAACTAGCTATGCCTTGTAAAGCTTTTGCAAAGAAGATTTAAAGGCTCAGTTTCTTCTAAACACTAGAAACAAACAACACAGAGTGATACAGCACAAATATGCATTTCTAGATGCCAAAAATTAAACTTACACTTGATATAAAAATGAAAACTACACCTCAGCAATATCATAATAAAAAGGAATTAAACAAGCAGCAAAATAAACAAAGAACAAAAAGCAAGTAAATATAAATTGAAAAATAAGCAACAAAATCAAAGTGAAGAGGTTTATTCATGTTATATCAAGTGTACAGTTAAATGTTTTGTTTATCTGTGTATCACTCTGTTGTTGTTTCCCTTTTTCTGTTTAGAAGAAAACTGTGAAATTGCTTCAAATCAGTTGATTAAAAATTGTTCCGGTGAGTATGAGTCCGGTAAGTATGTGACAAAATATATTTGAATATTTTACAATTTTATCTATGGTAAATAAAACCCATTAAATAGGATTTCCACAATGAAATTCACAGTGAATAGACTGTTTTCAATAAACCAGGATTAGTGATGTGACAAATCTTAGACTGACAATATCATAATGAGATACATATGATTTAAAAATGGTTTAATCTAAGCTTTTCCTCTGGCAATCCGTTAACAAACAACAGATGCAACTGATCTGTTGCATCCGTGTTACTTTCCCTTCCAAACTGACTTTGTGCCACACCTAGCACCAACTACACCCAGACAGTGATAGACTCTGTCTGACCACTGCCTGCATCACTCCAGCTGACATACTACAATTACTAACACATTAACGCATTTATTAAATCATGGACATCACTGCATATGTAACTGGCTTTACATTTTTAAATGCAATATGGTGTCTATGCAATGTTGTTTTGGAGGTTGCCTACAACAGGTTTATATGCATCCAAACACTATTTTTCTCAATATACATTGCAGCAGAAAAGGTTTGATAAAATATTGGGTCATCCTAAACCCCTCCTTTTCTATAGCCTTCTCTACTCACATGACCCAGTCTGTTGTGATTGGTCTGCCGCTTACAGAGCACATCTCAGCGCTTGTATACACATGGGACCAAGTCACACACGTGCAAGTCTCAAGTAACTCTCAAGTCTTAACCTTCAAGTCTCAAGTATGTCAAGTCCTGTAGTAGGTCAAGTCACCTTATTTTTGTAATTTTACCTCCAGAATCTGATCTTAATAAAGTGAAAAGACAATATATAAGTAACTGTCAGTAAATTACAATAATTTGGAACTGTAAATACTCATGTTTAGTAAAAATACATTATTGAATCAAACTAAATTGTAACTTCATAAAATTATTTATTTTTCAATTCTGCCAACAGTTTGAAATGTTTTAAATTTTCAACATTGAGTCCATAAAGCAAATAACAGCTTAACATCCAACATACTACTCTGAACACCTTCTCTCTCCCTCTAAAACACAGTTTACATACAACATTAACTTTGTTACATTTGTCCTTTCCTCTCTCTCTCTCTCTCTCTCTCTCTCTCTCTCTCTCTCTCACACACACACGTAGTGTTTCCATGTTTTATGGGGACAGTCCATAGGCGTAATGGTTTTTATACTGTACAAAACCGTATTTTCAATCCCCTTACACTGCCCCTACCCCTAAACCTACCCAACTCACTCACTCACTCACTCACTCACTCACTCACTCACTCACTCACTCACTCACTCACTCACTCACTCACTCACTCACTCACTCACTCACTCACTCACTCACTCACTCACTCAGTGTTTCCATGTTTTATGGGGACAGTCCATAGGTGTAATGGTTTTTATACCGTACAAACGGTATATTTTCAGAATGTAAAAGTGCAGAACTGTATTTTCTATCCCCTTACACTGCCCCTACCCCTAAACCTATAGGTTTAGCAGGGGCAGTGTAAGGGGATAGAAAATACAGTTCTGCACTTTTACATTCTGAAAATACATTCTGCATTTTTACTTTCTCAAAAAAAAAAAAAAAAAACTCCTTCTGTATGATTTAAGATGTTTTCCTTATGGGGACCAAAAAATGTTATTTTGTTATCAATATTTATAGGATATTGCCATCTTTGTGGGGACGTTTTGTCCCCATAACGTAGGGATTAACAGCCCTCTCACACTCTCACACTCTCTCAAAACGCGCAACGTTCGTGTGTGTAACGTCCATCCTTTGCCATCTTGAGAATAATTGTTGAAGCCGAAAGCGATGACCCTCGGTATCCCTCTGGGTTGGCTGACATGTTGATATCTGATCTATGTGGGCGGGGTGTGTAAGGTACGAGAGGGCATGACTGATGATAGTGTCGGGATCAAGGGGGTAATCTAGCACTCGGAAAGTGCCCATAGGGGCGGCCATTGCTAACCAAGCCATCACCTGCTGTTAGCATCCCATTGACTCCCATTCATTTTTGAGTCACTTTGACAATGAATAACTTTACATCTGAGGTGTTTAAAGACTCCATTTGTCCATTGTTTATTTATAAAGAAACATGACAATGTATAAAAGGCTCCATTGCCCTGTATCTATCGCCCCGTAGAAGCTGTTTTTGTAAAAATAGGCTAACGATTGCGTCATAACCAACGCGACTCTGTCGCACAGTTGAGAAATTACCGTATAGACAGGAGGAGACGCTCAGAAACAATCTTTTACTGTCTATGTGGCAGTCGGGGGGATGTGGAAACAAAGTCCGATAAAGTCAAGGGGGAAGAATGGAGAGAAGCCCATAGTGAGCCAAAAGCAACGGGAGAAAATATTTAAACAACGTGATTCAGATTTCACTTTCCACAACTACTAGAAGACCCACAACTGTCAGACAGGAGGCTCACGTCACATCTACGTCGTCAAGCTCAGTCTGAGCCTGCGCAGATCACTCAGCCATCAGGAAGTGAATGCCTCTGATTGGCCTCATTTTTCCGCCGTTGAAGTCAATGGGATAGCTCTGTCCATTTCTTTTACTGTCTATGGTCGTGATCCAGTCATGACAGCGCTATTCTCCGTCTGCGCTCCAGCTGGGCCAACTTTGTTTATTAAATAATTTATATATTTTATATTCAAACTGAAAACATGATGTGATTAACACTCAAATCATTCAAGTCATCGTGTCTCAAGTCAAGTCAAGTCCCGAGTCTTTAACTTCCAAGTCAGAGTCAAGTCTCAAGTATTTTCTATTTTGTCAAGTCACAAGTCATAAAAATAGCGACTCGAGTCCAAGGGTGCTTTCACATCTCTAGTTCGGTTCATTTGGTCCGAACCAAGGGCAAACAATTAAACATTGTTGCATTTTTCAGCTTTTTTGGTTCCTTTTCACACCACACTGATTATTCTAAATAAGACAATATTCTGATTAAGGTGTTTACATGAGTTGCTTTTAGAGTACTCCCTTCATGTTCCCGTTTTACATGTGATAGAACATAGATTTATCGATTATGGCACGTCATTACGTCCCCATGCAACGCTATGTTCTTCAACATCCAATCATAGCGTGACTTTGGCAGGTGTGTTAATTTGATGGGCTCAGGAAACCCGCTAACTTCACCTGCGGGTGTCGCTGTTGGACAGTGTTACTTTACATAAAGAAGTATTAAAAACATGCGTTTTTATAATTTACATTTACATTGATTTATTTTTGTAATATTATGTATTGTCTCTTTCTGTTTTTTTGAAGAGACACTGCCCCTCTTTCCTCATTATTGACAGCCTACGTTTAGAATAATAGCTTTGATTAATGATGAAAAGGGTTTAAAAATCGTGACTGTTTGGATTGGTTTTCCTGCCGTCGAGCCACAGGCGTTCACTGAATGACCCATCTGGTTCGCGATTACAGATACAAACTTATTGTATTTTACTTTTACAATGAGCATAATAATTACAACAAAAATATAGAGAGAGGACGCAGTGTTCAGAATGAACAGTCAGGTAAAACGCACACCGCCCATAGCAACACGTTATGGCAACGAAATTTCAGACTGACAGATACATAAAAGATAAACGGGACTTTTCCGCCATTTGTTACTGTTTTGTAGACGTTGTTATATTAATTATAATTCCAATTCTGTTTTATTGGCCACAATATTATCGATGATTGTTGAGAGGGGCACTTTTGATTAATTTTCAAAAAGGGCAGAGGCTCGAACCCCCAAAGCCTCCCCTCTGCACTTCCCCGTTGTGCGTAACGTTTGTGTCCTGTCACAAAATGCAGCGAAATCTCGGACACAACGTTAATAGTTAGATTAAGGTGTGTACATGTCTGTAATGCTCTCCGATAATGCGACTAAAATAGACATACTCCACATGTCTTAATCCGATTTATGTTTAGTTAGATTATGACTTTAATCAGATTAAGGTCATTAGAAATCGCTGTCTACATGGTAGCCTCTTAATCACAGTATTGTCTTAATCAGATTAATAATATCGGAGTATTGTTGTCCATGTAAACGTAGTCATTTTGAGCCAGAGATTGATAATGAAACATTAGAAGTAACAGCTAATCAACCTAAACCATGAAGCTCAACTTGACATTTCTAAGTGGGAAGTTTTATTTAAGTTTATTTAAGTTTGTAAGGTAAGTTTGTCATACAATGAAAACATCACAATTTAAATTCTTTTTTGAGGATTAAAAGTTACCCTAGAATGATTTGAAACTATGTTTAATTGTTCTCTGATATCTACATGGAGGGTATGTGGCCTATTTAAGGGCAAAAATTGTCCAGATACAGTCTTACAGGTCCATTTACAACCCTATAAATTGTCCCTAGGATGTAATGCTCTGTTTTTGCCTTATTTGAAAGAGTCATGAATATTAATGTTGAGCTCTGCTCTGATTGGCTTATTTCAGCAGCTCACAGCAGTTCAGTTGTTCAGCAAAGCGGCTTGTGAGTCCTGACAGAACACAGACCGACTGAATAACACTTTAAGCAGAACATCTTAAATGGAGATAGCTAAAATGCAGCCTACTTTTTTTTTGGTTTTTTATAGATCATCCGTGCGCAAGTGAGAGCTTGCGTGCTTCCGGTTGCCAGATTTCAGTAATTTAAATCCGTTTAAATCTGTTTTAAAAAAATTAGTTTAAGATGCTAAGCGAAGCTTGCTTGAAATTAGGCAAACAAACGATTTTGAAATAAATTGTTGTGGTATCCGATTATAATAAACCTCAACCATGACTGTTGACATATGAAAAGTCCTCACGTCCCCTGCACAGCCTGAACATGACGTGTGTCATGAGAGTTGCCGTTTTTCTCAAAGAACTCCAAGAATTTGAGGTGATCAGTTACATCTACCAATGGGACTACCAATGAAAACTAGCCTTTGGGCTAATTTGGGAATAACACAATGCTTTGCACAATAAATTGGTAACACAATGCTTTGCTAGCATCAGCATAAAATAGCAATTGCTGAAAGAGTACAGCAATATAGAACATTTCACATATACCTGTTCTCAAACTAAGCTCATGCTCCACTCTTCATTATGATAACACCCCCCATAATTAAATAATAAATAATTTAACATTATTAAACACTATTAAATACCCCATTTAACATTAATCTTGCACACACACAAAATGTAACAATTTTAGCATTAATTCTCCCTTTCGAGCGTCATGACAAAGCATGCTGGGAAATAGAAATCCCAGACCAGTTTCAGGTAAATTTAAGTTTGCCTAATTTAAAAGAAACACGTTTTAACAAACTCAAAGCAATTAAACAATTCAGATTACTTGAAATGTGCCAGTTTCCTGAACTGAAAAGAAAAAGAAACTTTTAAATACCCATAAAAGTTCATTTGATTGAGCTGGGCAAACTAAAATTAAACAAGTTAGTTTAAACTAATTACCCTAAATTTTAGGGTTTACAGTGCATGTTATATTCATTTAAAAGCTAAGTTTATTATTACTTGTCAATTAATATAATAATTATATGAATATACTATATGAAATTCATATGATATAAATATAATAAATAATTAGCAGCAATAGACGAACAATTTGTCTAAAGTTGTGTTCACTATAAACTGCTTTAATTTGGAGTGAGAGATACAGGGGGAGTGGCTTTATTGCATCAGATACATGTCACTTTACTCACAGCTGATTGGTCCAGTTTGGGTTTTCAATCTCTAACCAGTGCTACGTTCCACTCCACTATTAGACAAGCACTTGCGAACTTCCCTAAGCACTTCCCATCGGGGGAATCCCCACAACTATTTTGAAGGGCGTTCCACTTCGTGAAGTGGACAAGGGAAGTTTATATGGTCAGACCCTTGCTGTTGCTCCCTCGATTTTGACCATGTCTACTTCATATGTACACATCAGGCAGCTTCATATACCACAATGCAACGCGATTGTGATGTCACCACATATCGCATTTAATTTACCCCACCACAAACAACTATTTTTTTAAAACATTTAAAACAACCCAAACACATCTATATACATATAGAATGCTGCATTAAACAATTTCATAAAGGAAATGAATAATAAAATCACCTTCATAGTGGATTGCAAGGGATCAAGGGCTTAGGACGTTGCAAATGTTCCGCCAGTAGTGGGCACTAATGCAACGTAAGCAATGACGCACATCCGAGTGAACGAGACAGAGGGAAGTTAGCGAGTGAGGATATATATCCTAATAAGTGAGGACTTATTGAAAACTGAAGACCTATTCATTTGCTCAGTAATGACAGTAAGTTGTTTGCAATGATTTTTGCTAGAAGAATAAAACATGGTTTAGATAAAATCATTGATTTAGAACAGTCCGGTTTTATGCAAGACCGTCATATTAGAAATAACATTAGACTCGTCTTAGATATGATAGATTATAATCACTTTATAAATGATGATAGTTTAATTTTATTTATTGACTTTTATAAAGCATTTGATACAGTGAGCCATGTTTTTATTTTCAAAGTCATCAAATTCTTTTGGAGATTTATTTTTGAAAGCAGTCAAAACTATGGATGTAATAGTTCTGTCAAACTTGCTTATAGTACATCACAAATGTTCGATATTCATCGTGGCATTAGGCAAGGATGCCCTCTCTCTCCTTTTTTATTTTTATTAGTTACCCAGGTTTTGGCAACGCATGTACAGATAAATCAATATAATGGTATCACAGATTTAGGTGTAGAATTTCAACTTAGTCAGTTTGCTGCTGACACTGTAATTTTTTTGAAAAATAAATTTGAGATAAAAAAAAATATATTCGATATTTTGAGGCATTTACTGCGGTATCAGGCCTTAAAAGGAATTGTGATGAATCTGTGTTGTTTCCCCTTAAAGACTGCTCCTCTAAAGAAATAGAAAACATCCATGTTAAACACATATTAAAATATCTAGGTGTAATAATTTGTAAAAATGAAAAACAGTCAGTTAAACTTTGAACCAATTATTGAGAAAACTAAAAATAAATTGAATTTATGGTTAATGAGGGATATATCAATATTTGGGAGGTATTTTGTTGTCAAAGGCGGAAGGTATATCTAGATCAGTATATACATCTTTATCATTAGATGTGCCTCCAAAAATGATTAAGAATTTAGATAAGATACTTTATGATTTTATATGGAGAAAAAAGCCACATTATTTTAAAAAAGAGGTAATATGTAACACCAAAGAGCAAGGGTGACTTGAGGTCTTTTTATAGTACACGTAATGATATTTTGAAAATTAAATGGTTAATAGATTTTTTAAAGAATAGAAAAAGTATTTGGAATGTATTTCCTAATTATATTTTTAATACTCTTGGTGGCATAGATTTTTTTGTTGAAATGTAATTTTTCTGTTGACACAATTCCTGTTAAATTGGCCAATTTTCATAGACAAGCCCTGCTAGCATGGAGATTGATATACAAATTATTTCATATGGAATAATAAAGACATGCTATTTAAAAACAAATCACTATTCTATCATACTTGGTACAATGAAGGGATTATTAGGGGCCAAGCCCCAAAGGGGCTGTAGCCCCTCTTGAAATTGTTGGTTTACTTTATTATTAGGGGCCAAGCCCCAAAGGGGCTGTAGCCCCTCTTGAAATTGTTGGTTTACTTTATTAGGGGCCAAGCCCCCGAAGGGGCTGTAGCCCCTCTTGGAATTGTTAGTATACTTTATTATTATTATTATTCTTTTTCTTCCCACTGGGTTCCTATGGCAGCCCTATTAACCGTAAGTAGGAAAATGATGAAATTTGGCACACTTGTAGTGATGCTTATGAAAAGTAATTGGTCCAAACTTGGAGTCTCTACAACTAACTCTATAGCGCCACCACCAGTCCAAAAATTCAACATTTAAACTGTTATAACTCTTAAACCCTTTGGAATAGAGAAATGACATGTAGTACATCTGATTCCTCTCCTCACCCTCATCATATTCCATATCTTACATTAAGGCTCCGCCCCTTACAGTAACAGCCATTTTGAAAAGTACAGTATTCAGTTTTTTTGCTACTCTTCCTTCAAATTTTGTCCAATTTTGTCGAAACTTGGCAGAGCGAATCCTTGGACTGAGCCGCACAGAAATGACTGAACAGAATTTTGATATTCATCTCTGTTCAAAAGTTATGATGTCATGAACTAAACAAGCTCGACCCAAAATTGGTTCTGAGGCTGTATCTCGGCCAAACTTTGATCAATCGAAACGAAAATTGGTACGCTTCATCAGACCCATGATCTGAGGGTCCATGCCAAAGTTGGGAACAGCGCCACCTAGGGGTCATGAGATATGAAAAATGGCTATTTTTGCCCATAACTTCTGAACGCTTTGTCAGAAAATCATAATTTTGGTGTCTATGGATTCCCCGCGTCATGCCGAATCTGTGGATACCGGACATGTTAGGATCGAATGAACCACGTGACCGCCATTTTGAATTTTGTCATAAATTGCTATATCTTTTGAAATATTTGATATATCTGCACAAAATTTGGTATGCGTGACCGTCAGCATGTCCCGAACGTACCTGAGAAGTTTCAGAATAGCGCCACCTAGTGTCCTGAGATATAGGAATTTTTGCTAAAACATTTATAACTTTTGAACGCTTTGTCTAAATTTTATTTAATTTATTTCATTTTGTTCCCTGGCTTATGCAGATTCCGACGATATATAATTTGTCATATTCCAAACATGTTACTGTCCGCCATATTGAAAAAAGTGAAAAACAGTTTTTTCGCTACTCCTCCCACAAATTTTGTCCAATTTTGTCCAAATTTGGCTCAGATGATCTTCGGACTGAGCCGCACAGAAATGACTGAACGGATTTTTGATATTCACTACCGTTCCTGAGATATTTGTCACTGAATTTGACCCTTCCTGTGTTTGTGTTTTTATGCTAGTTAGCTTAGCATGCCAATTGGTTATTTGCAAAATGTGCTTCTGTTCAATACGTTGAGTCATTCTGAGATTGATCTAAACAGAACTTTTTAAATATTAAATGCTGTCCATTTATTTGAAAAAAATCTTCATTTTGAGTCGACTCTCATTAGAACTATGGAACTTCAGCAGGTGTTTGAACACAAGCCCGGCCAGTGGCGCAACGAGATGAGCCATGGACGCCGCACCCCGAGGTTATGGGTTCGAGTCCCGTGGGGGACAGCCTTATAAAGGTGGCTCTGCATTCGGCGAAAGCCCCTTCTGGGGCTTGGCCCCGTACAACTGCTTGCAGTTATTATTATTATTCTTTTTCTTCCCACTGGGTTCCTATGGCAGCCCTATGAACCGTAAGTAGGAAAATGATGAAATTTGGCACACTTGTAGTGATGCTTATGAAAAGTAATTGCTCCAAATTTGGAGTCTCTACAACCAACTCTATAGCGCCACCACCAGTCCAAATATTCAACATTTAAACTGTTATAACTTTTGAACCCTTTGATACAGAGAAATTAAACTTAGTACACCTGATTTCTCTCCTCATGTTGATCACATTCATTATCTTACATTAAGGCTCCTCCCATTACAGTAACGGCCATTTTGAAAAGTACAGTATTCAGTTTTTTTGCTACTCCTTCTTCAAAGTTTGTCCGATTTTGTTCAAATTTGAGAAAAATAATCTTTGGACTGAGCTGCACAGACATGACTTAACAGATTTTTTTTATTCTTCTTTGTTCAAAAGTTATGATGTCATGAACTCAATGAGGTTGCCCCAAATTTGGTTCTGAGGCTGTATCTTGGCCAAACTTTGATCAATCAAAACGAAAATTGGTACACTTCATCACACCCATGATCTGAGGGTACATGCCAAAGTTGGGAACAGCGCCACCTAGGGGTCATGAGATATGAAAAAAGGCTATTTTTGCCCATAACTTCTGAACGCTTTGTCAGAAAATCATATAATTTGTATCTATGGATTCTGCGTGACATGACAAATCTGGTGATACCAGATATGTTAGATGAATCATGGTTCAATCAGATGAACCATGTGACCGCCATTTTGAATTTTGTCATAAAATTTGATATCTTTTGAAATATTTTACATATCTGCACAAAATTTGGTATGCGTGACCGTCAGCCTGTCCCGGACGTACCTGAGAATTTTCAGATTAGCGCCACCTAGTGTTCCAGAGATATAGGAATTTTTGCTAAAACATTTATAACTTTTGAACATTTTGTCCAAATTTGGTGTAATTTATGTCATCTTGTTCCCTGGTTTATGCAGATTACGACGATATATCATTTGTCATTTTCCAAAAATGTTATTGTCCGCAATATTGAAACAAGTGAAAAACTGTTTTTTTGCTACTCCTCTTTCAAATTTTGTTAAATTTTGTCCAAAATTGGCTGAGATGATCGTTGGACTGAGCCGCACAGAAATGACTGAACGGATTTTTGATATTCGCTACCGTTCCTGAGATATTTGTCACTGAAGTTGACCCATCCTGTGTTTGGGTTTTTATGCTAGTTAGCTTAGCATGCCAATTGGTTATTTGCAAAATGTGCTTCTGTTCAATACGTTGAGTCATTCTGAGATTGATCTAAACAGAACTTTTTAAACATTAAATGCTGTCCATTTATTTGAAAAAAATCTTCATTTTGAGTCAACTCTCATTAGAACTATGGAACTTCAGCAGGTGTTTGAACACAAGCCCGGCCGGTGGCGCAACGAGATGAGCGATGGACGCCGCACCCCGAGGTTATGGGTTCGAGTCCCGTGGGGGACAGCCTTATAAAGGTGGCTCTGCATTCGGCGAAAGCCCCTTCTGGGCCTTGGCCCCATACAACTGCTTGCAGTTCTTGTTATTATTATTCTTTTTCTTCCCACTGGGTTCCTATGGCAGCCCTATGAACCATAAGTAGGAAAATGATGAAATTTGGCACACTTGTAGTGATGCTTATGAAAAGTAATTGGTCCAAATTTGGTGTCTCTACAACCAACTCTATAGCGCCACCACCAGTCCAAAAATTCAACATTTAAACATTTATAACTTTTGATCCCTTTGATACAGAGAAATGAAACTTAGTACACCTGATTCCTCTCCTCATGCGGATCACATTCATTTCCTTACATTAAGGCTCCGCCCATTACAGTAACAGCCATTTTGAAAAGTACAGTATTCAGTTTTTTTGCTACTCCTCCTTCAAAGTTTTTCCGATTTTGTTCAAATTTGAAATAAATAATCTTTGGACTGAGCCGCATAGACATGACTAAACAGATTTTTTTTATTCTTCTTTGTTCAAAAGTTATGATGTCATGAACTTAATGCGGTCGACCCAAATTTTGTTCTGAGGCTGTATCTCGGCCAAACTTTGATCAATCAAAATGAAAATTGGTACGCTTCATCAGACCCATGATCTGAGGGTACATGCCAAAGTTGGGAACAGCGCCACCTAGGGGTCATGAGATATGAAAAAAGGCTATTTTTGCCCATAACTTCTGAACGCTTTGTCAAAAAATCATAATTTTGGTATCTATGGATTCCCCGCGTCATGCCGAATCTGTGGATACCGGATATGTTAGGATCGAATGAACCACGTGACCGCCATTTTGAATTTTGTCATAAATTGCTATATCTTTTGAAATATTTGATATATCTGCACAAAATTTGGTATGCGTGACCGTCAGCATGTCCCGAACGTACCTGAGAAGTTTCAGAACAGCGCCACCTAGTGTTCCCGAGATATAGGAATTTTTGCTAAAACGTTTATAACTTTTGAACACTTTGTCCAAATTTAATATAATTTATGTCATTTTGTTCCCTGGCTTATGCAGATTCCGACGATATATCATTTGTCATTTTCCAAACATGTTACTGTCCGCCATATTGAAACAAGTGAAAAACAGTTTTTTCGCTACTCCTCCTACAAATTTTGTCCAATTTTGTCCAAATTTGGCTCAGACGATCTTCGGACCGAGCCGCACAGCAATGACTGAACGGATTTTTGATATTCGCTACCGTTTCGGAGAAATCCGTCTCTGAAGTTGACCTTGCCTGTGTTCGTGTCTTTATGCTAGTTAGCTTAGCATTCTAAATGGTTATTTGCAAACTATCCTTCTGTTTCAGATGCTGAGTCATTCTGAGATTGAACTAAACAGAACTTTTTAAATATTAAATGCTGTGCATTTCTTTGAAAAAAAATCTTCATTTTGAGTCGACTCTCATTAGAACAATGGAACTTCAGCAGGTGTTTGAATACAAGCCCGGCCGGTGGCGCAACAAGATGAGCAACGGACACCACGCCCAGAGGTTATGGGTTCGAGTCCCGTGGGGGACAACCTTATAAAGGTGGCTCTGCATTCGGCGAAAGCCCCTTCTGGGGCTTGGCCCCGTACAACTGCTTGCAGTTCTTGTTAGGGGCCAAGCCCCCGAAGGGGCTGTAGCCCCTCTTGGAATTGTTAGTATACTTTATTATTATTATTATTCTTTTTCTTCCCACTGGGTTCCTATGGCAGCCCTATGAACCGTAAGTAGGAAAATGATGAAATTTGGCACACTTGTAGTGATGCTTATGAAAAGTAATTGGTCCAAACTTGGAGTCTCTACAACTAACTCTATAGCGCCACCACCAGTCCAAATATTCAACATTTAAACTGTTATAACTCTTAAACCCTTTGGAATAGAGAAATGACATGTAGTACATCTGATTCCTCTCCTCACCCTCATCATATTCCATATCTTACATTAAGGCTCCGCCCCTTACAGTAACAGCCATTTTGAAAAGTACAGTATTCAGTTTTTTTGCTACTCCTTCTTCAAATTTTGTCCAATTTTGTCGAAACTTGGCAGAGCGAATCCTTGGACTGAGCCGCACAGAAATGACTGAACGGAATTTTGATATTCATCTCTGTTCAAAAGTTATGATGTCATGAACTAAACAAGCTCGACCCAAAATTGGTTCTGAGGCTGTATCTCGGCCAAACTTTGATCAATCGAAACGAAAATTGGTACGCTTCATCAGACCCATGATCTGAGGGTCCTTGCCAAAGTTGGGAACAGCGCCACCTAGGGGTCATGAGATATGAAAAATGGCTATTTTTGCCCATAACTTCTGAACGCTTTGTCAGAAAATCATAATATTGATATCTATGGATTCCCCGCGTCATGCCGAATCTGGTGATACCGGATATGTTAGGATCGAATGAACCACGTGACCGCCATTTTGAATTTTGTCATAAATTGCTATATCTTTTAAAATATTTGATATATCTGCACAAAATTTGGTATGCGTGACCGTCAGCATGTCCCGAACATACCTGAGAAGTTTCAGAATAGCGCCACCTAGTGTTCCCGAGATATAGGAATTTTTGCTAAAACATTGATAACTTTTGAACGCTTTGTCTAAATTTGATATAATTTATTTCATTTTGTTCCCTGGCTTATGCAGATTCCGACGATATATCATTTGTCATATTCCAAACATGTTACTGTCCGCCATATTGAAACAAGTGAAAAACAGTTTTTTCGCTACTCCTCCTACAAATTTTGTCCAATTTTGTCCAAATTTGGCTCAGATGATCTTCGGACTGAGCCGCACAGAAATGACTGAACAGATTTTTGATATTTGCTATCGTTCCTGAGATATTTGTCACTGAAGTTGACCCTTCCTGGGTTTGTGTTTTTATGCTAGTTAGCTTAGCATGCCAATTGGTTATTTGCAAAATGTGCTTCTGTTCAATACGTTGAGTCATTCTGAGATTGATCTAAACAGAACTTTTTAAAAATTAAATGCTGTGCATGTATTTGAAAAAAATCTTCATTTTGAGTCGACTCTCATTAGAACTATGGAACTTCAGCAGGTGTTTGAACACAAGCCTGGCCGGTGGCGCAACGAGATGAGCGATGGACGCCGCACCCCGAGGTTATGGGTTCGAGTCCCGTGGGGGTCAGCCTTATAAAGGTGGCTCTAAATTCGGCGAAAGCCCCTTCTGGGGCTTGGCCCCGTACAACTGCTTGCAGTTCTTGTTATTATTATTATTCTTTTTCTTCCCACTGGGTTCCTATGGCAGCCCTATGAACCGTAAGTAGGAAAATGATGAAATTTGGCACACTTGTAGTGATGCTTATGAAAAGTAATTGGTCCAAATTTGGTGTCTCTACAACCAACTCTATAGCGCCACCACCAGTCCAAAAATTCAACATTTAAACATTTATAACTTTTGATCCCTTTGATACAGAGAAATGAAACTTAGTACACCTGATTCCTCTCCTCATGCGGATCACATTCATTTCCTTACATTAAGGCTCCGCCCATTACAGTAACAGCCATTTTGAAAAGTACAGTATTCAGTTTTTTTGCTACTCCTCCTTCAAAGTTTTTCCGATTTTGTTCAAATTTGAAATAAATAATCTTTGGACTGAGCCGCATAGACATGACTAAACAGATTTTTTTTATTCTTCTTTGTTCAAAAGTTATGATGTCATGAACTTAATGCGGTCGACCCAAATTTTGTTCTGAGGCTGTATCTCGGCCAAACTTTGATCAATCAAAACGAAAATTGGTACGCTTCATCAGACCCATGATCTGAGGGTACATGCCAAAGTTGGGAACAGCGCCACCTAGGGGTCATGAGATATGAAAAAAGGCTATTTTTGCCCATAACTTCTGAACGCTTTGTCAGAAAATCATAATTTTGGTATCTATGGATTCCCCGCGTCATGCCGAATCTGTGGATACCGGATATGTTAGGATCGAATGAACCACGTGACCGCCATTTTGAATTTTGTCATAAATTGCTATATCTTTGGAAATATTTGACATATCTGCGCAAAATTTGGTATGCGTGACCGTCAGCATGTCCCGAACGTACCTGAGAAGTTTCAGAATAGCGCCACCTAGTGTTCCAGAGATATAGGAATTTTTGATAAAACGTTTATAACTTTTGAAAACTTTGTCCAAATTTGGTGTAATTTATGTCATTTTGTTCCCTGGCTTATGCAGATTACGACGATATATCATTTGTCATTTTCCAAACATGTTACTGTCCGCCATATTGAAACAAGTGAAAAACAGTTTTTTCGCTACTCCTCCTACAAATTTTGTCCAATTTTGTCCAAATTTGGCTCAGATGATCTTCGGACTGAGCCGCACAGAAATGACTGAACGGATTTTTGATATTCGCTACCGTTCCTGAGATATTTGTCACTGAAGTTGACCCTTCCTGTGTTTGTGTTTTTATGCTTGTTAGCTTAGCATGCCAATTGGTTATTTGCAAAATGTGCTTCTGTTCCAGACGTTGAGTCATTCTGAAATTGATCTAAACAGAACTTTTTAAACATTAAATGCTGTGCATTTATTTGAAAAAATCTTCATTTTGAGTTGACTCTCATTAGGACTATGGAACTTCAGCAGGTGTTTGAACACAAGCCCGGCCGGTGGCGCAACGAGATGAGCGATGGACCCAGCACCCGGAGGTTATGGGTTCGAGTCCCGTGGGGGACGGCCTTTTAAAGGTTGCTCTGCGTTCGGCGAAAGCCCCTTCTGGGGCTTGGCCCCGTACAACTGCTTGCAGTTCTTGTTATTATTATTATTATTATTATTTTTCCCGAATGGGAGTCAATGGCAGCCCTATGAACCGTATATAGGAAAATGATGAAATTTGGCACACTTGTAGATATCTTCATCAATAATGCATAAACCAAATTTGGAGTCTCTAAGACCAACTCCATAGCGCCACCACCAGTCCAAAAATTCAACATTTAAACTATTATAACTTTTGAACCATTTGGAATAGAGAAATAAAACTTAGTACATCTGATTCCTCTCCTCACCCTCATCATTTTCAATATCTTACATTAATGCTCCGCCCCTTACAGTAACAGCCATTTTGAAAAGTACAGTATTCAGTTTTTTTGCTACTCCTCCTTCAAATTTTGTCCAATTTTGTCGAAACTTGGCAGAGAGAATCCTTGGACTGAGCCGCATAGAAATGACTGAACAGAATTTTGATACTCATCTCTGTTCAAAAGTTATGATGTCATGAACTTAACAAGCTCGACCCAAAATTGGTTCTGAGGCTGTATCTCGGCCAAACTTTGATCAATCGAAACGAAAATTGGTACGCTTCTTCAGACCCATGATCTGAGGGTCCATGCCAAAGTTGGGAACAGCGCCACCTAGGGGTCATGAGATATGAAAAAAGGCTATTTTTGCTAATAACTTCTGAACGCTTTGTCAGAAAATCATAATTTTGGTGTCTATGGATTCCCCGCGTCTTGCCGAATCTGTGGATACCGGATATGTTAGGATCGAATGAACCACGTGACCGCCATTTTGAATTTTGTCATAAATTGCTATATCTTTTGAAATATTTGATATATCTGCACAAAATTTGGTATGCGTGACCGTCAGCATGTCCCGAACGTACCTGAGAAGTTTCAGAATAGCGCCACCTAGTGTTCCCGAGATATAGGAATTTTTGCTAAAACATTTATAACTTTTGAACGCTTTGTCTAAATTTGATATAATTTATTTCATTTTGTTCCCTGGCTTATGCAGAATCCGACGATATATCATTTGTCATATTCCAAACATGTTACTGTCCGCCATATTGAAACAAGTGAAAAACAGTTTTTTCGCTACTCCTCCTACAAATTTTGTCCAGTTTTGTCCAAATTTGTCTCAGATGATCTTCGGACTGAGCCGCACAGAAATGACTGAACAGATTTTTGATATTCGCTACCATTCCTGAGATATTTGTCACTGAAGTTGACCCTTCCTGTGTTTGTGTTTTTATGCTAGTTAGCTTAGCATGCCAATTGGTTATTTGCAAAATGTGCTTCTGTTCCAGACGTTGAGTCATTCTGAGATTGATCTAAACAGAACTTTTTAAACATTAAATGCTGTGCATTTATTTGAAAAAAATCTTCTTTTTGAGTCGACTCTCATTAGAACTATGGAACTTCAGCAGGTGATTGAACACAAGCCCGGCCGGTGGCGCAGCGAGATGAGCGATGGACCCAGCGCCCGGAGGTTATGGGTTCGAGTCCCGTGGGGGGCGGCCTTTTAAAGGTCGCTCTGCGTTCGGCGAAAGCCCCTTCTGGGGCTTGGCCCCGTACAACTGCTTGCAGTTCTTGTTATTATTATTTTTCCCGAATGGGAGTCAATGGCAGCCCTATGAACCGTATATAGGAAAATGATGAAATTTGGCACACTTGTAGATATCTTCATCAATAATGAATATACCAAATTTGGAGTCTCTAAGACCAACTCCATAGCGCCACCACCAGTCCAAAAATTCAACATTTAAACTGTTATAACTCTTGAACCCTTTGGACTAGAGAAATGAAACTTAGTACATCTGATTCCTCTCCTCACCCTCATCATTTTCAATATCTTACATTAATGCTCCGCCCCTTACAGTAACAGCCATTTTGAAAAGTACAGTATTCAGTTTTTTTGCTACTCCTCCTTCAAATTTTGTCCAATTTTGTCGAAACTTGGCAGAGAGAATCTTTGGACTGAGCCGCAAAGAAATGACTGAACAGAATTTTGATATTCATCTCTGTTCAAAAGTTATGATGTCATGAACTTAACAAGCTCGACCCAAAATTGGTTCTGAGGCTGTATCTCGGCCAAACTTTGATCAATCGAAACGAAAATTGGTACGCTTCATCAGACCCATGATCTGAGGGTCCATGCCAAAGTTGGGAACAGCGCCACCTAGGGGTCATGAGATATGAAAAATTGCTATTTTTGCTCATAACTTCTGAACGCTTTGTCAGAAAATCATAATTTTGGTGTCTATGGATTCCCCGCGTCATGCCGAATCTGTGGATACCGGATATGTTAGGATCGAATGAACCACATGACCGCCATTTTGAATTTTGTCATAAATTGCTATATCTTTTGAAATATTTGATATATCTGCACAAAATTTGGTATGCGTGACCGTCAGCATGTCCCGAACGTACCTGAGAAGTTTCAGAATAGCGCCATCTAGTGTTCCCGAGATATAGGAATTTTTGCTAAAACATTTATAACTTTTGAACGCTTTGTCTAAATTTGATATAATTTATTTCATTTTGTTCCCTGGCTTATGCAGATTCCGACGATATATCATTTGTCATATTTCAAACATGTTACTGTCCGCCATATTGAAACAAGTGAAAAACAGTTTTTTCGCTACTCCTCCTACAAATTTTGTCCAATTTTGTCCAAATTTGTCTCAGATGATCTTCATACTGAGCCGCACAGAAATGACTGAACGGATTTTTGATATTCGCTACCATTCCTGAGATATTTGTCACTGAAGTTGACCCTTCCTGTGTTTGTGTTTTTATGCTAGTTAGCTTAGCATGCCAATTGGTTATTTGCAAAATGTGCTTCTGTTCCATAAGTTGAGTCATTCTGAGATTGATCTAAACAGAACTTTTTAAACATTAAATGCTGTGCATTTATTTGAAAAAATCTTCATTTTGAGTCGACTCTCATTAGGACTATGGAACTTCAGCAGGTGTTTGAACACAAGCCCGGCCGGTGGCGCAACGAGATGAGCGATGGACCCAGCGCCTGGAGGTTATGGGTTCGAGTCCCGTGGGCGGCGGTCTTTTAAAGGTCGCTATGCGTTCGGCGAAAGCCCCTTCTGGGGCTTGGCCCCGTACAACTGCTTGCAGTTCTTGTATTAGTTAGGATATTGGTTAATGACAATGGACATTTGTTAACATATGCTGAATTTCTACAAAACTGTTAATTACCAGTTAAACCAAGAGAATTTGCTATTGTTTTGCTTTTATTGTGCTCTTGACACAATTCCAAAGAGTCTGACATTACTCTTAAAGAACTCTAATTCAGTGGTAATCAATATGGACCATCTTTGTAGTAACATTTTTGATAATATTAATGTTTTAAAACAAAAATGTTGCAATAAGGATATAAGAAATGCTCTTTGTTCTGTGTCTTTTCCTGCTGCAAGATTCTGTTGGTCTTCTTTATTTGTTGATATATCTTAGGCCAAAGCATGGAAATTGCCAAATAAGTTTTGTGTTAATAACAAAATCAAGGAAGTGTCTTACAAAATTCTTCATAGAATTTACCCCGCAAAGCATGCTTTGGAAAGATTTAAGTTAAAAAATGTCCAATACATGTGAATTTAGTGCACTGGAAAAATAAACTATTTTGCATTTCTTTCACTGTTTTGGAAAAGACAGTGAAAGATACCTTAAAGACAGTGAAAGGTACCTTAAAGACAGTGAAAGGTACCTTTATTCATAGAAAATTGAAGTGTATGATAGAAATATGTGTATTCGATGTCCTCTTTTATACTCGGAAGGATAACTTAGAATGCAAAGAACAATATATTATATAATCATATACATACAAAAAGGGGGCTTAATGTAAACCAAGCTTTTCACATTTTGTAAATGACTTTAAATTATATGTAAACCTCTTGGAACAAGCAAAAAAACAAAAAAGCGATGAAAACATGTAATGCTTTAAAAGCACTGGACTGTCATTTTTATTTGTTAAAAAAAAGAAGAAGAAAAAAAATTATTTCCTGGCACTTTTCCTAATGTTAATGTGATACTATGAGTAATACCTCTTGTTCTCATGGCAGGTTAGGTGTGTAGCATAAATTACCATGGTGATGAACACCGCTAAAAGTCAATCCATCTTCTTGAGCCAGAAAAACCACAGTTTGCATTTGTTGTGCACTTTGGTCTTTGAAACTTTGCGGACCTTTTACATTCGAATCACAAACAGCTATTACACACTACATGAAAGGCATTACCTGGGAAAGCATAATAGGGGCATTTTAAATCTAAGCCCGAGGAGGTGAGATCCACCTGCTGAGTTTCTTCCACATACCCCTAAACATCTTACAGATTTTTTGCAGTCTTGCTCACTAGGGGGCTTTGAGACATTATTTTCAGTAAAGTGAAAGCGCCATGGAAAAAAATAGACTCAAGTAGCAAATGCTCTGTTAGTAACCACACACATTTTCCATTTCTCATGCACATATCCACATTATCAGATGAAAGATAAGCATTATGGGTTTTGGCTTTGTGATGCCTCTCCCCGCTGATGTTGGTGTGCTTTTTGAAATCGTGTACAGCAGAATTGATAAGAGCAATGAGATTATGCTTATGAGCTTAATTAGAAAGATGGTATCTAATTTCTCATGCAAATACCATTACAGGAAATCATGAGCTGAGGAGAGAAGGTACTCTATGCATGGGTGCAGAAAGGCTAAATAACACATGAACCCGAGTCTCAGTGGGTGTCTCCAAGAAATTAGAGGCAGAAATACACAATTATTTCTAAATTAATAGATGTGATAATATTTAACAAGACTTGGGATGTGACAATACTGGCCACTATATGATCAATCTCAAACTTAAAATAAAGTTGGATTACTTGCCGTGGGGGTACACTATGTATATTTTGGCCCTCTTAAGTAGTTAAAAAACAAAACTGGATGCATTTTGTGGAAGAATAATGTTTTGGTTGTGCTTCAGTTTGGAATCTGCGGATGAATATAGTTATCCTACTGCTCATAAAACATTCACTACTAGACTTAAGAGGTATAACCAATTTATAAAGGATCTCAAGCTGACTATATGACGACTTTACAGTAATTAAACCTAATAATAGACACAGTACTTCCTTGAAAATAAATTCCAGGACAGCCCTACAACAACCCATAGTGAAATGACTAGTGCTGGGCAACGATTCAAATGTTTAATCGCGGTTAATCACATGATTTTTCTGTGATTAATTGCAGTATGCGCAAAATTCAATAATGAATACAAACGTAGTGTATTGCATATTTTTATTTTAAAATTGCTGTTATATGAAAAAAGTGCAATAACATATGGTTTGCAAACACTAAACAAATAAGGTGCTTTTTACAGCAGTTAAAAGTTAGTAACAGTTACAATATTTCTAGTAAATATAAACTTAAACATTAATTTAATTAAATTAAATATAAAAACCAAAACTATTTTCCACTGCCAGGGCATTAATGTTTTGTTTGGTTAAGTATTGAAAAAAACAGGTTATGTCTAGAGCCTCAATCATAACATTATAACATTTTGGTGCTCGCTGGACATTGTCACAAATGTCATAATTTGATTTAATATTGATATTTGATATTGATTAACTTCGGGCCTATCAGGTAGAGTGCATAGCAAATTGTATGTGCTGTACAATGTGTGGGGGGAATTTTTGGTGGTATACATATATTGATTCTGAAGTAATGTTCCCATCAGTGTTCTATCCGCTTTTACAAAGGCCTGCTTAAATTTGCATATTTGTGATATTCACCCCAGGGTGTTATTTAATTTTATAAAGGCCTTTTTTTATTCTTATTAAATGTATGCATCATCTTTCATGTTAAATTCTTACATTTGATTAATAAATTGACTTATAATAGTAAAGACACTATAGGACTGTTACCAATCAAATTAAATAATTTAAACTGCAAAAAATACAACTCCAATAAATAATGTTATTAGATTGATGTTCTAAATAAAAACATGCAATCATACTTTTAAACATGAAACTAAACCGCCAATAGGGGCAGCAAGAGATCATCTTAATGAGTAAGTCATTGAGTCGTTCATTCAAACGATTCATTCAAAACACTGAATCATTCAGTAACAAAACACCGCACTGAGTGTTGCTTTCCTTTGGAACTTTTTTCATCTGGGAAATCATGGATGAAATAGAACAAAAAAAGTTGTTTGGGTCTAAAAATGTAAGTAACTTAATATTAATAAGGCTACTTGTTTACTGAACTACACCATTCATGCTACACAATTCAAGATTGCAAAGTCGTCTTGTGTTATTAATAATATCATAAATCATAAATATCAACAACTACAAAAAACTCAGTTTTACCCCAGTATGTTTCTTCTGTGAGTTTATATTGCTGCTCACTTGTTTTGATTTCTCCACGAATGTCTCTCACAAAGAGACGGGCAGCGTGAGCCTCAACGCGACTTTGTTACCAGAGGCAGAGATATACTCCATTATCAATCGCTGATATAATAATTAAATAATAATTATATTAAAAATAATAATTATAATTCAATAACATTGAATATAATAATAATAACAAAAAAATCTGAATCATTCTCGAGTTTCTGGTTATTTTAATATTTTATTTGTCCTAGACAAAGAATGTCAAGCCCTTGGCTTACAAACACCCCTGCAGGCTATTCTCCCATGACCAATGGTTTGTCTGCATGTTTATTCAGAGGCAGTGAGCAACGGCCTTTCAATATAATAATAAATAACGACGTTAATGTGTGAAAAAATAATTGTCGGCGTTAATTAATTAGGGTGTTAATGCAATAACGCATTAACTTTCCCAGCCCTAGATATTACACTTCATAATAGATAATGCTTTGCAATGTTAGAGATCTACATTTTATCTCTTCAAAACTATAGTATAGTCACATGAGGAGTATGAACATCTGACAATGCCATCTCCATGTAGCTTTTACAACATTTTAAATTCCTCAGTTCCTGCCATCTCCAAAAAAAAGCCAATGTTGATTCTTGTTTTATTACTAGCTCCATTTTTGCCAGCAAACTCTCCTCTGTTCTGCGTTTGTTTTAAACAGGTTATTCCCAAGAGGTTCAAGATTTAAAAGTGATCCATGTCAACCTTTCTTGCTGACTGTGAAACCTATGCAACTCTTGCACCATACAAATTAGTGTTGTCAAAAGTACAGACTTTGGTACCAAGTTGGTACTGAAATTTTGGGTGATTTCACAAAGTTTAGTTCGAAAAGGGGCGCGGTTCGCATGAAAAATTGGTAATGTGAAAGCTGTCATGCGGACCTTAGATTACCTGGAGAAGGGGTCTGAGATCAGTTGCACTCGAACTGTACTGCTATTCGCGTGAATGTGAAAGCAAAACGGACTCGGGTGCGTAGTTGTTCAGGAAGAAAGGTAACCTGCATTTTAGCCGATGACAATATATTGGATGTCATCCTACTTGTAAGGGATGATTGTGTTGGATAAGAGTGAGAGTGAGCCTGCAGTGTATTCTCGCACAGCATGTGTAATCAGGTCAACAAATGAATGGCAATTCACTGTCTCCTCAAAAGACCAGCAGAAAGCCAGCTTCATAAATATGATACCAGCATTTCTCTCTAGTATTTTTTCTTAAACATTTCTGATTGGTCATTCATGCACTCAACATATTTATGTCTGTGATCGGCTACAATGATAAACGCTGATATATTAGGGATTCGCTGATAGATGCCTTCTTTCAAATGTTCCCGTATGTAGCTGTGTAAGCGCTCTCTGAAGAGTGTCACAAATGTCTATTTACAACATGTTTTTGAAGCGAATATCATTGTAGCCAATTACAGACATACATGTTAAGTGCGTGAACAATGGCCAAACTGAGTTTTTAAGGAAAATGTTCAAGAGCACTCAAAATACAAGAGGGAAATGCTGGTATCGTCATTTTGTTAAATTGCAGTACTGACTTGGTACCAAAGTCTGTACTTTTGACAACAGGAGCAACTTTTCTGTTTAGTTACATAACAAGGCATGTACAGGTGAGTGATGCAAGCAATTTCTCACAAAAAAAAACATCCCTTCAGGTCTAAAATATATAGACTTAATTTAGGCTTAACGTTCTGAGTCAGGGTAAGGCAACATTTTGGAAAGGATTGATTGTGTATTAATGGATTCTTTAAATTTTTAATTAAAAAAAGTTACATAAATGATATAAAAGCACAAAACAGACCCTAAAATGACTTGCTGTTTGAACATGCACATCACAGTTTTGTAAACCAGGCATGAAATCTACAGTGATCACCCTTCGCCGAAAGCTTGGTCCACTAGGCGCTGTTCTGCTGCAGCTCAGCAGATAAACTCATCTTAATGTGGTTTCACCAAAGAACATTAAAGCAACCAGAGGCCTCACCTCTGGCTAAACCACATTGACTTTGCATCTTTTAAACTGCCTCATGAAATTTTCATACGAAATAAATAATCATCACAATTATATTCATTTGATCCTGGGCTCTATGCACATGCTCGTACCCTGAGGATTACTCAAACAACACTAAGCAAAGTTCTTGTTCACTGGTCTAGACGATTCATCCCCTTCAGTGGACGAGAAAGCAGATCTTTGCAAGGAGGACGAGAAAAGAGGATGCAGCTTGTTAAGGGAGCTCTGCGTGATCTCCGGCAAATAAACACACTTCTGTAAGCCATTTCTGGTGTGTGTGAATAAGAAGGAAAAAAAGTGAACAGAAGAAAGACATGGAGAGCTGGAGTGTCAGACGCAAAGGCACAAGAGAAATATAGAGACAAAATATAACACTCAACAAAATGCCCTTCATGTTGTACCAAGCTGTCAATTCAAATCACAGAGGCTTGTTACTCTTAAATTAATAGTTAAATGTCATTATGGTTTCAAATACAGTGCTGTGCTGATTAATCAAACTGCACTCTTTAAGTGTTGTTTTCTACATTTCCTCCTGTTTATTCTTTAGAATGATCCAGTGTTCAGTAAATCTCATTAACAAGGAGAGGTATTTAAATTAGCCTAATTGAATTTCAGATATCTCCTGCACATATTTTCTCTTCTGCTGTGTGTTTTTGTATAGTTCTTTTATTCTCATACTGATAAACAAGCAAGCAAGCAAAAGACAGAAAGAGAGAAAACGACAATGACACAAGAGGCTGGGGAGAGGAAAGACAAAAGATGAGGAAAAAGAGAATGAGAAGGAGACTGTAAGAAACAATGAATGGAATAAGATAGAATAGCGCTTCAGTGTGAGTCAGCCATTTGGAAGATTTCCCATTGTGGGGTCACAGGGTCAAGTCAGCTTAAACTAGATCTGTTTCCTGACCGTGGAAGTGTTTGTTTAGGTACCCTGGCCTGGAGGTCATTGTTTTATTTGGACATGCTCCATCTTCGCCTTGAAAAATACTTTCTTTGGCTGGAGATAATCCATCATTTCCTATTCACTGTGAGGAATAACAGTTACAGATTTACAGGTTACAACAGTGTTTTAAGAGTCATATTCCTGTTATGCAGTACATTTTAATGTATTCATTCGATTTGGACCAGTGTATTAAGACATAAATGAACATAGGGTGAATTTTAAATAATTGGATTACTTTGATTTGAGCAGATTTGCCTTTTTTTGTCCTATAGGTGCTGTCGATGATCTTTTCAAATATTTCCAAATTAAACACTTTCCACATTTGATAATCATGTTTTGTGATCAAATAATGACTTTTCAGTTTGTTTTTCATAGAAAGCTATCAACAGGTTTCAGAAGCTCAGAATATTGTGCATAGAAAGAGTCATATATGAACATGTGCAATGTATTTTGGGTGAAATTATCATTTACAATACAACTTTGATTGATAAGGCTCAAAAGGTAGCATACTGCATATCAGGAATGACCATTAAATTACACCTACTCATTCACGGCCATCCATACTAGCAGGATGAATACATGTGTAATGTATTAAAGAGTCATCTGAAACAGTGTTGTGTTGGGTGGAGTACTGTTATCAGTGCTCGAGTGTGTGTTATACGTAGCTACTTATTATAGGAAGGAGAGCTAGTACTACATCACCATTAGTAACCTCTGATACCGAAAAGAGGATTCCACCCCCACTAATGCTTTATAGCCGGCAATGCTGGCAAGCTTGATGAATATCCACATGGCTGTTATTCCAACCAGCTCCATTCTTACAATAAAAAAAAATGCACTAAGCAAGTGCTGATAAAGTCTTTACAAATGCAATCTCCCAGTGTTAAAAAAAAAACCAAGACTGAAAATTGTTCCAACACAGAATCATTCCCAGGTGGAAGTTTGTTTACAGTTAGCTTTCCCTCCAAAACCTTTTCAAAATAAGCCAGGAATTCAGTGTGTGGAGAGCAAGCTCTGTGCCTCTGTAGTCTGAGGTTTAATACAACAGTAATTTGTCATGAATGGCAGTTTGTGTGGCCCCAGCAGGCTTTGGATCTTCTGTGCAGTCTAGACAGCACTCTAAAATGGCTGCCCGGCCCCACGACGAGCGTACAAATTACTCTGTGTAGTCTGCGACTCTGACCCTGCCGTGGCCCAAACTCTCGTGCACTCGCTCTGGCGATGAGCAAGTTGTCAGGTACTGCCGTTTCCACTTCAATCAGGAGCCAGCTTCGCTCTCTCTCATTCGCACGCACATCAAGACACTAGCTTAATTTATTCTAATTAAAGTCAATGCAAAAACAACAACAAAGCATTCCTTGTCCAAACCATACCCATGCTGAGACAACAGAGAGAGGTTTAAGCAAATCAGACATTAGATCTTCTTCAATTAGCAGGCTACCAGAGCACAGGGGAGTCTTAGTATCAGCCTTACAGCACAGATTTTTTTAGGAAAACACTCTTAGGTGTAAGATTTATATCAAGTATAAAACAAAAGCATTCACGTTTGCACTGTTAGAAATACTATTGTTGATCAAGAAAAAAAAAAAAACATGATATGGTGAATAATTCATCAAAGCAATCACAGAGATTAGTTTTTCCTACAACCCCAACCCAAAGTCTAGAATAGGACATATAAAGCTAATTTAAAACGTTTACAGTATATTAAAGGGTTAGTTCACCCAAAAATGAAATTCATTAATGACAAATTCATCATTTGTCATTAATGACTTGTCGTTCCACATCCGCAAGACCTCCGTTCATCTTCGAAACACAGTTTAAGATATTTTATATTTAGTCCGACAGTGTATCCAAGTGTAGGCACACAGTCATACTGTCCATGTCCAGAAAGGGAATAAAAACATCATCAAAGTAGTCCATATGTGACATCAGTTAGTTAGTTAGAATCTCTTGAAGCATCAAAAATGCATTTTAGTCCAAAAATAGCAAAAACTACGACTTCACTTGTTTTCAAACCTCAAATAAAAATTCAAACGGTTATGATTCAGCAGATTGATTCATGATTCGGATCGTCAATGTCATGTGGTTTCAGCAGTTTGGTAGCCTAGAAATCTAGACACACCCTAGCGGCAGCAAATCTACTCTGCCCGCGAGTGTCGTCTAGCAACTCCCAATACCCTTCTGAGCTGTATTCACCTAACTCTTGCCGGGCCAATCACATCGTGTATAGAGTCGGTGGGCTGGGCCATAATGACGACGGCCGAATTGCGTTTGCTTCTAGTAAACACAGAAACTGGCGATCGGCGGTCTTTCGAATCTGCTTTGACCGCGACTCTGGAAGACTTGGAGTTAAGCTTTTCTCTGAGAAAAGAACGGCACTGAAGTCATTCTTAAAAAGGTAAGATGTGTTCAGAGTTTTGGCGACCAGATACGGCAAATGTTTAATCTATCAACAAGCTCTGTTTCACCTTCGTTGCTCTGGTTGGTTGTAGTGCTATCCCGTGCAGAGGGAGTTTGAAAGACAACCGTTTATCCCGCCCCTCGGATTGAGCCCTGTCTATGGTGAGTTTCCAGACCAAACATCTTGATGTGGGTCTGGCTTGTCGGGCTAGCAGTTTGGCAGTTTGACACGCGATCCAAATCATGAATCAATACGCTGATTCATGACCGTTTCACTATTTATTTGAGGATTGATAACAAACCAGGAAGAGAAGACAATGCTGAATAAAGTCGTAGTTTTTGCTATTTTTGGACCAAAATGTATTTTCGATGCTTCAAGAGAATCTAATGAACTAACTGATGTCACATATGGACTACTTTGATGATGTTTTTATCCCTTTCTGGACATGGACAGTATAGTGTGCATACACTTAAACACAATGTCGGACTAAATATAAAATATTTTAAACTGTGTTCCGATGATGAACGGAGGTCTTACGGGCGTGGAACGACACAAGGGTGAGTCATTAATGACAAATTTCATTTTTGGGTGAACTAACCATTTAACACTTTGAAAAGCATAGTATTACCACATTTCATGAGCCATAAAGGCAACAGCTATTTGCACTAAATGCGTATAGCAATAGATGCTATTTACACTCAGAAAATAGCATATTGTCTTAGCGGTTGATAATATTTAAACTAAGTGCAAAGAGCTATAGATGCTATTTACTAAGTGAAATAGCAAACCATGTGAAAATAGTGATAAAAAGGGAGAAAAAAATAGTCTATAGAGGCAAATAGTCCAGTTGGGAAGAGCGTTGTGTGTGTTAAAAGGATCTGCTCATCGGCTTGTCGGTTCTCAGTATCGAACGTGTCCGAAAGAAACCGTTTTTGATTCTGTACTGGTGATCCGAGAACCGCTGCCCGTTCAGTTACACGCACATGCTCAGTATCAGCGGCTCGTGAGTTCATCAGTTCTCTCAGCAAAACATGTCTCAGTTCAGTGAACGGTTGGAGTTACAACATATAATTCAAGACATTAGTTTATTTCTATTCGGAGGGACTGTCACTCATTTCAGAAACTGAGTAACTAAACTTGTGGGATCAGCGCTGATTTGAGACGCGATCCGTTTAGAATGATTCAGTCCGATTGGGTGAACTGGTTCGCCCGGATCACTAAAAAGAACCGGTTAAAAAAAACGATTTGTTCGTGAACCGGACATCACTAGAGTGGACATCCAATCGGGCTCACGAATGAAGATGAAATGGTTCACGTTTGTGTCTTTCCGAATTGTGGCAACAGAATGCGAAAATTTGCAGCGAACACTTTGACAAGGATGACTAGTTTACACAGACACAACAGGTCGGTTGAAGAAAAATGCCATTCCGTGGTTGAAGACGGGTGCAATGCAATCACTGTGGAGGTAATGTAGGTAATGTGGAGGTAACTTTATTTATCCTTCCATTTGGGCACACACGGCTTGAGGAAAGATGTGCAGTAATAAAATAATCATGCTTTACACACATGATGATCTTCCCAACAGGGCTATTTGCCTTTTTTTTCGGCTACAAGTGCGTTCCCACGGGACTTCAGCGCGAGATACAGCTAGCCGTCTAAAACACTATTTAGGTGAATTTAAACAATGACTAAGTGGCTAAACGCATCTCGTTGTCATGTAAGAGACCTGTTCATGTTGGACAGACATTTTAATTGCATTTAGTCTCTGTTAAGAGGCACAAAGACACCCTTTACGTTTATGCCCTCATAGCTGCCGGTTTAGCTGAGTGGGGGCTCTAGACATTAACTGTAATAGCTCCGTGTTGCAAGCACCAATCAGGTTAGTTTTTTTTTCCTGTAGACTGTACTCACAAAGATATAACGATCAAGATAAACTTAAACATTCTCCGGAGTTGTCCTGACGCTTTACTGAATGCACCACTGAAGAGTTAGAACTACACACATTGATATTAAAAACACATTGTTACATTGTTAGGTGGAGCTAGAGTGAATAGCTCGTTACCAAAAAAAAAAATAATAATAATACTGAATATCCATCCAGGCAGTTGGATTCAATACAATGACAGTTTAATTAATGAAACAGCCAAAAGTTCCAGTATATGACAATGCTAGTGCGGCTCTCTGTTCATTTTTGTTTTGATCTGTTTCAGTGAAAAACACCTCAATATTTACATTTATATGCATCGCTACAGTAAAACTATATGGCAAAGGCCATTATTCTTCTGTGCTTCACACTCCTGTCAAGGTGGCGTAAATGTGCTATTCTTATTTTTCTGGCCTTTTAATTGCAGTAAAACAGCAAATATTGTAACTATTTTCTATGTTAATATTTCTCAAAACGTAATTTAATCCTGGCAAAGCTATTGTTAGCACCCGTTACTCCAGTCTTTAGTGTCACATGATCCTTCAGAAATCATTAGAATATGATCATTTGGTGCTCAAGAAACATTTATTATAATTGACATTGAAAACAGTTGTGCTGCTTGTATTTTTGTGGTAACCATGATACTTTTTTCAGGATTCTTCGAAAAGAATCAGAAAAACAGCATTCATTTGAAACTTTGAAAATTTGAATTAAAAAGTATTCCCTTTCACCTTCTATCCATTTAATGTGTCCTTGCTGAAAAAAAAAAAACAAAAAAAAAAACTTTTAAACCGTAATGACAGAATTGTTCTTTTTCTGTGAACTATCCCTTCCATTCTGTTCTATTCTGTTGCACTATGTCCAGCATTTAAGCACATTAAAGCAGCTAGAGTGCAGATTACATACAGATCAGTGGGCATAATTTATCACTTTTGTTATAATTAGCTGCACTTATTTAACATGTTAAATTGAAGGTTCTAACAAAAAGCAGAACAACGGTGTAGCTCGGGATCAGACAAACAGACAACAATATTCATCTAGTCAGAACCACACGTTTTTATCATTTCTTTGGGCCTCAGGGGGAACAGCGAAAATCAGCCCTATTTCAGCATGGATGCATGCAGATGAAGAAAAATGTGAAAAGCATGCAGCCTAAACATCATCAGCATTGCATTCAATCCACAGAACAAATACAACACAAGATCAAAGCTTTCTTAGCTCTCTCTCTCTCTCTCTCTCTCACTCTCTCAAATCAAAGGTTTGGAAATGGAGAGCTAGATGGTGAGGGAGAGAGGAAAGGAACGGTGTTTGAATGACAGCAGTAAAAGGCTGCTGTGCGATGCTCCCTTGGCCTGTCCACTCTGATGAGACCCGTTTGCCTTCTCAGCAGTGTGGGGTGAAGCGTGTATCTGCTGAGAGACATCCCAGGAGAGGTCATTGCTAGTCACACATTAACAGACATACAGAGGCGCACACACACACACACACACACACACACACACACACACACACACACACACACACACACACACACACAGTGTGTTTGTCATTTCGTGTCAGTGTCAGCACAGTTGAGGTGATGCTGGCAAAAGACACAGGGTCATCCATAGGAGACATAGATGGCAGAAGCCCATCAAAAGGTAACACTATAAATCAAAAAGTGGGTTGAGAAAACACTCTGTGTGAGTGACAGAAGAAGAGCAAGAGCTTGTCACATCTTAGTGCCTTTGTTCAAGAACAGTGTCTCATCTCAACTGATTTGCTGTTTCAATCTGGGAGTTTCTGCATTTGCCCAGTACACACTGTCAATGCTGGTCTGTGACAAACAAGTGAAAGGAGTGGGGTAGATCTGGCTGACTAGGGTTGGCGAATATTTCTCCTCCATTCAAAAATAAACAAAAAAAACCCAACAATCAAATTTGTTTACTCTTGCCAGTTATTGAACACTGTTAATAATTATGCAAACAATTTTTTCCGTTGTTATTAGTTCGTCATAGGTTAAAGAGCCTAGAAGTCCAATTACAATTGGAACATGGTCGATGAGACTACAGCCAGTAGTAGTAGATGTTAACAACCTCACTCACAGTGGGATTTCACTCACAGAATATGAAATGCGCACGGCCGCTCGAACAAAGCGAGTGTTTTCAGTGAATTCCTATGAAAGTTAAGCTTTCAAATGCGATTAATTTCGATTCATTAATTACAAAGCCTCTAATTAATTAGATTAATTTTTTTAATCGAGTCCCGGCCCTACTACTAATATATACTCCGATAAGGGTGTGACATTATGACTACCTTCCTAATGTTGTGTTGGTCCCCCTTTTGCTGCCAAAACAGCCCTGACCCGTCTAGGCATGGACTACATTAGACCCCTGAAGGTGTGCTGTGGTATCTGGCAAAACAATGTTAGCAGCAGATCCTTTAAGTCCTGTAAGTTGTGAAGTGAAGCCTCCATGGATAGGACTTGTTTGTTCAGCACATCCCACAGATGCTCGATTGGATTGAGATTTGGGGAATTTGGAGGCCAAGCCAACCTCAAACTTGTTTCTGTGCTCCTTAAACCATTCCTGAACCATTTTGTTTTGTAGCAGGGCACATTATCCTGCTGAAAGAGGCCACAGCCACCAGGGAATACCCTTTCCATGAAAGGAATTGCAGAGAATGGTCTGCAACAATGCTTTGGTAGGTGGTACAAAGTAACATCCATATGGATGGCAGCTGGTGCATCCTGGTGCCATGTGTTCCCCAGGTTAGTCATGCACCCAGCTATTCACGTGATATAAAAGAAGACATGATACATAAGACCAGACCACCTTCTTTCATTGCTCCATGGTCCAGTTCGGCTGCACTGTTGGTGCTTTCAGCAGTGGACAGGTGTCAGCAAAAAATTCAGCCCCATACGCAAAATAAATTTGACTTCAATGAAAGGTTTTTTCGATTTGCAATTTTTTTGAATGGAAGATCAAAAGAATAAACAATGCAGATTTCTTTTCACAGCCGCCTTTGCTCATATTTAGCAAGGGTGCCAATATTAAAGTCTTATAGTCTACAATATTATCATCATCTATAATAGTCTTCACTACCTCCATCTCTCATGGGTCACAATCAAACGCAGGCAAATCAATAAACAATAAAATACTCACAATCATAAACATGAAGGGCACTAATACAACCTTCCCAGCAGTCAAAAACATTTATCAATGTCACAATCTCTGTTTTTGACTGTTTGTCTGGTTCTTTGACTGGTTGCTTTGGTCAGGATGACAGCCTCTCGTGTTAAATTTGTGTCAACAGCACAAAGGATGTTTTAACTAGCGCTGTCATTTGAGGGATTTTTTTTTTATTGAATTAATGACATCATGTAGTGATTAGTTAATCCAAATATTTGCATATCCCAATAATTGTAGATACATTTGGCTAAATAAAAGGCAACTCAAAGACATTAGCCTATAATTTAAGCATTATATAGACATTACCAAAAGCCGGCTTTAGAAAGTTAATATATTATTTCAATCCACTGAACATCTACAGCAATCCATTTAACAATTTTGTCCAATGTATACTTATCACAATTTTAAACGGTAATTAACAAAATATGATGGGTTTAATTGGTTGTTTTTTTCCATCTTTCCCCAAAGATAGCTTGACAAGCCACACATAAAAATGCCTATCTATATGCTGGTTCCACTAAGGCACAGCTGGCACTGATGACAGACTCTGACAGAGGCTTCCTCTAGAGAATGACCTGCAGGAGGCGAAAGGGGACGCGTCCTTTGAGGTGGCGAGGAGAAAAGCAGCAGGGTTCTTCTGCAATGCCAAAAAAAAAAACGGATTCACACTCTGTGAGGTTTCGTTTCAGACACTTACTGCCTCCATCATTTTATGTTGAAATGAGGTATGTGTGACCTTTGCAGTGTAAATGAGATCTGAATACGGAATTAGAGGCAGCAAGCCAAGCATCGTGTGACTGCTATGTATGTGTATATGATTACCTCCCTGTCTTCTCGCTGTCTGTTTCATCCCCAGGTCAAAATGACATGCCATGTCAGCCTGTCTATGTCACCATTGTCTCTCATTTTCCTCCACTTTCATTTCCTGAGCCATCTGAGCTGTTCTCATTAGCACTCACAGGAAGAGTCTAACGGATGGAGCTCGGGCCGGTTGGGCCAATTCTGGCTGCAGTAATTACGTTTTGAGAGGAAAGCAAGGGCACAGACTTACTACTGATGATGGGTTACGACACACCAATGTGGTTGCACTGAAAAACAGCAGCCTCTAGTGGACACAGCAACCCACAATCCCTTAGTTTCTAAAAGTGGTAGACATCTGTCAAAGCAAATCTCCTCAATCTCCTCGCTCCATCTTTGACTTTATAACAAGTGACTATTTTTTATGCTCAAGCCTGCATTAAAAAACATTCTATGACAGCAAGAATCATACAAGAGCAGCGCACGTGTCTACACCGCTTTAGATAAACATAAACCAAGTATCAATTTGGATGTGAGATGCACAGTAATCAGATAAATAAAATCATCATTATTTATTGGCCTTGCATGGAAAATTGCCCCTCCCAGTACTCTACTCTCTATAAGGGCCAATTTAGCTTGACATATCATCAGATGAAGATGAAAAGTGCTCCTGTTGTATTAAGTAGCTCTGACATGAACATCCAGTGCACATCTTCGATAATGTTGTGTACTGCAGTAGCGATTTTAAAAGCCACTACTTTCCGCATAATGGAAGCGAGGCCCTCTCGGGTCGCAAGTCTGCAGGGATGAGCGGAAAGCCGCAGTGGGTTTGAAAGGAAAGTAAATACACAGAGTGCTGGCTGTGCCTTGCAAAAGGCTAAATAACATAATTAGTCTCGATCTTTTGCCCAAATTCGCCCACCACGAATTAGCTACGTTAGTGTAAACACTGAGCTTTGGACAGGCATGACAGGGTTTTGTTTTTGATTAGTTGCATTTGATAACGAGTCTCACTGTTAGACATGATTAGTACATCAATGGCGCAATTAGCATTTGCGTTGGAGCTCTCCGTGAACGCAGGAGCCTCTTTGACAGGTTTCAGTAGAAAATATTATCGCTGTAATGTTTTTGAATGGAAAACATTTCAGTTTAATAATTGCCTTCATTTACTCCTACGGTCACATTTATGTTCGTTCTCCCTTCTCTCTCTATTCCTCTCATTCTTTATTCTGTTTCTCTTGCTCTCGTTCCCTGTTCCCTTTGGCTAATAGTGACCAGGATGAATAAGTGACACTAGAATAATAGTCAGGAGAGAGAAGAGTAATTATGAGGTCATGGGGGTTTTATGCAGAACATGAAAAGCCCCTTGTAGAAATCAGTTCCAAAGGGCGACAGGGGACGAGAGGTGAAGAGAGGCATGGAGATGAAAATACTGACGTCAGAAAGACAATTACACAGAACCAGTGTTGGGGAAGCTACTTCAAGTCATCTTATCTGATCAAGCAAATAAATTATGATTAACATACAAAATTGCCACCTCATAACACGGTTACATGTTCCTCTTGAACTTAGGTTGGTATTTTAGGTTGTTGTGAAAATAAAACTCCAATAAACATCTGTTTTTAAGTATTGGAAATGTGTGTTTTTACAAATATACATCAGATATTATTTTGCGACTGCACTTAGCTCTTGAGAGTCACAACCACATAGCGTGCACAATTAGCATTGTAGCTGTTTTTAATGTGACGCTTATATTACCTTACTGCAGAGGTAGCCTAAACGCTAGGTCTTCATCCCTGCTTCTGAGGACCCTGGCTGCATCCGAAATGGCATACTTCAATACTATATAGCAGGCAAAAAACAGCATGTATTAAGAGTAGTAGTCCTATGTCCGAATTCACAATAGGCAACTCATAAAAGAGTAGGCAAAAAGTACTGGATGACCTACTTCTTCCAGCGAGATTCTGAAGTGTGCATATAATGGACACTTTACTATCCCATGAGGCCACGATAGAAGATTTATGAATGGCAGTTATACAAGATAACTGACGCTGGTCAGTCATGTGATAATGACAACATGACCAACATGTAGTGAGCCCAGATTTCATTCATACTACACACATTCATACAATATAACCTACATATTTAGCAGTCACAAAGACAAGTACTTCTTCAAAATAAGTGCCTAGAGAGTATGTGATTTTGGATGCAGCATCCATCCTGCAACGATTTTTTTCAAATTGGCTTCAGCACACCTGCCTGTGATTTTTCAAGCCATTTCAAGATCTTGATTAGCTGGTTCAGGTGTGTTTGATTAAGGTTGTAGCTAAACTCTGCAGGAGAGTGGGCCCCAGGAGCAGGGTTGAATACCTCTGGCCTAAACAACACCACTGTCAGCTCTCTCTGCTTTCTTTCTCTCTGCTTTCTCTCTCTCTGCTTTCTCTCTGCTTTCTCTCTCTCTCTCTCTCTCTCTCTCTCTCTCTCTCTCTCTCTCTCTCTCTCTCTCTCTCTCTCTCTCTCTCTCTCTCTCTCTCTCTCTCTCTCTCTCTCTCTCTCTCTCTCTCTCTCTCTCTCTCTCTCTCTCTCTCTCTCTCTCTCTCTCTCTCACATAACTATAAAGATAGAATAACTATAAGGATTACTATATTAGTGTCCATGCCTGCAACGCTTCTGTTTATTCTATGGCTATGTTTACATGACAACGATGTAGGTTGCACATGCGTAAACATGTAAAGTTCCCAACACAGTTACAACCCATGTAAATACTGTAACAAAAATACTATGTGCATGTGGACCTGAGCATACAAAAAAACTATCTGGACGTGCACATTCAGTATGCATATACTCTTCTGATGACGAAATGCACGTCACGCGCACTGTACGCTGACCTTCGCATACGCGTAAAAAGTGAAGTAGGGCCTATATTTTGGGATGGTAAAGTTGTCATTTTCGCGTCAGTTTGCGCTTTCAGGCCCCGAAACATCATTGTCGTGTAAATAAACAGCCAAAATTTCAACAGCCAATTCAGCTGAAAAGGGAGTCATGTCAACATACCCTATTTGCACTGCAGTTTTGTCATCTGCCGCTTTAAATATAATAAAAATCACTATTGTTCGTCCGCTAGAAAAATTATTCTGAATTTGATTTCAACTATATATACAATATCTCTGTCATATGGTTATGGTTGTGGTATGCACTTTGCTATTGTTTTGTGTTAAGAATAATTTTATCTATATCTTATAACTATATCTATAATATCCAAACAGATTCCAAAAAGACTCAGATTTTGAGTCCCTAACTGGCATTTCATGTGTATTTGTATATGTATGAGTTATCAAAATTAGGGAGCAATCTACTACTCAACATAATTGAGATTAAAAAAAAAACATTCATATATTGAAAAATTATAATTTGATTGAGGTACAGAATAAATGTCCATCCTATTCCACAAAGTTCCACCTACTTGTAGATTTCTGTTCTGGATGTGGGCGATATCTCATTAAACATAAAATAATCAACATAATAATCAGATGCAATCAGAGCAATATTTATTGGGCACAATAATAAGGGTGTCAATTAGACTGATGGCATTAAACAGCATTTAAGCAGATAAATGTAACCAATAAAAACTACAAATGAGACCACCTAAATTATACTTGTCAAAGCAACGTCCCTTTAAGGCAAGTCAGAAATGTTTTGCCTTCTCAAGGACTACCTGATGTCCAGGGTTAAAAGAGGGGGTGTGGGTGGGTTAACGGCATCTGCTAGTGCAGAGCTATGGCAATATGAGTCGCATATGTAACATTACACCATGAAAAAGAAGTTAGTAAGGGGCAGGTCAGATAACATGCTCATACACAAGCACATACATACTGTATATAGCAATTAATCTAAAAATGTTATGTTGCATCCATAATTACATATAAATTTTCCTCTCGTAATACTATGTCTTTTTCAGAATTTTGCCTCGCTGAGTAATTGTGTGCAAATAGCTCATATCAATCAGCCATTTTAATTAATTATTGTGACAGAGGAAACTAAGAGAAAACTATTTCTGTTCAAGGTAATTCATCTAAAATCACATCCGTAGATATATTTTAACCTGGAAATAAACTGAAACATGAAACTTGTAGAGCTGTCACACACAGGTAGTAGTGTCAGACACACCTGGCCTGTAGGGTCACTGCAGGAGACAGATAGAGGGTGGAGAGGGTGAAATTAAACCCCATAAAGGATCTAAACGCAAGAACAAAACACCATTGCAGGATACGAGCAGAGAGACAGAGACCATACTCGGGTCAAGATTAAAGGAAGGGATGCATTTGTGATCAACAGTTGTCAAACAGAGAGGTATATAAAAAGGAAGGTGAAAGGAAAGAAAGGGATTAAAAATAGCCTTAGATCAGCCGTGCATTACACTGGACAAACCCTGGGCCTTTCTAAGCCGGTGAAGACTGATCCTGAGAGACAGACTGACACTTGGACTTACAGTCTGCAGTGACTACAGACAAAGGGCAAACGATTTTGAGAAGGGTATATACCTGGCAATCTGTCATGATGATGCAGCAGATTCTTCAGGATATGTATATAGAGCCTGACCTATTGGCAGAACTTAACGAAGAGCAGAAGCAGATCGTCTTTTATAAGATTCGGGAGGAGCAGGTGCGGCGCTGGAACGAGAGGGAGGGAAGAGACGCCAGCCAAGCTCTAAACAAGAACGGTGAGTCCAGAGTTCATTTTGTACCTTTATTTGATTATGTCTATATGAGTTATACAAATGAAACATGAGTGTTTTTTAATAAACTGTGGTTCTATGAAGTATTTTGACATTTAAGCCACATCTACAAATGTGGCATCTACACATGCTGTTTAATGCCATCAGTCTAATTGCACCCTTATTATTTTGTGCCCAATAAATACTGCTCTGATTGCATCTGATTATTATGTTGATTATTATGTTTAAAGCTACACTGTGAGATATTTCCCCCCATCTAGCGGTGTAAAGGTATATGACCATTTAACTCCTACGGTGGCTGATTTAGTCCAAGATTAACATAGTAATCCCCATCTTCACATTCGACACGGTGCCATCGAGTGTTAAAACGCAAAAGGCGAAGCTTGAATTTATGGGTATGTCCCTCTTTGGCTAATGTACTTTCAAGATGGAGGAGCGACATGGCGACCGGCATTCGAACCCCTCACCTGTACGTATTTTCAATGGCATATTTTAAACTTACGAGAATACTTTGTAACTTTAAATAAGTAAATATGCATTAATGAGCACATATATTTTTGAAAGAACTAAGTGTTTTTAGCTAAGAATAAACTAAAAAAGTTACACAGTGTAGCTTTAAAGAGATATCGCCCACATCCAGAACAGAAGTCTACAAGTAGGTGGATGCATTTAATGCATGTCTTTGCATTTAATGATTAGATAAAGGATAACACTTTAACACGGTAACACTTTACAATAAGCTTTCGTTAACATTAGTTAACTACTTACTTAGCCTACTTTTACAGCATTAATTAATCTAGTTAATGTTAATATCCATATTTACTTATTCATGATTACAATCAGAAATTGTAAAAAATGAATATATAAAATGAATATATACTGTAACATACTGTACATACTGTATTGCTCATTGTTCATGTTAGTTATTACATTAACTATGTTAACAAATGTAACCTTTTTGTAAAGTGTTTCCAAACTATCAAACCAAGTGCCATTTATTAAAGAAAGATAAAAAAATTAAAATTTGTAATTTCTTGCTCCATTACCATCACCGAATGAAATAGAAAAATAATGATTGTTTTTATGCCATGTAACATTTGTCAATATTCCTTCTGAAAAAAAACCTGGAGCCATATATTGTAAACCCTTTTCAGGGTCAGTCTACAATAACTCAGTTATCTCTGCATATTAAAGGGGATAGAAGAAAGTACATCTAAAAAAAAAAACATTATGGCAGTGCTGCAAATGAACTATATTAGGTTTACATCATGTAGCAAGTGCAATCTCATTGCGTCAAAGATTGTGTCTGTGCACTGACAGCTAATGTCCCCTTGTTTTCAAAAAATTCTTCCATTATCTTGTACAGTTGTCATGTTCCTGCAGCATACAAAGGATCCCAGTAGGATAATCTCTTCCAGCTTTGTCGCACTGTCTGAGTTATTTTGTCTTTATCTTATCTGAATTCGGTCTGATGGGTCTGGAAAGGGTTTTTTTTTCAAGCTATCGTTTCACTGTTTCCTGTTTGGTGTCTCTTCCCAGGCGACCGCAGAGGCATTCAGTGGCTTTTGGGCTCAGATGGAGAGGTATGGGTATGGGTAATGGGGGAGGCCCCAGGGGACAAGCCCTTTGAAGACATTGTGGAAGAGCTGATGGAGGAGAGAGCCAGGAAGCAGGCCCAGCGAGAGGCACAGGAACTCCGGTGAGAGAAACATGGGACAGGGTCAAGGGACAGAAGCAGTGGGACACTGTGGGTGGGTGAAGATTGACAGATGTGATTCAGATTAAATTTGAGAGAAAAAGGGGTGGGGGGGTAATAATGATAAAAGTACATGGGGATAGAAGGTGCATCACTCAAGCTCTGCTGAATTTCCTGAGGCGTGTGAAGGAGGCAGAGATTGAAAAGAAGTTTCGAGATGCCATGGCGAAGGAAAAGGCTCGCTTCGTGGCAGAAAAATGGAAAGAGGAGACAGATGACAGAAAGGCAGCCAAGCAGGAAGAAGAGGAAGATCGCATTAAAGAGAAACTGAAGGTGGGTTTGGCTGGAGATTGTAACTTTTAATATGTGAGAAGGACACAGTGCTAAACAAAGCAACGAGTAAAGCATCATGCCCCATGTCCTCCTTTAAAGCCAAATGGATTTTCAAAGGTGAATTAAGTAATTTTGAGGTGTATAAAAGTCTAAGGTGTATAAAAATCAAGCACCGAGGCATGCAGACTGCTTCTACAACCATTTGTGAAAGAATGGGTTTGCTCTTATGAGCTCAGTGAATTCAAGCGAGGTACCATGATAGGTTGCGTAGTAGTCGCCAACTTTCTGCAGAGTCAATAACTACAGACCTCCAAACTTTGTGTGGCCTTCAGATTAGCTCAAGAACAGTGCGTAGAGAGTTCATGGAATGGGTTCCCATGGCCGAGCAGCTGCATCTAAGTCACACTTACAACACCAAGTGCAATGCAAAGCGTTGGATGCAGTGGTGTAAAGCATGCCACCACTGGATTCTAATCGAATCACACTTCTCTGTCTAGCAATCCGTTGGACGAGTCTTGGTTTGGCTGTTGCCAGGAGAGCGGTACTTGCTGACTGTGTTGTACCAAGTTTAAAGTTTGGTGGAGGGTTAATTATGCTGTGGGCTTTCAGGGGTTGGGCTTGGCCCTTGAGTTCCAGTAAAAGGAACTCTTAATGCTTTAGCATACCAGGGCATTTTGGATAATTTCATGCTCCCAACTTTAAGGGAATAGTTTGGGGATGGCCCCTTCTTGTTCCAACATGACTTTTCACCAGTGCACAAAGCAAGGTCCTCAAAGACATGGATAAGCAAGTATGGTGTGGAGGAACTTGACTGGCCTGCTCACCTAAACCCAATATATCATAAAAGTTTATGTTTACATAATATATGTGTGTACTTATATTTGAATACACACACATATATGTATATATTTAAGAAATACTGTATATCAAAAAATATTATATTTAACTAATTTATTTACACATAATAATTATACACATATATTATGTAAACAAACGTTTATTTTGGATGTGATTAATCTAAAATATATCTAAAATATTTTATAATACATTTATAAAATAGCATAATCTTGATCTTGACGGCTCAGTTGTGACAAAAGATCCACTAGTTAAGGGTCCTTGCATTTATTCTTCAACCAGGCCTTTAATTATGGTCTTATAATAGAGACTGAGGTTAATTAGGCTTAATTGCTATGTGTTCCATGTTCTGAGAATGAATTATTTAAAAGTTGGCAACCTCTCAGAATGTAGATAGTGATCTCTGAGACACAAGGCCAACATTTGTACGCCTGATCTATAATAGAGTTGAAAGCACTGATGTTTAGGTTAATGACATTGTCCACCGAATTAATCATTTATATTCCCAGCTTAATGGCACCGAAAATGAGAAAGCTAAAGCAAGCTGCTGCAAACTTCTGTGCCTTTGTGTTAGCTAGGGCTGATTCTTTCTACTTTTCTCACAGAAATATGAGGAGGAAGAGAGACAGAGAGGCGAGGAAGAAATCCGCCAAACTGAGGAGAGGAGAGCAAAGGAGCTGTACATCTCTCTGAAGCAGGAGGAAAAGAGGAGTGAGAGAGATGACAAAGAATGGCAGGAACAATGTGAGAGAACAAACGGAATGGGAAAGAAAATGGGTAGTTTGGCTGCTCTAATATAAAGTAGCTTATTTCTATTCAAATTTCTCCCCACTTCCCGCAGTGCGACGCTCAAAGGCGGCGGATGAGGAGATGAAGTGCAAGGCACGACGGGCTAGAGATGAATACAAGCGTCAGTCTCTGCGGGCTGTTGAGAAGGGCCTGGTGGCTGGACTCTGCGGCCTGTTCCATAAGACGCACCCGAACATTTCAGGTCACAATCGACGGCACGGCACAGTCATTGAACATCCGACCACTCCAGCTGAGCCCAGCCATATACCCGCAACTAGTGCTGGCCAACTCACTTCCGGCCATTACAGGCACATACAATACCGTCGTTACAGCAATCCAGTCACACAATCACTCACAGAATGGTAAAATCGATAATCAAATCAATGATAATTGATCCTAACCATACAACCATTGAGTAGCGTAACTTACATTCCAGACTAAACATACCATTTACATACTCTAGTCTGTATGCCACAATTAAGTGAAACAAACAATAAAACATTTGAAAGCTAACCAGACATCACAAAACTAGTCTTTCACTGCCTTTCAGCCCAGTTTGGATTCGTCCACCTAGGCCAAACTCTCGTGAATCCATCATTCGCTGGTTTAAAGAGGAGCAGAGACCGAGACGAGCTGGCTATGAGCGAAGCAGCATCACCATCGCCCCCTGGTTCCATGGTAAAAACAAATAAAACATTCTTGAGGAGCTTTTACAGCTCACATCAGGACTCCAGCACAAGAATCATCCAGCCCTCTGTCTCTAAGATGTAATGGAAGGGCGATTTCACAAGATAGTAAACTAGAATTTGTTCTCACGACTTAATTCGTTCCCTTGTTTTAGTAAATCATAGCCACGTTGAACTAATTAGTTCCCTCATTTTGATTTAATTAAAATAAAGGGACCGATTATTACATCGTGGCCACGATTTAGTTAAATGAGGGAACAAACTATATTGTGTCCACAATTTACTTAAAACGAGGGGACGAATTAGTCAAACGTGCAGACATATTAGTAGGCCTACATCTGGGAACTAATTGTTAATTTTTTTAACACAATATACTTTTTGATTTAAGTAGAAATTCAGCATATTAGAATGATTTCTGATCCTGTCACACTTTACATTTTTTAAAATTGCATTTTAAGATATATAAAAATATAAAGTTACATAATAACAATATTAGTAATTAACAATATTACTATTATACAATATTAGTTTACTGTTTTACTGTATTTTTTATCAAATAAATGCAGCCTTGGTGAGCATAAGAGACCTCTTTCAAAAACATAAAAACTATTTATGGATATAGATGAAAAGCACAACAGGCAAAATGATGTAGGCCTATGAGAAATTACAAGCAAACGTGCAAAGCTAGGAAAAACACGCCATGAGAACTGTCTGTTAACCATTGACTGCACTTCAAAAGGTCAGTGCCAAACGGGGTCACTAGAAGTTGAGTTGAAATTGTTTGAACTTTAAGTGGCGCATTACAGCGCTTGACCGGTGCTAGGGCAACGCTGGCGGTGCACTCCACAGAGTTCAAAAGCATTGGGGCAACGTTGACAGGAGTCACGTAAAAAACAGCCACTGCTGTACTTTTTAGAAATGGACTCACAATTTAGAGGGAACATGCAGTAGTTCAGTGGTTGCAGTGAAGAAAACATTGATTAAATTGAGAAAATAATAATGAAACAAAACAGAGAGAGGAGGAAAGAGGCAGACAGAAGACTCAATAATTCAAAGCTTGTGCCAGGATGAGCAGAGCCACAGTGTGTGGCCTCTGATTGGACAATAATACGATTAATGACCATCTGAGTGACGCTACTCGACTAGGAAACAGGCTGCCAGCGTCGCTCCAAGATCAGAGTTCAACATCTGCACTCTCACTCAATATCTCTCCATATCTGCCTCGTCCTGTCTATCTCTCCGTCTCATCCCATCTCTGGCTCTCCATCTGTCTCTCACTGTCACCCATCTCCTACCTCCACAGGAATAATATCACGGCAGGAGTCAGAGGCTTTGCTGACGAATGCCTTAGAGGGCTGCTTCTTGGTCAGAGTGAGTGAACGGATCTGGGGCTACACGCTGTCTTACCGCACCACCTCTGGCTTTAAGCACTTCCTCATTGACGCTTCGGGTGATTATTACAGCTTCCTAGGTGTTGACCAGAACCGTCACGCCACCTTAGCTGACCTCATTGACTTCCATAAGGTAAGCTCTCTTTCCTGGAGTAGATGTTAAGATTTGTTAACTAGCAAGATATAAAACACAATATGCCTATGGAAGTAAAAGACTAATTATATGTAGGTTAACAAAATGTTAATGTTTGACATTCTCCTAAGTATTATTTTTTTTAACATGACAATCGATGTGACATTTTGTCAAACAAAGAATAAAAAACCCGTTTTAAAAGACAGAGCTGAAGCCTGAAGCCTAGTTCAGTTAGGACATTTATGATTTTTTAACATTGATAATAAAATGTTTCTTGAGCACCATATCAGCTGAAGACTAGTGAAGACTGCTTTTCTGAACTTTTTCTGTATACTGAAAACTACTACTGCCGTAGCACAACTGAGAAACACGCTCACAGGGTGATCGCAGACCCCATGGAGCATGAGGAACATAAACGTGGCCAGCGCATCTGTCCTTCCATCTGTGCGTTTGAAGCAGGGAATTGATAGTGTTGCTAATGCCTAGCTGTCCCAGGACTGATGTTGATTTTGTTGGCTGATGGTCTGCTTTTCCTCCAGGAGGAAGTGATCACCAACTCTGGAGGAGAACTACTCCAAGACCCCTGCAGGCTAAAAAGCTCCACTGCTGACTACGGAGGGCTTTTTATGTGATGTTTTTTCCTTAAACTTAGAAGGCCATACCATATTTCTTGTGTTTAATTTCTTTCAACAGCACTGCACAGCTTTAATTTGTTGTCTGCCAAGCTTCTTCTGTCAAATGTAAATAAACACTTTTTACTTGCGTTAATTTTCTTATTCGGTTTCAATGTGGGTGACAGGAAAGGGGCAGTCACATCAGACTTCAAGCATGCAAAATTATTTTTGCTTCTGGTTATGGTAATGGATGGGCAAACTCAGTCCAGGAGGGACATGGCTGCATCTGAAATTGCATACTCTCTTGAGTAGGTGCTTATTTTGTAAAAGTACATTCTATATAGTATCAATGTGTATTGTATAATGTAATCTGGACATACTACAATGTGGTCATTATCATATGAACTACCAGCCTCGCAGCATCAGTTGCCTCCATAGCCTCATAGTATAGCAAAGTGTCCATCGTATGCATACGTGAGAATCTATACCAGAAGTATAGGTCATCTGGGTGCATTTTGTGTACTCTTTTATGAGCACAGTAATTTCGAACATACTTCTTTTGTCACATACTGTTATTCGCCTAATATATAGTAGATAGTATAAATCACCCTGTAGCCCAAAACTGCTTTCCCACTGAAGCTAAGCAGGGATGAGCCTGGTCAGTACCTGGATGGGAGACCAACTGGGAAAACTAGGTTGCTGCTGGTGGAGGTGTTAGTGAGGCCAGCAGGGGGCACTCGCCCTGTGGTCTTTGTGGGTTCTAACCTGATGGGGACACTATACTGTCAAAAAGCACCACCCTTCAGATGAGACATTAAACCGAGGTCCTGACTATCTGTGGTTGTTTAAAATCCCAGGATGTACTTGGGAAAAAGAGTAGGGGTGTTACCCTGGCATCCTGGCCAAATTTGCCCTTTGGCCTCTGTCCATCATGGCCCCCTAATTATCCCCCTATCCTGATTGGCTTAATCAGTTGGGCTCCTCTCCACCAATCAACTGGGTGTGGTGGGCGCAATATGTCTGCCGTCACATCATCCAGGTAGATGCTGCACATTGGTGGTGGTTGAGGAGACTGCCCCCTTCTAAATGTAAAGCGCTTTGAGGACCCAGAAAAGGCGCTATATAAATGTAACCAATTATTATTATTATTATTATTATAATTATTATAGTAGGCCTATGCGGTTTCGGATGCAGCCACTGTCTGGCAGAGTTTAGCTTCAACACTTATAAAACTCACTGGCCTTTAACGTTCTAATCTTGAAGACCTTGACCAAAAAATTCTATCATCATTTACTGTTCCAAACCAGTATGAGTTTCTTCTGTTAGACTAAAAATATATTTTTGAAGATTTTTAGTTAACCAGACAGTTACTACCAAACAAATACTATGGAAGTCGATGGCTACCGACAACTGCCGACATATCTAAATAAAACAAAATACTTTATTTTGTGCAGAGCAGAAGAAAGAAATTCATACCGGTTTGGAACAGCATATGGTTGACTAAATGATGACAGAATTTTCATTTTGGGGTGAACTATCCCCCAAGTGCAGGCAGTGGCTCTCCAGGACCTAGTTTGCACATCCCTGCTCTAGGTCCACTGTTTTCAAGTAGAAAGTAAAAATTATTGTCTTGTAAAATAACTCAAAATTAAGAGTTTTTTGCTTAAAATAAGCAAAATAATCTGCCAGTGGGGTAAGCAATAATCTTAAAACAAGATTATTTTTCTTACCCCATTGGCAGATTATTTTGCTTATTTTGAGCAAAAACTCTCTTAAATTTGAGTTCTTTTTCCCCCAAAACAAGACAATTACTTTTGCTTGTCTAGTAAATACTTCTTATTTTAAGAATTTTTAGATGTTAGACTAGAACCAAGACAAAAATACTAAGTAAGAAAAGCATTTTTTTTGCAGTGTACATGCAATAAATCGTGCTACTAACGTTGATAAAATCTAATAGTCGCTTTCCTTACATCACATCAAACCTTGCAAATTATTGTTATTATTGCTACTTTGTTCTCAAATGGAAAATGTTAACATTAGCATTGCGTAACGTTGTGTATTTAGTGTGTATTAGCGTTACCTGTAACTTTAGATTTCTGTGCTTTTGACTACAGGTGAATCTCCAGTTGTCACGGATGATTGTCATTTGGTCCTTTCTGAAATACAAACCTGCCTTCAAAATGATACATTTAATTATTCCAGCTGCTGTAAAAAAAAATACTATAAATGATCTTCCACCTGCAGCTAATGATCAACTCGGACCACCATATGACTAGCGCTGACCAGCTAACCAGTTCAATCCATACTAGCTTAAACGGGAGTGGTCAATGTGTGACGTTTTAAAACCCATCTTAAACCAGCCTAAGATAGTTTACTGTTTCTAGTCAGTCTGGTCCATTGGCTGGTTTTAGAGAGTTTTTTTTTAGCCGGTCACACTAGGAGACCATCTTAACCATACATTTTGATTTAATTAAAAGAACCATCATTTTTTTCCAGCTGTGCATGGGGGTAACGTTATTTCAGAAAGCAACTTACCGTCACATAGCCTACCCTGAACTCTCAGTTGATTAACCCAAAGCTGGCTTACTAGATGTATGCTGGTTCCAAAAAACGAGTCCGTGGGCAAATTGAGACAACTCATAGCGACGACGACACAATAATTTCACCATGGAAACCGACAAGAGCGCCATTCTCTTCTTTTTTTGTTTAATGGCGATTTACTTAACCTACTTGCACACCGCAATCTATTTGGTTATGCAATCATTTTTTCAATTCGTCTTCGTTTAATAAATCATCTTTATTCACTGAGAATCAGGGACGTGCACAGGATTTTTGAGGGGCAGTTCTGCCGTGCAAAGGCAAAAGGCCGTAACTTCGTTTTTGGTCGAAAATGAGTTATTGACATTTTTGGGACTTTCAAGACCTCCTTTATCATGTGGATAAATATCGTTAGTCAATTATGTTGTTTTTTCGAGAAAATTATGGATTGTCTGAACAGTAACTTCCAAAAGCCCAGGAGAAACCAAGGCAGAACACCGTAACAGCAGTTACCGCTCTTTGCCTTGGTTTTAGAACACTCAAACTGAGTTACGGTACTCTGCCTTTGTTTAGCCATGCGTCTAAATTAAGTTACGGTACCGACATGCAGTTATGGTGTCCCGCCTTTGTATTAATGTCTATTAAAGTTTGCCGCGTTTGAGTTACGGTGTAGCCTGTGTACTGTCATACATGTTTTCATAATGCAGAATATTCTCTCAGCGCGCTGTCAGGCAGTCTGGGGCTGCCCACTGCACGAGTGTGTGTAGGCTACTCGAATGCAGTGACAGCGTGCGACCACGCATACAATCAGTAGGCTAGTAACAGTTCGCAATTATATCCATATATCCTACCTTTTCTTGTAAACCCGATAAAATCCATGCCAATGAACGTCATCGGAGATGTTTAATCCACAAGCATTCTGAGAATTATTCCTGTCACATCAATCAAAAAGTTGTCCTTTTAGGCTTGGCGATTTTCATTCAAAGATGTAAAAGTATAAGCTATGTAGCCTATAGTATCTTTTTTACTAGATAAAAACATTAAAAACATATTGCAATAAATAATTACTCTGTTTAGCCTATGAATGGGCAATCCGATCCAGTCAGCGCTGTTAGCCAAAATATAATAGCGTGATAGCCAAACTTAACCCTTGATTAACCAGCGGCACTGTTTGCTGTTTGTCTTATTTATCACATGCATTTTTACAAGATTTTTTATTTGTTCTATTTTTTTATATCTTTGCATTATATATGCAAATGTTTACTCATTAGAAATAATCTTATCTTGTTCATATAATTCAGTGTCACCTATCAACCTGTAAGTTTTGCTGCACACCAATGAAGATTCTCTTTACTAGAGGTATTGTGTCCTTAATAATAATAAGATGGCTATAATTAATTGTAAATCATCCAAAATAAATGCCATGATCATTAGATTTTATAAAGGTGTTACTATATTGATTTTGCAAATGGTGATCAGCAACCAAATATTGATAATATGGAAGTTACTGCCTTTTGCCTTGGCATGACTCCACATTTTTTGCAGACAATACAAAGGCAGAGTGCCGTAACTTCAAAATAGGGGTCAAAAGTCAAGTTTGAGTAAAAAAAAAGTGTATGTAGATAATTGTCATTACTAAAACATCTAAATGCCAGATTTCCAGTGTCCTACCTATAACTAATTTGGCTGGACAACAAAAAATCTTTAAAGTCATTTTTCTCAGTTCCACACTCCAGTGAGTTAAGGTCTTTTGCCTTTGTAGGGCAGAGTTGCTCTGACCTAAAAAAGGGAACCCCCCCCCCCCCCCCCCCCCCCAACCGAAACCACCCACCCCACCCCCACCCCTCATGATCTGTCCAATTACATATTATTGTTATTGCCATTATCATTATTATTTCAATGCCCCCTAGTGGTATTTATGTTCTGCTCAGGAAAAATATTATAGGTGGGGCTATTTTTTTGCAGGGGGGTCTGGGGGTTTCTCCCCCAAGATTTTTTTTTATTTCGTAGATGTGATTTCCTGCATTTTGGTGCGTTTGAGGCCATTTCCCTTGCCTATACCAATAAAGAACTCAAACCAGTCAATATCAGTAGTCTAATAAAAAAAGACAATATTAATTTAACTGCCATCAACAGTTTATGATCGTCCATTTGTTATACCTTTCCGACAACGTTAAGTCTCACCCGACAACGGCGACAATCTCCTTCTAGTGCCGCTCATGCAGGCTCAGCCAAGGCGGTTAGAAGGATTTTGGGGGCCCCAAGCAAAATGGACATGGCTAACTTTCTACAGATAAACGGGTAATGATTAAAAAATGTTTGTAAAACTTTAAGAAACCATTTTTAAAACATCTATAAACATTACATAGATAGACAGACCAAATATTCCTAACACTTTGTTAAGGGTTACTAGTTGGTTTGTAAACTGTCTATAAACATTATCTGGATGGTTATTATGAAGTTGCAACAGATGACTATAATACCTGTTAAATAGTTAATAAACAGTAACAGTAAAACATGTGGGTTGTCCTGATACTGTACTTTAAAATGCAACAGTGTAAAAATTGCCACACCGAATAAAGTAACTGTTCAAGATCCATTGGTAACTTATAAAAATAATATCATATTTTCATAAACTGTTACTACCAAATATCCCGACACTAGCACATTAAGATAAGCTATGAAAAAAATCATGTTCCTCTGCCTCTTTCTGGTTAAATAATGTTAATGCTATATTAACTATTCCAGGTTATTTATGCATAGCATAAAAATAGTTAGCATAGCATGCTATGCCACTTTCATCAAAACATATTACAAAGCTATAGCAATTTTATGTCATTAAATACGATAAACAGTTATTCTGGAACAGATCTGCTTCTTCCTTATCCCGTAAAAAAAAAAAACATATTACAGTAAGTAACCATATTCCATCCGTTCGAAAAAAAAAGTTGCACTAACTGTTCGTTACAAGCAGCATTTGCCAGGCAGGTAACGTTAGCTAACATGAACATATTTTTGCTAGCCTATTTGCTGCAAAATTACACCATTTTTGTACAAATAAAGCTATTTTATATAGTGTAATTTATCACTTACCACTATCTTGTTTTTTCTCTTTTTTCTTTTCTGGCTTCCTAAAGCATAATTCCGCTTCATGATCGCTGAGGAGGTTTTGTATTTTGCCGGCAGCAGAGATTGCGTGGTTGGGTGGCTGTTGTCAGCGACGACTGAGAGGGCCCCCTTGAGGGGGATTCTGATAACAGTGTCAATGCACTTTACTGCATTGACTATCAAAGGGGCGCTCAAGCAGTTTGTCGTTGCATTTTATTCTTAACCTGTCGCTGTCTTGAGGCCCCAGGCCAGCTCGGTGCCCCAAGCAATTGCTTGACTTTTTTTTTTTTTTGTATCTAGGCCTACGTGAAATTCTGCATCCATTGTACGATTTATTTATTTATTTATTTTCCACCTCGGAAGGGCAACGTGAGTCAAGAAGGGCATATGGGCAGTTGCCCGGGCAACCTGAGCAACCCCCCTGTGCACGTCCCTGCTGAGAATAAGGATTAATCCTTATTGTTTTGATGCTAATTAATTGAATACAGATCCATGTGTAAGACGGCATATTTGACATTCAAACTTTTTTGTAATTCTTTAGAATTCATATTTTATTGTATATTATATAACTGAAGCAAATATGGTTATATTAATAAATAAATTATTTAAAACACAGAGCAGGTTATGTTCAGAGTGAGTTGCCACTTACATACCCTGAAAATTACCTCCGTTTTGGAACCGAAAGTTGTTATCCGCTAACTTAACTTACTCTTAAACATACCTGGGTATGTCACTTAACCTGCTTTCTGGAACTGCCCTGGCCTTCTACTAGTCAAATATTGGTAACAAATATAAAGTTAACCAAATGGAAACATTGGTACACGAAAATATAAAAATTAGCAGTCTGTCCATATGCAGACTTGCAAAGTGTAGTGACAACCTCACCCCCGTAATATTTTATGTGCTAGTCTTTCGGCCAAATTTTACAGCCTACACAAGTGTCCCTCCATGATCCGCATGTCCCCGAGCACCAACAGTTACTGACTACAGTCTGACTTCCAGCACACTCACACAGAGGAGTAAAGAGGGATCAGGTTTCTGTGAAGTGCATGGCTGACCTTGCTTATCTGCACATTGTTCAAGGGGAAGGACCCATTTCAGTTAGCAGTACTGACAAAGACCTGACAAACACATTGTACAGAGGAGTAGGGGTGCAGGGTGACAAACTGTGATAAAAGACAACAGAAAGAAATAACGGGAAAGGCAGTTTCAGTTTACCCATATATTTTCAGTCAAGTGGGTGTTATTCCAACGTCTTCAGCAATTGAAGTCTGTTGTTGGGGGTGGGTGGAAAGTGATATACTGGATTGATATACTAGGCAGCTGATGACAGTCAGAAAAAAATTGTAACCCATTACGCTGGACACAAAAGGTTTCCTGTCAAGCACCAGTTAATGTAACATGATGCCGACAAGTATTAAACTGACCCACTGATATTCACCTGCTTTACCTAAAGAAAAACTTTTGTAGTTACAACAATTGCAGTTTGTGGCCAAAAAAAAAAAATGTAAATGTACTTTGCAACACTGATATTTAATGAGGTCTCAAAATAACAACCTTCTGCTCACCATAAATCTGTAGCTACCAAACCACACTGGAATAACTTAACATCCTAAAGAGAACAGATAACAAAAAATATATGTTGCTACTACAACCATACTGTTTTGAAAAGAAAAAAAAGATCTGCCATTATTTGAAAAGCATCTTGTAGAAATAGCATTTTAAATTACATATTGGTGATCCCTGGTGAGTCTCCACAAAATACTCAGGTTACTTTAGAACATGTTGTCAGTGAAGCTTATCGATTACATGCACAGAGAAAACATCAGTTTGCAGCAACATAATTCAAAATCATAGCGAGATAAAATGGGCAACCTTGGGGAAAATATAGACTTGAAATGAGACAAACAATAAAAAATGACTTAGACACATTTTGGGCTGTTACAGTTTGATTAGCCTGAAGAGTTTTCAGACCCTCTTCAATCAGCTTCCCTTCAGCAGAATGGGTTTACCACATGATCTCAGACAGAAACAACAGAATACCAACCATGAGAAACAAAACACATTAGGACCTACACATTTTTTGGTGCTTGTCTCCTAGTAAAAGAAATATACCATTTAGTTTGCTCATATAAACCAGTTTGTGTGAAAATGAAATCATGCTTAAGGTACTAGGTTTATATGAAGCGGAACTAATGATTGGATTCTCCATGGTCTGGTGTTATTTTAGTATTATTAATTTACTATTATATAACAATAACAGCACAGTCAGGTTAGTGGCATCAAACCTTCAGAACTCAAAATTTTTGTTTGAGGCACTTTGTGGCTAGTGCAAGTAAATACCCACAAGCAAAATTGTCTAGCGCGCTTCATTTTCAGAGTTATGTCTGTGAAATAGTGTGTTCTTATAATAACATATTTTATCACGGATACATTTTCCAGTATTTTTCCCAGTGTTTTCTGTGCAGCTGTTCACAGAGACTGTTGTTATTTAAATTAATTTCTCCATATTTTGTTATTACTTACTGTAAAATCTATTTTAGATTAAAAAAACACCCTAAACAGCATTCAAATCGATGCATGTCAAAGGTCTGACTGGGGCATGTGACTACATGCCAACTAATTCAACACATTTAAAGAACAAAACCGTGCCGCTAATTGCTACCGACTGGAGACAGGTTCAGGACAGACATCTTAGTCCTGAGAGATTCGGTTTTGAAGGACCATCTCTTCCTCTAAAGACACCAAAACACCTCGCATGTCTAATTACCAGCATCAATAAATCTCAATCACACATATGGAGACACTCCCCGCACTATCGAACATCTGTCCATACAATCCCTGATGCTGACAAATTGCAGTACAGTTGCTATTCATAGGCGTTTCATCAACCTGCCGTTTTGCTTTTTGAAAAAACTGCTCAGCAGCAGGCAGCAGATTACATCTGACAACAACAAAAACACACCAACTAACTAACAATGGCTATATAAAAAATAAAAAAAATCAAGGCTGTCGCTTGAAATCAGAGCCTGCAGGATAATGAGTAGGCTATAACAGAGAACGTTAGTGGACACCTCCATCCCCTGCTAAAGAATTCATTACAAGCAGATTTCACTGAAAGGTTGACAAGCATCCTACCCTTTTATCTGAAACAAACATCATTTCTTGACCCTTTTTCCAGCGATTTTTATTGAAAATAAGTATAATAAAACAAGCATCTGCGGTTTCATGTGACTTTTTTTAAAGCATGTATCTTTTTCATATAATTAAAAAAAAGATTAACTTAATTAACATTTGAGAATGCAATAGTAAATGTGAATTAACAATGAACCATAATTTTAAAGCATTTACTAGAGTTGGTTAAAGGGCTAGTTTACTCAAAAATGAAAAATCTTCTATTAATTAATCACCCTCATGTCGGTCCAAACCTGTAAGACCTTCATTCATCTTCGGAACACAAATTAAGTTATTTGATTAAATTTGAGAGCTCCCCTCCATAGACAGCTATTTAATTAACACTTTCAAGGCCCAGAAAGGTAGTAGAGGCATCATCCAAATCGTCCATGTGACTGCAGTGGTTCAATCAAAAAAACAAAAACAAAAAAGAGCCTGTGTCAGACTCTTAAACTGTTGATGTAGTAAATACAGTCCGGCACTTCCAGAACGCCGGCTTACCATTGGCCGACGCTGTTCACGTGAGCGCACGAGTCGCTCTGCTGTAGAAAGGAAACGCTGCAGTTTAAACTGTCAACAGCGTAAAAGTATGACACAGGCTAGATTAAATTGTTGAATAAAGTTATTTTGTTTGTTTGTTTTGCGTAAAAAAGTATTCTTGTCAGTTTATAAAACTAAGATTTAACCATTGTAGCCACATGGACTATTTTAACAATGTCTCTATTCCCTTTCTTATGCCTTGTAAGTGTTAATTGCTAAATTGCTGTCTATGAAGGGGTCAGAGTGCGCTCGGATTTCATAAAAAACATCTCAATTTGTGTTCCGTTAATTGGTGAATATGAACAAAGGTCTTACGGGATTGAGTAATTAATAACAGGATTTTTTGGGTGAACTATTCCTTTAACTTAGATGTTGTACAACTTAACTTCTATTAATATATTATGAAAAAACACGAATTAACATTAAAAACATTAACCTAGTCCTAGATTAATGAATGCTATCAAATGTTCACTCTTAGTTTATTATACCTAATGCATTAACTAATGTTAAATTGACTTTTTGTAAAGAGTTACCATATATACATTGGTTTATGGAAAATAATTTCAGATTGACCAGGCAGTTCTATTTTGTTTATGGTCAGATTGTATATTTTAGTCTTCAACAATACCCATATTCAGGTCTCATGCAGTGTCGTCATAACTCTTGAGCCAGCTTAGAAACAGCAGCTGGTGTGAGAATCGAATTATGTCGCATTTCAAACTGTCTAACTAAGAGCGTAACAGACCCTGATCCGATGGGCCTGGAGTCACAGTCTAACAGAATCAGGTGTTGAGTTGAGGTAGACTCAATTGTCCTTGGATGCTCCCTTCAGGCTGGATTTAAGTTTCTTCTTCTCTTTTTGTCCCATTGCACGGTAGGTCTTCTTTCTCTCCTCTTTCATCCTTTTCTGCCTCTCTGCGTCCTGTTTCTCTTTCTGCTTCAGGAATTCTTTGTGCTTGGTGTTCTGTTCTGCTTTCGCCTTCTTGTTCTTGTATGCATATACTGAGCTCAGAGCCTCAAGCAACGCTGCCACCTGGTGGAAAAGGTTAAAAGGTTTTATTAATAAGATGAGACATTAGCCCTGAAGAATAAAACATAACCTGCCATGTTCCCTAAATGTACATGGACACTTAAAAATGAACTGTACTGCATTAGAAAACAAAATATCAAGCCAAGTAAGCACATGATGTTAGACCTTTTATAACACCTTAACCCACAGACATGATCATAACTATTACAGAAGCCCTGAAACTCACAATAATTAGTATAATAATATTAATAATAATATTAAGTGCATACAAGGGGTGAGAACTATTTACTGAACTGGTTAATTAGCCAAAATTCTCACAAAAAAAACAAAACAAAACAGCAGGTTGCATTGAGAGTGATCAAATAATTGTAAAGTTATGGGCACTTAACCTTGTGTTCCTTTGAGCGTCCTGTCCAAGTAATAAGCGTTTGTAACTGAATTAAATCTTTTAGTTGTAAGAATTAATACAGCATCCTCTAATGGAATGATTTTTTTAAAAAATCTTGTAGATTAAACGATCATAATGATAAAAGATTCTTTATTACTTTCTCACTTCAATGCCTACCATATCTTGGAACCAGGAGTAGAAGAAGAAATTGATTAAAAATGTAACCCCCTGTGTCATCTTTCAGACAAGAGGATTTCAAAGGGGATTGGTGAAGAAATTGGCCAGCAAGCTGTCTTGGTATTTGCCAGGGACACGGATTAAAGAAATATGATATTTCGCAGCCAACACTCTGGAGGTTTCCTTGGCGGATTAACTTTAGACTAATAGTGGATATTAAAACCGTCTTAGTATAATGACAGTAAAAAAAGCTCACAAAGGCATGACATATGTAAAACAGAGATGGACGAGTCACAGCTCTCACCTTTTTCTCATGGGGCTCTCGTATGACAGCCGGTCTCTGCAGGTCCCGGGGGGTTTTGCCTTTGGCCTGCCTCTGTTTGGGTTTGCTCTTGAAGGGGAGAGCCTTCTGCAGCTCTTTGGGAATGTGGAGGGGGTTGAAGTGTCGAACTTGCCTCACAACCGGCTGTGGAGATTCAATGACAGGGTTGAAAATGAAGAGGACAACAGCGAACAATAATAAAAACTAACTGGTGAATTTTTTTTTAAGAAGGCTTACCTTGTACAGTGAGTCCTGGTTGGGTTTATTGCGGATTCCCTGGTCATATTTAATCTGTCCAAGTGTCCTCATACCTGTCCATGTGTCCTTATGTCCAACCGGCATTAGTAGAGATGTCACTGGATTATACAGCTGAGGAACCGAGACCGGATACCAGGAGCGCAGAAAAACAATATCTAAAGGACACACATTCATATAAAACTTAGGACTGCACTATTTGCTAAAAATATTTGTTACAGATATTATTTTAATATTGTATGTATTGTATTAATATAAATATTATTTTACAAAATAAATATTTAGTAAAATGTAAAATCTTGAATTGCTGGTGCTGTTAGTTAAAGAACAAAATAAAAGTCATTTAAACAGAGGATTTCTTTACTGCTTTCTAAATATTATTTTATTATATAAATTATATAATATAAATTATATAATATATATATTCACACTGAACTATTTTTTTCAGCAAGAATGCATTTAATCAAAAATTACAGTAAAAACATATAAACATTTTTTTTGTTATTTTGAACTTTCCATTCATTAAAGATTCCTGAATGAAAATGTATTACAGTTTCCACAAAAGTATAAAGCCGAACAACTGTTTTCAACATTGATGATGATGATGATGATGATGAAGAGAAGGAGGAGGAGCACCAAATTTTTTGAGCACCAAATCAGCATATTAGATAGCCTAGAAATCTAGATGCACCCTAGCGGCAGCAAATCTAATCTGCAACGAGTATCTAGCAGAGAGACTAGCAACTCTCAATACACTCCTGAGCTGTAAAAACCAAACTCTGGTCAGACCAATCACATCATGTATAGATCAGCCCTGTCAATGGTGAGTTTCCAGACCAAACACCTTGATGTGGGTCTGGCTTGTCAGGCTACATATTAGAATGATTTCAGAAGGATCATGTGGCACTGAAGATGGAAGAAATCATTTTTGGCAGTTTTTCCATTACAAGAATAAATTACATTTTAGAATACATCAAAAGAGCATAAGAGCCTTGGAACAGCCTTGAAAAGCTTAAGAGACTTATTTCAAAAACATTTTAAAAATGTACCAACCCAAACTTTTAAACAATGGCGTATCTCATATTTTAATATAACGATAATAATAAGATGATTATTATTGATAAACTATTGTTGCTATTATTATAATTTTAATGATTATTATTAGTAGTACAAAACAAAACATTCATTTTTCTTTTAACCACAAATATTTCTTTGTGCAGCTGAATGTTTTTTATTGCACTCCTTTTCTTTGACCTGGTGTCATGTTCTTAGATTTTTAGAATATTTTGTAGCAGCCAAAATGTTTGGAATTATGCAAGATGTGAGCGTTTTGCCTGTGTTTGGAGTGAACTGTGGAGAATGCGGACAGCACAAAAGCATGCACGTTCACTTTGAAACGCAGTGCATGCATGTTTTTTTCATATTTTAATTCAATCACAGCCTTTTGCTGTTTAATAATCACACAAGGCCATAACATGATTCTGCTTTATTATTCCGATTAATTTCACAGCCTTAATATAAACAATCATCATCTAATAAAAGATGCAGTAGACCTAATAAGCCTTGAATCCGCAAACTGCCTCACTGCAAGAATTTCCACATGCCTGTCTCTCCAGAGAGGAGCATAATAATCAGCAATAATACCCTCCATTTTAACAAGGTGGTTGTTTATGTACAACAGAGCTTATTGGAAGTCATTACATTCGCAGACTTTTCTGATAAATAAAGCACATTGAACTCCACAAGCTAGGCTCGTTATATACAAATTCGAATAAATAAATACTGTGGTAAAAAACTGAGGCAACAAAAATATTTATAAACAGAGAAACAAGTCTGACTCACCACTCATCAGCAGTCTGTCCTCAAACGTGGCTCTTAAGGCGCCTGGCGGGGTGCGCAAGGCTTTCTTTATCTGCCCTTTAATGCCACTGACTGTGCGGATGGACGCACCCTCAAACTTCGCAACCTCCAGGACAGTGTTAAACATTCCCTTAGAGTCAGAAAAAAGACAGGAAGTTATAACCAAAGATGAGAGGGTCCAATTATTCCGAGAGAGGATGAGGAGTATATTATTATAGCTCCCTGGTGTGCTGTGCTGCTACGCTGTGGAAAAAACTCCTGGCATTGCGGGACTCCCTACCTGGATAAAGCAGGTGTTCTTAAAGATTTTATATGGGTATCCAATCAGTTTGAGCTTCTTCACAATAGCAACCGATTTGTCCAGGTCCAGAACCACTCCTGTGGCAGCAATGCGGAAATTGGCCTGAGGGGAAATAAGATAGGATGAGTCCAAGAGAAAGGGAAACCTTTCATCTGGCTGTGGTTGCTGGACTTGAGACTTGAACTGAAGCTGTGACCCAGGCTGCTCCTGTGCTCTCATCATATGCTGGGGTCTTACCTTAATACCGCCGACCGTCTGCACAGCAAGGAAGCCTGTACCCTGGGGTGTTATAGGTCCTGGAGAACAGTAGAAAGAAGAATGTTTTGAGCATGAGAAGACGAGAAATAGAAGAGAGAGAGAGAGTAGAGCTTCATAACTACTTGAATAAACCAATTATCTGCAAGCTTGTGCCAAACTGCTCAAGCAGTCGCACATTGCTTGTTTCTGAGTTTTTGATGCTGCTAAATGATTTACAATTTGCTCTAGACATGTGGCCTACATAAAGAACAAAGCATCGAATGGCACTACACAAAAAAATATTATCATCATGGATGCACCCATATTAAAACAAATATGCTGAAAATCATTTTCAAGGCCAATAATCCACAAAATGGACAATACTAAAACTTTACAATTTATAATCAAACTGAAAATGCATTGGTATCGAGTCATCCTAAACAATAAAATAAAATGAACATTAAAATATATTAAATGAGTATGTATTATTTTTATTATATATTTTAGTTCAATAACATATTACAGATGCACCAATATTAAGATTCCCATTAGAGAACAAATGTCATGGTAAATATATATAAATTGATTTTTATATATATTTTTTTTAAATGTAATGCGCATGCAGTTAAATTTCCAATATCGGTAAGGTGTGTGTGTACAGTTCGTCCCTCACCCCAGATGGTGGCACCGCAGTGCATGTGTTCAGGTGTGTATTTGAGCAGGCGGTGACGTCCGTTATGGTCCTCGATGTAGTAAAGGGGGATGGTCTGAAAGCGCCTCCAGCCCAAAGACATGATAAGAGGGTCACGGGTTTTCAAGATACGATTGTGCCAGCGGTGTTTCTTCAGACGCATCTGTGTGGGGGAGATAAAGAAAAGTCCAGAATTTCTTACCAATTCCTGTCTTGTAATGACATTTAGCTTGGATCAAGTGTTCTTCACTTTATTCACAAGGTTATCGACTACACTAGAAGTTGTAAGATATCCAATTGTCTGCTACAAATATGTCCTTAAAGACTAACCTGCAAGTAGCCTACATTACCCTCACTCGCTCCCAAACCGCCAAGGATGATGGGATAGTGAGGGTCAAAGTTGGTGACGAATTCACAAGGTAAAGCAGGGATCTCCACACGGACGTACATGCCTGGCCTAAAGCCCTCATACTGAACTCGAACTTCATCATCCATGTCTTCGAACTCTTGCCTGTTCAGCTACAACACGAAGGGGAGAGTTGTATGAACAACATTTTAATTTTAATTCTCAATTAAAAGGATAGTTCACCCAAAGATCTAAATCATTACACATCTGTATGATTTTCTTTTAAAATATGATATTTTGAAGAATGTTTTTGTCCATACAGTGAAAGTCAACAAGATACAAAACACCACTGGATCCTACTGACTTTTAGTGTATAGTTTTTTTTTTTAAATCCACAGAAACAAATAAATGAATATGAATTTGTAACACTGGAACAAAACCGTAAGTGTTACACTTAGTCTACATCCGAAATCGCATACCTCCCTACTATACAGTATTCCCAAATTCATATTTTGGGCAGTCAAAAGATACCAGGATGACCTACTTCTTCCAGTGAGACTCTGAAGTGTGCATACAATGGACACTTTACTATCCCATGAGGCCACGGGAGAGGATTTGTGAATGGCAGTGAAGCGACATAACTAACACTGATAGGTCACATGATAATGACACCATGGCGAATGTAGTACGTCCAGATTACATTCATACTATATAGAACACACTTTATTTTAGTGGCCATGAAGTAATTACTTATTCAAAATAAGTACCTACTCAAGAGAGTATGCGATTTCGGACACGGCTTTATTCTTGCTCTCCTCTACAAGGAGGCTGACTTTGACCTCTGACCTCAGCCTGTTTCTGCATCTCCTCCTTCAGGTCATCAAAGTATGTGGCATCGCCATCATCATATTGTGCATTGAACCTCTCCTTCAACCTCCTCTTCTTCTCCAAACGCTTGTTCTTTTGAACTTCATCATCATCAAGTTTCACTCTGGGAGCCTCTTCTTCATCATCATCATCATCATCTTTCTTTTCATCATCATTCCCACCCTGTGTTTCAATAATAAAAATTCAATAAATGAAAGACACCACATAAACATGTTGGATGCAATCATAAGATAATGCTTTAAAACCAGTTTAATTTGAATACCTCAGCTAGGTCTTTATTACCAGCGTTTGCTTTGTGGACTTCTCCTGTTTCCAAATCTTCAAAATCTCCATAGAGTTCATCTAGAAAGACAAAAGGGATGAAAAAAGTTGAATGGGTGTCACAGTACCAAAATATCAGTAGTCATTATGAAAACCAGTGAAAGTTCAGGTTTCTTGATAGTAATTCTAACATAGACAAAAACGATAAAATTGGAAGAGGTGTTAGTACTGAGCTGTTGTACTGTTGATGCTGATGCATACTAAAGTGTGGGAGGTCTAAAAACCTGCATTTATACTGTGGTGCTATTTGATATATTTTATATATATATATATATATATATAAGGGCTGGACGTTATGGCCAAAATTCATATCTCGATATTTTTCTTAATTTCGGTCGATACGATATAATTCCGATATCGATATGAACTATATAAAAGCTTTAGAAAAAAACTACTAAGAACTGCCACAAAGGATGTCTGTACCTACAAACTTCTGAAAAATGTATTTGCCAAGTCTATGAATAGTCCTCCTATAAATCTATATCATATTTTAGAAATAAAACCAGTACAAATAAATTAATGTTCACCTTTTATTTGTATTTAGCCTTTATATGAAAAAGAAATGTGAAATCAACATCAAATAAACATAAGACTCTCACTTTATTAATATTAATATCTTTAAGTTTAAACTATAACATAGTTAGCTGATTATATTATTCTTAATATAGATTAAACAAAAGTGCTTCAGGATTCAGCCTGACTCAGAATATTCTAGCGGATGGATCTGCATCAGATGGTGGATCTGCTTCACAGCGTACAGTGCTCCTATGCCGCAGATGCAGTTTATTGAGCATTTTCTTTTAAGTTTTAAATTTCAGTGAAGAGCAATTCATAGCACTCTATTTTCCATTTATGCAAAACTATAGCTTATATTTAATGCTGCATTTATTTAATTAAAAATGCAGTAAAAAACGTAATACAGTGAAATATTATTCTGATCTACATCATCTGTTCACTATGTGAATATATAGTTAAGTGTCATTTATTTCTGTGATCAAAGCTGAATTTATCATCATTACTCCAGTCTTCAGTGTCACTCATCATTCTCATATTAGGAATTGATGCTCAATAAACATTTATGATTATTATCAGTGTTGAAAACAGTTTTGTTGCTCATGATGCTCCTTCATTGCTTTCATATATTGTCGCAATCGTCTGACTGTCGTCGTCACCTTTCAGCTCATAATGATTGTTTTCCTTCAGCTGCAGCCAGTGTGACAGTAAGTGTCTACGAATCCGCTTTTGAACTTTCTGTGAGAGCGCCCTCCTCATATTTAGATACGAATAAAATGACAGGTCATGCAAAGATTATTTTTTGTCTCTGAAATTAAATCTTGATGTATTCACGTTGGTTTCTATGTATACACTTGCCCGTGACCTCAAGAAGCGCGCAATCAACCGAGGTTAGAGAAAGCGGTCTTTAGCGTCCCAGTTAACTTGCCCGCCCTTCTGCTCTTTCTGACGGCTGCGCCCTGAACGTCAGTCAGTGAGGAATGCTGTAATGTATTTATCGAAATATCGGAAATGTGTTTAAAAATCATATCACCGTTATTGAAAAAAATTATATCGCAATATATATTGATATTGAATTGGACATATATATGGACATAAAGTACAAATGCATTCATTCTATAAATCAATTATGTGTTTTTACAGTTTTTGCATTAGTATTGACCAAGTGCCAGAGTACTGGTACTTATAAAAGCGAAATAATCACCATAGGCATTTAGGGAGACAAAAATATGCTATAATTTAAATGATTTCATTCATAACCGAATGTAACAAGACAAGATTTACATATTAGATTACAAGACATACAAACGAGTGAAGATAATAAACCCAGTTGAAATTGATTACTTCACAAATATATAGGCTATGATTAGACCAGGAACTTCTTTCAACATTCTTATTTCTTTGTTCCCTTAAGTCCCTTTTAATCATCTAATTACTTAATTTCTTTAAATAAAAAGCCCTTTGGTCCTCCCCAATGTTCAAGACATGGTTATGGCCTAGACTTATAACACAATTATCAGCTGTTGATGTCTGGAGCATTTAGCTTTCTTACCATCTTCCTTAAGCAGTGTTGCAGCATCTTTATCCTCCTCCCATTTTCCAGTCACAAAACAGTCCCTGATAGATGCTAGCATCTGAAAATACACAGTTCTTAAGAAAACAAGATGCAGGCAACAAATGGCATATTTAAATTCATTATGTAAATACATCTACATGTAAATGCAAATGTATTTCGAATACTGCCTCTCACCTCCTCCTGATCCCAGTCATGGCTGCTGTCTGGCTGAAAGCGAGAGCAGTCCATCGCATCTGCTCGTACTTTCTTGCTCTTCTCTGGTCGGCTGATTTTAAATAAACCTCCCAGCTCTTCTTCATCATTAGACTCCTCTTCCTCCTCCGCCACTAAGAAACATACAAATATCAGATGCATTATAGTTTGGATGCACTAGCAGTTCATGTGCTTTATGAAAATGAATGCTGATGTTGTGCATTTTTTCAGTGAGTAAATTAAATGTCAGTCTTCATATATAACATCATTCTCTCCCGGTGTAAATATTAAATAAGTAATACATAAAGATAAATCCAATATGGCTTCAGATTCTGAAGACTTGGTATTCAGCAGCACACAGGTCACATGGACTAATTTTACAGTGCTTTTATGTTTTTTTGCAGCCTGACAGTCATCACTATGAATATTCATTGTATGTAAAATATCTGAGTCTTTAAGATTTCTAATTTTGTGTTTCACTAATACCGAGTTCAAACTGCATGGTTTTCCAACTTGTCGAATAACTGCTCTTTTTACACTGCATGACTGTCTGGGGTAACATTCGGTTGCTGCTGTGTGCACACTGCATGATAAATCGGTGACGGGGGTTTCGCATTGCATGACTGTACAAGAGGAAGAATCGACGACAACTCTGTCCCGTCCGCAAACTACATTTCACAACACAAGCAAGAAGTGACAAGGAAACAATGCAATATCTCGTGTGTGTCAGACCAGAGTTCTCACGTGAGACTGAATTGAACTGTTATTAATTAAAAATATAGACTGCACAAAGAATGTGATCTCAATTGTCTGTGTGCTAATTTGCAGCGAAAAGGAGAAAAAGAAAAACAATTATGGAGGAGTAAAAATCTAAATCAAGTAAAAATCGGGCAGTGTGAACTCAGCATAAAGAAATGTTTTTTATTATTATTAGAAACCCAGGAGTATATTCGGATGATTGTGTTTCCCCCCTCATATCCCCTCTCGTCTCTCATGAGATGAGAGATTTATGCATTTTATTTCTAGAAAAAATCCTCAGATGATGCAAATATTGTAATTTTGCATCACCGGAGGATTTTTTGGCCAGTGGCTAAAGACTAGTCAGTAGAAGGAGAGACTGAACACACGCTGTGAATGTACGCCGCGGCCGTGCTTACCTTAGCTCTAGTGATGAATGTAATCTGACTCCTACTGAATTTGTGCTGTGTGATCCTCGCTCGACTCACTCACATGTTACTGAACAGACACGTTCAGTTTTTAATTGTATTGTGTTCTCTAACTGAACTGATTTTATGAAAATTAACAGCGTGGGAAAGTGATCCAGTAATCCAGTAGCAGTGGGTTTGGGAATGGCCTCATAGGGCAGCGAAGCAAGTGCATTCTGGGAGTTGTTGTCTTTCATCCCCATGAGACAAAAATACATTTTCTATTTTTTTTTAGTCTAGAAGGCACCCAATTCAAAAATAATTTATACATTTCTAATATATTAAATACGGCTGTGCAATTTATCGAAATTATCGAAATATCGCAAATGTTTTTTAATTTTTGATTTTTAATTTTTTTTATTTAGGTTTTTAATTTTTGAGCCAATTAGATGTTCAGAGACTCTTCCTCACCTGTGCCGTACACTAGCTTGCGCAGGTTTGGAGCTGCACGCTGTTGTCTTAAATATGCCTCTGTTGCTTTCTCGGCCAAACCTTCCTTCCATCGTAATGCTCCTTAAAAATAAACATCCACATGAACAAAATGCATTCAACATGTTCAAAAGAGGCTTTCAGAGCAGTAAAACTCAATAATAATAATAATAATAAAACAGGCAGGCATAAAAGGGGAGTATGGGGGAAATTAGTAAAGGCAGCTTAGTTGTATTACAAAGTGAACAGACATAATTATTTAATTTAGCATTCCTAAATCTGAATAAATTTAATTAAAAAATGTAATAAAATCTGATAATGATGGCATTATTTGAGACAATGTAATACCTGCTGTTTCATAACCCATCTCTGCATCTTCTGTGTTTATCTCTTCTTCCCCTAGATGCTTGGAGGATATTTTTGAATTATCAATCTCATCTCCATCTTCCTCATCATCATCATCATCATCATCATCTTCCTCTGAGCAGAGACCAGAGTCTGGACCTGAGCTTTTTTTTGCAGGCCCCCCTTCCTCCATTTCTTCATCATTTTCTTCATCCTCCTCCTCTTCTTCTTCACTTTCATCTTCATCAGTTTCCTCCCCTTCACTCTTTTCTAGTTCATCTTCACTATCAGCAAACGCAGGCATCTCTGCAAGTTCCTCAACTTTCTGTTTCTTCACAGGAGGAGCTGCTGCCTCCATTGATTCCTTATCTTGCTTTTCCAGTGTTGCCACCCCCTTTTCATTTTCCTCACCCTCTTCTTCTTCTTCATCCTCCTCTTCATAACTTTCTTCTTCCTCCTCTTCCTCTTCCTCCTCCTCCTCCTCCTCCTCATCATCATCATCATCTTCCTCATCTTGATCGGCAAAGACAGCTCTCCTCCTCTCTCTCTGTGCTTTTTCATCCCATTCAAGTCTTTCCATAGGGTTCTGCTTCCTGTTGATTAATTCAGATGCATGCATACATTTTCATTATCAAACTTCCCTTTCAACTCTGGTTACATTACAATCCCTGTTTGCCTTACAATTTTATAATCGGAGTTCATTAGTAAATCGTACCCATTTTCCTGCACCTCCTCCGGTGTTAGTGCAGCCGTTCCTGTGAACAGTGACACTTTGCTGGCAGCCATTTTTGCATCCAAAGTGGCTTGTGTTCCAATAAGAGACTGAACAAGTTCAGTGGTGGGCCGCACCTCCTCCTGGGACAGACATTTCTCACACCATTAAAACACTTAATATCCATCAGATCACAAATCGTCTTTAAACCTCAAGGTCATATTCACTGATGGAACAAAATTGAGTGTAAAAAGTGTTATTACTTGGTGTAATAAGCTGTGACTGCCCTGTAAACTGCAGACATTATTGCGTCTGGTATTAAATCAACTGTGGGTAATGCTGTCATGGGGGACGTGCTGAGACTGAAATCTGACCTGCTGCTGGTTGGCATGTCCACTAGGCATATCGATGTAGACGGCATCCTTATCATACACCAATCCCCCTACGCCAGCCATGGGGGCATACAATAACCGTTCCTTTACGTTTAGTGCTCTCTTCTTAATCATCTCCGGAAGAGGGCAAGGGTCTGGCAGGAAGCTAACGTCCGCCACAGAGAAGTCACCCACACCTGCAACATTTATCAGTAGCTCTCAATCATATAATAATGCATAGCTTCCATAGCAAAATAAATACACACATTTTTGGTATCGGTATGATTTTTTAATGTTTATAAAATAAGTATCTTATGCTCAGCAAGGCCACATTTATTTAAATAAAATACAGTAAAAATGTAAATATTGTAAAATAATATTACAAATTTAGAATAAAATAATTATATATACATATGCATCTAATGATTCTTCAGAAATCATTCTAATATGCTGATTTGGTGCTCAAGAAATATTTTTTCTTATTATCATCAATGTTAAAAACAGTATCTATCTTCATATTTTCAGGATTTTATTTAGAAAATTACATTTAAAAAAGCAATTGTTTGTAACAATATAAAAGTCTTTACTGTCACTTTTGATCAATTGTATGTGTCCTTGCTGAATAACAGTATTAATTTTATTCATATAAAAACAATTGTACAATACATTTTTAAACGGTAGTGAAGGTGTATCATCTTTTAAACGAGAATAGACAAAAATGCTTTCCACACTCTATATTTTGCTGCTGACATCAAAGGCTATGGTGTCCAGTCAAACTTTTAGAGCAATTCATCCATCAATTGCTTAAAGTTTATACAAATTAACTAGCTGCCGAATTGGACAAGTTGTGTGGCTTTCCCTTCTCCTTAAAAACCATGAACCAAACCGGGAAGTAATATATTTATATTAGGGATGTCACAATACTCAATATAATATTGAACCGTTCTGTACGGCATTCACGGTTCAATACGCGCTGGTAAATAGCGTTTTTTTTTCCGGTTTGGCATTTAATGAATTATTTCTATTTCTCTCTGTTTTAAATACTCCTCTCAATTTATTTCAGCTCTTTTTGAGTGTGCCTGTGAGTCTACGCGCTGATATGAGCAAATACCCAATCATATGCAAAAAAGTTAAGGGGTGTTTACCTGTGTTTTAAAGCCTTGCCGGTTAAACATTTCATCCACGTGCTTATGCACTGTTTTGCATTATGTTTGCACATAGTCTTACTGCATTAATACTGTCAAATACACACAAGGTTAACATATAAACACAGTGGGTTATGTCTAAAGTGAAAGTAAAATCGCATGCGTCTGTATATGAGATGTGACCAGGTCTTCAATTGACAGCAGCGCAGCCTAGTGAACCGCTTGTCCTTAAAGGGACAGTTTACCTCTAAAATTATGTTAAAGTCCCTGTAAAGGCAATTCTAAAAAAAAATTCTAAACACATTCTAAATGTTAGAAATGTATTGCTTAAACACATTGCAAAGACTGTTAACTGTTTAGTACTGAATTGTGGAGTTAGACCGTTAAACAGTTTTTCAACATTGCTGTGCCCCGGATTTTCTAGGCGGAGCTAAAACGGTGGCTTGATGATGCACTGGAGCCTCTGAGCCCAGACCCGCCCCTAATGGCGATGACGCACTGGAGCCACTGAGGTTCTATAACTAAAGCACATTCGCATAATTTTGCCACTCAATCGCGAGTACTATTAGATACTACAGGCTACAGTTTGCTAGCTAGCTATGCCTTCGTCGCAGAAATGTGTATTACCTGGACGTGATCACTTACAAAAAAGATTGTATCGTTATTAAAATTTTGATTATATCAAGAAGAGGTGGATTCATTTTGTGAAGAGCCACTTTGATGGAGAGCTGAGGATCACCACCAACACCCGCCTCTGTAGTGATCATATTACACAGGATAGTTTTAGAAACTTTCGTCGGAGACAACTGGGATTCACAGATAATCCGCTGTTACTGGTGAATGGGGCTGAACCGACTATCTCCTGCCTTCATCCTCCAGTCCCGCCAACAGCCGGTGCCGACATCATCCGCAGTAACGTTACATACCCACTAATGAGTGTAAGTTTCCTTGTGTGCTTATGATATAATTATAGCAGGTAATGTTAGTCCACAACTAAATCCTGCAACCCTCTAACGTGATTTTGTTTTGTTTATATACATCAATATGATTCCGTAGACAAGTGATTTCAACTATAATATCTGTAAACCATGACGGCAGTTAGTTTGATATGTGACTATAAAGTGGCAATATACGTTTTAGTCTATGTTATTTATTGCTAGCCTAACTTGTGGCAAAGTTTATGCTATATTTGGCTGGTTTATGCCAGTTACATAACGAGCTAAATTGCATAAAATGGAGAGGGGAAAAGAATGGACTATTCTGTTGCAGATCAAGGGGCATGATGTTGGTTATCGAATATGTCAGTGCCAGTGGACACGCTCCCAGCGTTTGAGAGCAGAAAATACTGCTTATTTTTTCAAGATTTTTATCTCTTATTTTATTTACATGGTGACTTTTTTATCATTCAAATTTGGCTGGGTGGTTAATATATTTTTCAGTGGTGTGACAAACTCAGAACACATACTTAATTTTGACTTTACAGGGACTTTAATTAAAAAAAAAAAAAAAAAGACCTTTAATACAGCAGCTTTTAATAAATGTTGTATATTGAAGACTGTAGTTTTAATTTAAGCCTACATTTATTCATTCAATTTCATACTTAAATGCTACTGTATATCTCTGAGCTGCCACTGTAAATCTTTATATATATTTATTTTATATTATACAATACACTGGGAATGTGTACAAGGGTTTTTTTAGGTAAAGTTTTAAGTTTGAGTAAGAGTTTTCAAGTCTTTTAAGTAACAAAGAAAGAGAACTGCAATAAAAACATTTTCTCCTTAACCTTTTTCTTTTCCTGTCGCCTATGAATAGAATAGCAAAAAAAAAACAATGAAAAACCATGCTTAAAAACCGAGGTATGCATTGAACCATGGACTAACTGTATTGTTGCATCCCTAATTTATATATACCCAAATTACGTTAAATTTCACTGACCAGTGTGGTTTGTGCAGTAAATTTAGAGCATGAACTCAATTTTGAGTCCAAATTTAATTTTGTGACATGTACAATGTAAAATCTGATTCCTGAAGCAAAACCTAATAACTGAAAATATTTTAAGAATATTGCAAACATTAATGATAGCTCACCAGGAATGTGGACCTGACATTTATTCTTCAAAAATGTCCCACGCAGGTAGCCGTACAGAGAGACGGTTCTGTCACATTTAGGATTTAATCTTATGGCCTCAGGATCAGTAAGATCCTCCATACTGTCCGGAAAAACAAACAAACAAACAAACTCATTGCCTGTTATAAAATGCAGCATATGCTTAGAAACATCATGAATAAAATAAACATTTTCTTCAGGTCACTCACCGGTCAGCCAACACATAGGGGTGAGAAGTCTGCCAGACAAGAGGCCTGAACTTCATGACTGAGATGAACCGTCCAAGGTTCCTAACTTCCTGTATCTGGTACTCTCCATACACCATTCCAGAGAGGTAAAAGAGCTTGGCACCCTGCAAGACTTTTATGTTCAGACACTAGACAGATCTCTTTAAAGATATGCCAGTTATATGCCAGGTTGTTTACGTACCTGGAAAACTTCAGTCCAGAATCTGTGTTTGAGGCGTTTTTTTGTTTTTCGAAGTCTCTTGTTGTCCTTGAAGGTGTCCAGATGCGTGAGGACCCCCATAATCCGGGGGAAGCCATGAACCTGGCAAATATTCAGGAACTCAAAGGTCTCCATTTCAAAGCCAAAACTTGCATCTATCAGCATCAGAACCTAATAAAGTCAAAATATCAGTGCTGTCTTAATGGAAAACATAATATTAATACAATTGAGTGATAATACAATATCAAATATAATCAGAATTTTTAATTTCACTTTTTTGCCTACTAGCTATCTTGATATGTACAGTACACTACCTTTCAAACATGTTAAAGAAATTAATACTTTTATTTGACAAATATGCAGTCAATTAATAAAAATGTCAGTAAAGACAGTAACAAAAGATTTCAATTTCATGAAAGATTCAAACGGACATGAATCAGCTTATTGAGTCATGATTCGGATCGTCAATGATAATTGATTTCAGCAGTTTGACACGCGATCCAAATCATGAATCAATAAGCTGATTCATGACCGTTTGGATCTTTATTTGAGGTTTGAAAACAAACACGGAAGAGAAGACAATGCTGAGTGAAGTCGTAGATAATTTTCGATGCTTCAAGAGATTTTAATGAACTAACTGATGTCACATATGGACTACTTTGATTATGTTTTTATTCTCTTTCTGCACATGGACAGTATAGTGTGCATAGACTTAGATACGCTGTCGGACTAAATATAAAATATCTTAAAATGTGTTCCAAAGATGAACCGAGGTCTTACGGGTGTGGAACGGCATTAGGGTGAGTCATTAATTATATAAATTTCATTTTTGGGTGAACTAACCCTTTAAGGTATAATTAATACACTTATGAATGGGTGCATGAGTTTAATCCTGGTCAGCTTTGCAGACTCACCAAGTCAGCAACTTTTGCCAAATCAATCATGGTGTTGATGTCATTATTGCACTCAATGAAGGTCAGGCGGCGCTTTTTTCCTACAAAGATTTACAAGAAAAAAAGTCATCTCACAGCTTATTTACAAAGTCAGACAAAATCAAAATGTGTGCAAACTGACATGTGACACACCCTAGACGAATAGTAATACGATATGTAAATGGGAACTATTTACATATGTTTTATTAATATTCATTAAAAAACTGACCAGACACTATAGTGACAGGTCCACAGATGTCAGAAAGCTTCTGGCGTGTGAAGTTTTTGATCAAGCATCGAATGAGGGTGCTTTTTCCCACTTTTGGAGGTCCCATCACCACTACAACAATAGGCGGGGGTTCCAGAGGGGTCCGGTCTACCAGGGGAATGTGATGTTTCTTTGTTTTAATATCCTGAGCCCTACAAAAGAATGTTAAAAGATATTAAAAGCAGTAAATGGACAACCCGTTTTACTTTATGTACTTTTAAGGTGAAAGTTATAGAGCAAAAGGAATGGCATAAGAATAATTTGATGTTTTGCTCATTAAAGGGATATTTCACCCCAAAAAAGAAACTACACCCATGATTTACTCACTCATCTTAGGTGTATATGACTTTCTTCTTTCAGATTAATACAATCAGAGTTATATAAAAAAAAAATATCCTGGCTAATCCAAGCTTAATAATGGCAGTGAACTGCAGCCCAAAATTTGAAGACCAAAAAAGAGTTTCTCAATGGGTTTTTGTAAGAAAAATATCCATATTTAATACATTATAAAGTAAAATATCTAGCTCCTGCCAGACCGCCTTCCGTATTCAACTTAAGAAGAAAGTGTAATGCCTTTCGCAGTTCAAAAACACTTACAAAGCGTCCGACATCATGCAGATGCAACTTTTTCCCTAAGTTGAATGCGAAAGATTTGAAAGAAGAATGTCTTATATGCCTGAGATGGCTTGAGGGTATATTATGGGATCATTTTAATTTGGGGGTGAACTATCCCTTTAATAAGATAATGTAAGTACAAAAATCAGTGGCGGGTGGGTAATGTTGAATGAAGCTTTCCGAGCACTGACCTATGGAAGGTTTTTGCCATGCGCACAGCTGACTTAAAACTAAACGCCCGAGGGTTCCTCTTGCGCGCATCCTGTTCTTGTTCAGTGCCATGGTCCTTCTTTCTGTTCTTCTTCTGTGCTTTGGGACCACTGTGCTTATGCTGGTGGCGCTTCTGTTCCTTCTTCTCCATCTTTGTCTAAGGAGATAAGACCAATGATCAGCAATGATCTTTATTTGACGTCACAGATTAATGATGTAGGACGTCTCCCATCCAGGTACTGACTATGCTAAACTGCTTAACTTTAATGGGAAGCCAGGCAAGAGCTGCAGGGTGACTGCTGCTGTTTTTACATTGAATATTGATATTCTTCTGCATCAATTTAAAGCCTGACAAGTCATAAAGTCACCTATTGAACATCAAGAATAGGTATGACATTACTTCCTAAGCGTTCCAATAGCACAATGGTTGTGAATAAAACACTGCCTTTAAAGACAGAACTATACACTGAATTATGTGTATCTACAGTCAAACCCACTGGTAACATCCAAACAAGGAGCAATTACAGTAAAACATGTATGGACAACGTACAGAATTCGGTTTGGACTAACTGGTCATCTATTGTAATTTAATTTCAGGTATTTTACATTGGAACAATGGATGAATAAATACGTTTTTCTTTAAACCAACATCAATACTGTCATTTCTAGGCATGGAAAATATAGGCTCACCTTTTCAGCGGTTATTGTTTATTTCAATCCGCTTCACATATGATCTCAGAATTCAATATATTAAATCATGTTTTCAAATCAGACGCACAACGTGAACCTCTCTTCACTGTTTACACGTGTGTCGCGCTTCCGGTTAAAGGCGGAAGTTGTTACGTTCGACAGAATCTGTCGTGTCAAACAGGACCCTGGAAAGAACGTTCCGTGTGCAAAATACTTTTCCGGGATTATGACGCCTAGATGCTGTTTTTACCCCAATAATAACCAACTGGGGCAGGTAAATGTTATAACAAGTTGTTTAGCAACATAAAATCCATGAAACCATACACTCGTTAAATATGAATGCGGTCTCGGAGGGAAAATGGAAACGTCGAATAGTGGAGGGAAATGCCTTAAAGGGATAGTTCACTTTAAAATGTAAATTCTGTCATCCTTTTCTCACCCTCTTAAGTTGTTTCAAACCTGTATGAATTTCTTTCTTCAGCTAAACACAAGGGGAATTATTTTAAGATATAAGGTATTTTTTTCCTACTATGGAAGTCAATGGTTCCAGTTAACTGTTTGGTTACTGAACATTCTTCAAAATATCTTCCCTTGTGTTCAGCTGAAGAAAGAAATTCATACAGGTTTGAAACAACTTGAAGGTGAGTAAAGGATTACAGAATTTTTATTTTAAAGTGAACTATCCATTTAAATGGAGTCGAGATGTTATTATTGGGTTCCCAATTGATCTTTTGAGTAAATCACTGATATATTTACATTTATTTATTTATTTTTTATTTTATTTATTTTTTATTTATTTTTTTGAGCGAATGAAAGACTCGCCAACTACTGGCGTAATTTTGTAACCTACAGAGAGACTACAGAGATTAGTAAACATATTTGATGACTCACATAAAATGACTCTTTTTGATAATGAGACTTAAAAAAGTCACTAAACTGAACCAAAATCCTCACTACTAAATGTTAAAAGGAATAGTCGATTGCTAAAATGAAAATGATGTCATCATTGACTTTCCCTCACCTTGTTCCAAACTTGTATGAGTTTCTTTCTTCTGCGGAACACAAAAGAAGATATTTTAAGGAGTGTTGGTAACCAAACAGTTGAATGGCCCCCATTGACTTCCATATTATTATTTTTCTACTATGGATCAACAGCCACCAACTGTAAGGCGTTTTTTCCCCCCCCTTCATTTTACTGTGAACTATTCTTTTAAGTTGTCACCCCTTGTAATACGTCCGGGCATGTTAGGGCCCTTCAATAATGGGCACTTTGGAGTTAACTTTTGATTTTTGATTCCCCCAATGCCCCAGAATCAACTTGAACCTATATGATGTATAAAATAGTAAATAAAATTAAATGTGTAAGCAATCAAGATGACAAAAATCATACATTTTATTTCAAATAAATATCAGTTGTTTTACAAAGTGACAGTATAGGTGTATGTAATGTAAATAAATATCAGTTGTTTTACAAAGTGACAGTATAGGTGAATGTAATGTAAATAAATATCCCAACTGCACTGTAATACCTTAAAAGAGCATCAATAATAAATAAGTTACTTTTGGCGCAACCGTAGGCTACTGTTTCCAATCTACTCCTTGGTAGAAAATTGTAATAAATAAAGTCCATTAAATAACTGTCCAATGCGGATTTCTGATATTGCTCTGTAACCGGCACTTGCACAATACCATGCTTTCCATATAATCCAGTTCAAGAGAAGAAATCCTTCCCCTCAAGTTAAACCCCATGTTAAAACAGTGTTCTCTCCTTTAGGTGGATATTTGCTAGATTACTGAAGATCCATCTGTCCATTGAAGTTCCACCAGGCTGGCTCCATTTTCCCAAGGACATCCTCCAGATACTGAGAGGACAGATCTGGAAGTGGGGCCACAGGTTGCTTTTCAGCCATCCTGTCCCATGGGCTTCCGCAGTCAGTGTTGTGCACAGATGGAGAGCAATTTTCCAGTCCCATGTCCCAAAATGCTGAATCAGAAGACGCAGGAGAAGTTGGATGTGACTCCAGGCCACTAACATACTCAACTTTGGTACTTCCATGAGGATAAGGAGGTGGTGGGTAGAGGAAGAACCCACTCTCATCTTTGTAGGAATTCTCAAAACTCTTTACTGGTAGACTCCATGTAGTCTCAGGAGAGGTCTGTGTGCTTCCTCCAGAGCTCCAGCTGTCTGCCATAGCTTGCAGATCAGAGGGAAGAGAGGGAGAACAAGAGCTGGTTCCCATCAACCTGTTTTGTCGAGGCTTGATGGCAGGTGTGCTGTAGTCACTTGGAGGAAAAGTAAAGTGCTGAGGAGATGTTTGAGACATCTGAATGTTGAAGGATGCCTCTTGAATGTCTCCCTGTTGGCCACTAACCCCAACGCTAGCCATATGAGGGGGTAGGAAAGGGCTGGACAGAGGAGAGGTACAGTCTAGCTCTGGTGAGGTGCGAGTGGCTCTGTTCTTTAGGGTTCTGGCTCTCTTGTTCTGGAACCACACCTGGAAGAAACATAGCACTTATGTTAGAATGTTGACATATGATATATAATATTTCTATACTTTTTGAGAACAGTTTGTTGTCTGTATTAGTTATTTACATACCTGAATACGTGACTCTGGTAGGCCAGTGGCTTGAGATAGACTTTCCCTGACACTAATACCGGGGTAGGGGTCCACACTGAAAGCCATTTTAAGTAGTTCCAAGTGCTCTTTGGTGAAACAGGTTCTCTTCCTGCGACCTGCAATCTTACTGGCCTGTGAGTTTCCATCTTGAGCTGTAAGATATATGTTAAATAAAGATGTTATTATTAAAGTACAATATAAATAATTATTCCAGAAGGGGGAAAAAATCTTAAAATCTAATCTTAATGAAAGCAATAATACTTACCAATGCAGTCAGTCCACATGTCTTTCAATGATGTTTTGTTTATCACTTGTAGACTGTTATCCTGTAAGGACTGAGCAGGTCAAGCTGAAGGCTTTCTTACTTCTCCTTGTTCTCCTGGCCAAGAACTGAGAGGTACCACCATTTATACCTTCCCACTTTGGACCAGAGGGGGCGGACCTAACACTTGTACAATTTAAAGGCTAAGTGGGGTCTATGATCTCTAATGGGCAATTCACACCCTCCTACATGCCACACCTTAATTTACACTTCATTCATCCATTCATCCTCTTTTGTTGTTCATCACAAATACTTGATGAATTTGCAAGCATGTCAAAACGTTTTGTAAGACTGTTTACAGAAGTATTATTTATGGTATAAGTATTACTGCTTACTTAAAAAATAATTATATTTGTAGGTATACATTACCGTATTTTTTTCATGATATTACATACATTTAGATGTCCTATTTTTGTAAATAATGTAATAATACATCCAGCTTGCATTTACATTTTACTTAAAAACATTAAATAAATTCTACATTTAAACAATAAAAAATGTAAGTAAACTAAAAAACAAAAACAAATTACAGTTGCATAGTAAAATATTATCAAATTGAATTGAATAATCTTTATATATTATTAATTAAGGTTTAAGAATAAAAATGTTAATATAATGTTATGTTATACTAATAACAAAATGGAAACAAAGTACAATGTGTCTGTTATTTATATTCATAAACTTAAACATATTTTCTTTTTAAATGTATGAATATTTTACTTTGTTTCTATTTTATTATTTGTATAATATTATAGCTAATTGAATTTAATAATCCCTACATTTTATTCATATTAATAAGGATTAAGAATAAAAAAGTGTATAAATCTTAATGTATAATGTAAAACTACTGATAAAATGGAAACAAAGTATTTATGTTGTTTATGTGATTCATTTGATTCAATGAATTTTCATTTTCTTTTTAAATGTATGAATGTTTTACTTTATGTTTCCATTTTAATAGTTGTATAGCATTATACATTATAATACTATATTGTTACAGGATATAATAATATATGCTCCTATGTATTATTATATCCTGTAACAATATAGTAATATAATGTATTTAAATTGTATTTTAATGTAAAAATTTATGATAATGCTTATTAAAAAGAAACACATACTTAATATTGCTGATCATCCCACAATGTTTGTATTAAATTGTTGAAAACATTCTCTCAATCTTAAAGAAGTTATACTGTATTTATTTCAAATTAACCAATTTAAATAGTGGGTTTTTGTATCATATAAGAAAGAGAAAGATTTTAATCTACACTCAAATTTCAACATTTTGTGATAATCAGATTTAAAAAGATTATGACCTCTGTCATAGGTGTGAATAGTTTTGATGAATGTGTTTACGCCTCTTTGATTGATATGTCCCAATCAATCTATACAATGGCTTCTAGCTAACTTGTACCCTTTAACAACTGTGTTAATATACCTTTGTTATATGAATGGACCCAGTCATAGATGATTATATGATTTTTTTTCTGACATTAATAAAACTGATTAATTACACTATAACCCAAGCTTCTTAGGCTGTACATGCTCTTATTAAAATAATAAATACACTAACAAAACAATGAGTGCTGTTAATTTTAAAGTGCTTATTTTCCTTCTATTTTCACAAAAAAACTACTGAATATTTTAAATTATGTATGGCCATAATGTAGAGCTAAATCTGCTGCTCTGTTTCAACAGAATGGACTAACATCTGCATGTATTACCTGACATATTTCAGGTTAATAATAATAATAATAGTAATATCTCTCTCAGAATTCATGTTCTTGATTCTTTCATATGATTAAAATCTTTCATATGATTCAAGATTAAAAATATTTTCGCAAAATTTTGCATGTAGAATGTTTAACTCTACTTAAATATAAGATTAATGTCTGAAAATAATGTTAAAATAATTGGCAAAATTTGTCCCTTGGAATTGGATTTTATCTTCCAATTGACATGAATGACAAGTAACATACAGTAAAGTTTCATTTACAGAAAATGGATATGGACATACTTAACACATAATATGCCTAGAGTATAATACAAAAATATATATATCAAATAAATAAAATTCCCTAATATTTTAATATTTGTGTAAATTTTGTCACTTTTGGTGACCTTATTGCCTTATAAATTTCTGACCTTGGTCATTATTCCTCATTCTGGATGTTATAGTTTATGACCTAAACGATGACAAAAACATTTAATAAATTCAGTAATACCACAAATCTGAATTGTGTAGTAAGTGGGCTCTATGATCTCTAATTGGCAAGTCACACCTTCATATGCCACACCCTAATTTGCACTTCCTCTTTTGTTGTTCGTAACACTTGATCAATTTGCAAACATGTCAAGACAATTTGTAAGACTGTTTGTAGAAATATTACCACTTATACTTTTAGAGGACAATATTTGAAGTTACATTACCATATTTTTTTCAGTATTACAAACATTTTACTTTTGTGTAAATGAACACAGGATTATACAGCCAAATAGTTTATGATAACTTATCATAAATGGTTACATTTAAAATGTTTCAAATATTGAAATAGAAGCTGAATATTTCTAATATGTAGATTGAACAGAATATTATATCTGACATATTAGACAAATATTTTGAATGTTTAGGTAATTTTTGTGGCTTTTGGTTGACTTTGGCCATGAATTTCTGACCCTGGTCATAATTTACTCTAGATCAGCAAATAACTAACATTGTTGTAGGCTACTTATAAACAATAAAAACACAAAATGATGTTGTATGTGAAAGCTATCAATTTAATTACATTAACATTCATTGCTAATAGTGTCATACTAGATAATTTATTATTTTACTTATGTTTGTTGCCCTGATATAGCTTAGCCCTACAGTAGGCTATATGAGATTTATGATGTGTTACATAAATGTCAGATAAAGTACCAGGAATCACTATCATCATTATCATCAACATCGCAGTTCTATTTGTGCATGTCAGTGTGCCAGTATTCTAGTAAGTTAAACACTATTTATTTGAACTATCTATCAGAGTAATGATATTGTAGGTCAAGATGGCGCTCCATGATCTAGAGTGAGTCATGGCGTCCCTGGAGTCAACAAACAGCAGTATGCATGGCCACTTTTATAAAAGGACTAAACTGCATCTGAAACAGACCGAAAATTACATGGACTTTGATTAAATCAACACGTTCTATTCATATATTAACCAAAGGAAATTTGTATTACAGTTAGATAATTTGCTTTGAGGTTTAAAAGGAAATATGTGTTTGTAAAGACGACCTAATGAGTGTTTCAGGTAATCCATATTCATCCGCTCTGAGTTCCTGCCTCACGCGCATTGAAGGCAGCGGAACCCGGATGGAACTGTCATGGCTGCCGTCACCGACCTGCCAGTCTAAAGAGAAAACAGAGGTAAATGTCTCTAAACTGCGCTTAGTTGAAACAGCGGTTTTAATTAAGGCACAGTGACATTCATTTCTAATATAACTTTGACTTTTTTGAGTAGTGCGCTCTTGCGTTGACTTCTTCGTATTTTTTAAATCGTTTGATTACATCCAGCGTGGGTGGGGGCGAGTTGCTTTATTTTTGTTGATGTGGATAAATAACATGGCTTACGAGTGAATGACTTTGAGCGACATTTGTAGATGTATTCGCTAAGGGAGAAGCAGGGTAGTTAGTGTGCATCAGAAATGCACGGCCATAATTGTCGTGTTGAGTCGATTGACATGGCACTTCCTTTAGTTGGCTGTGCATTGTGTGTGTCCGCGTTGCTCAAAGTTGGTGGATGTCAACTTAATTCAAATAACTTTATTCAATCGCAGATGCGTGACTTTGTTATTTGGACGTTGTTGGTTTTCTATCTTGTTTTTCGAAAAGTTTGTTAGCGCATCTGTAGAAAGATTGTGAAGTCATGAAATTCTGGTGGAAAGTTTGGCTAATAGCAATTGAGGAAAATGAGAAGACGAATCAACGCTGTCTGTTACAAAGATGACTACGAGATTACGATCAAACTGATGACGTTTACACTTAATGAGTTTACAAGTAAATTATTACATGCATCACGTTTTATGTAGGTTATCAAACAAATGTTAATCAATTTAATCCCTGTGTTCTTCGAGCTCCCCAGATAGCCTAGTGAAACTATTTGCATTTGAAAAAAAGTTTTGAACAAGTATGGGATGCTGATCACAATTATAGCCATTGGGCATCTGATTGCTCAGTTAAATAATAATAAGACGCAATAGATGACAATAGTACAATTTTAATATCAAGCAATTGTGTGGAAAAGGGGACTAATAATCAAAGAATACATTATTTTATAAATTATTCAGGAACAACTTGAAAACTAACATTTTATGATGTGCATTAAACAGGCGTGATTAAATATTGAATGTTATTGAATTTGTTTAAAATTAGCCTTTTCTTAAAAATATTATTTTTTTTACAATTGTGACCACTTGCATGTTTGTGTGAGTTGTGATAGACTATATATGCCAGAAAAATCTTAAAAATACATTTAATAATAGAAATAGATCTCTGTGTGCCATGCTTGTTTTTATGTAACATCAACACACTCTTATTTTTCAGTGGTGAAAACTAGAATTAAATGGCTGTTTAGACAATTTACACCAGTCATATAAAAAGGATATTAATATTTGCCAACTATTTGTAAAATACATCAAACAACTCTTTTTAGACAATTACTCAAATGTAATTTTTGACATTACCACTACTTACCAGTGGGATTAAAAGCACCAAAATGTCAATACTGTAGTACCCACATGTCTATAAAATGTATACTTTGGACTGGCAACATTTTATGTTATGGCGCTTTTTTTAGGACAAACTTTTAAGGACATGTTTATGGACCCAGAAAAATATTTACAATTCAAAAGAAGGGGTGGTTTTAACATTTTTGACATTTCTGTCAAAAGTTATTTTAGCCAGTGCATTCAAAATGTGATTAAAACTGATTAAGTGTCCACTATTAAATGACACTGCTGTTATCTTTGCAGCACAAACAGAAAATGTGTGGTTTCGATTTAAACACGAGGAGTGAAATGTTACAATTTACCCAATAGCCCTGGTTAGTTGTAACAGACCCTAGGGTGAGATGTAACATAATTATAGTGGACCGGTAGGCTTATAGACACCGGCATTCAAACACTCCGTGGCAATTTGTATAAGCGCTCTGTGAAAAGCTTCACTGATGTATTTTTAGAACATGTTCGTGAAGCGCTGATCGTATTGCCAATCACAGACATATTTGATGAGCACGTGAGTACAATGGTTTGTACCGAGTTTGGGCACCCCTGACTTGGGCATACAGAAATAAAAACAATAAAAGTATTAATACAACTCTAAATTTACTTAGGGTAAGCTGTAACATGCTTCATTTATGTTACAACTAACCCAGAGTCTTGCTTTTACAACTAACTCAGTGGTCCCACTTTATATTATGTGGCCTTAAGCACTTAAATCAAAAAAATAAGTACAATGTATTTATTGTATTCATATTGTATTGCAAAACACTTTTGCTGATGTTGAGGTGGATATAGGTAAAATAAGTGACAGGTGTGGTGGTATGGTTAGGTGTAAGAGAAGTGTTAACATTGTAATTATAAATGTAACTACAGAAATTAATTAAAGGTGTAATTACATGCAGGTAATTTTTAAAATGGAAGTACAATGTAAAAACGTACACAATAAGTGCATTGTATCAAATTATGAATTATAATGTAAGTACATAGTAGTTAAGGCCACCTAATATAAAGCCATGAACAAGCTCACCTATAAAAGGTAACAGCCAAAACATTAGCACTAAGAACTTGCATGAAAAATATCTACACAGACACACAATAATAATTTAACTTTGATGTGTCTGCCACAGGGCTCTACTTTCTCACATGTGGAATAAGGACTAAACAGAGCATGTGTGAAGTGAATCAGGTGATTTGTAATTTGTACCAGATTGAAGTGTTACAGTTAACCAGTGTTACAACCATCCCTGGTCTCCCCTACATTAACATAAATTTACTTATCTTTTTGTTTTTTTGTAAAAAGTTTGTATAAAATGTTGGTTTTCATTATATTGTATTTAATTATGTTATGTTGTTAAATGTTTAATATGCATCTTCCATTTAATAGGCACTGATGCTGATATGGGAATAAACTTAAATACTAGTGGGATTAAATTGCTTAATATATATATTAGTTCTTTATTTATTTGATTTGTTAGATATTGACAGATTCCTACATTTTTAAATTTCAACAGGTTACCAAGGAACTTAAAGTTAAATTAGCATTTCTCTGGGTTAGACACTAGGCATTCTCCACAGTAAATATTTCAAATAGTATTATGTATTAAACAGTATTACAGCAGTTGTTGCTTCGTGACCTACACTACATCAATTAGGCAATTGGTATCTGTTTATCATCATGGAAATAAAAATAGATATTTTATTAAATTCTGCAGTGTCCGTTTCTTCTGCCAGTTCATTCTTCACAGATGAACCACAAATCAATGGGAAGTGCTATATTCTGCACAGTAAACACAACTGCTTATTTTGGAAAATGTAGTGGATCATCTATTTATTTTATGCAGGAAATATGCACAGTATACATGCTGTCAACTGCTGCAGTAAGTGTAGTATGAAAGTATGCTGTTCTGAACATCTCCTAAAAAACAGAAAAAGGTGATGAGTAGGTCCACTTGGAAATCTGCAAAATGCTCTGCAGATTTTCACAGATTTTGAACAAGCAATATTCAAAACATTCTTCACTCCCCATATATGTTTATTTATCAGAGATTGTTTTGTATATTCGATTATACTTTCTTGATCTTTGATTATAAATCTCTTGACTGTTGTATATTATTTTATTTTTATTTTGTTGTTAGAATATTCTCTAAAATTGGCACAGAAAATATCACCTAACTCCATCTGGGCTCCTAATGATAATTTTTTGCAACATTTATGAAAAGTTTTACGTACTTATTCTGCAATATATAACTCGGCTGTTAAAGGCTGTAATGTGACAACCTCTTTTTACGGTTGTAAGGAATTGAGGTGAATGGCATTGAGAAGATTTCTGTTCTGCTTTCTAGACACAAACTCGTAAGACAACAAGCATGACAGGCAAGATTATGTGCCTGCCATTTTTAAACAAATACTAGTATTGTAGAACACTGAAGAAAATATGTAGCCTATAGTAAGTCAGTTTGTGAAAAATTACTTATAGTGGAAGTTCAATTATTTGTGTAATGCTTATATACTGAACATGTTGCAGTTTTGTTTGATTAAAGCATTGTAGCTCTTATATTATGTATTTAATAGATTTTATTTTTCTTAAATGCTGTAAAACATTGACTTTTCAGTAGAGTTATTGACATTGCAGTATTATTATAGTTTTTTTTCTCTCCCAAATCTTGTAGGAGCCTTTATTTTAAAGCATGGAGGTTGACCTGACAGCATCAGATGATCCCCCTGAAAGCCATGACCAGAGCCAGGATGATGAAACCTTACTGGACCACACTTTGCCTCTCGAATTGGCACATCAGCTTCCAGAGACAGCCTCTTGCAACGAGCATTGTGATGAAACGCCCCCTGAGTCAGCCACTGATAATCTTCACACAGACGGCAAAGTTTCTGGAAAGACTCCATGTAAGATGCAACAGGGTGCAATCTTCTCTGGAAAAATACTGAGTTTTTGTTGCGCCGAATGCAAAGACGACACCACTTACAGCCCTAACGACTTGTTAAAACATTTTCAAGCATCACACAAGGGATCCCTTCCAACTTATCCTTGTGATCTGTGCTCGTTTGTCACCAATGAATTCTCATCTCTTCAGCGACATCGCATCGGGCATCGAAACACTTTGGTCACATGTGAGATTTGCAATGATGGGGTGCAGTATTCACTTCTTTTGCTCACCAGGCACTTTACCACCTGCCACAGCCGTAATGGACAGTTTAGCTGTAAAAAGTGTGAGTTCTCCACCAGAGATGCAGGAACCTTTGTTCAGCACATCCATCATCACAACGAACGCAATCACAAATGTGGAAAATGTCCGCATGGTAGCCCCACGCAAGGAGAGCTTCAGAAGCAGAACTCGGTGCATTCTGGGACTTTTCCTTTCTCTTGTCAGATTTGTGGCTACAGTGCAGCTCGCAAAGAGTACCTGAACAAACATCTTACAGTGGCACACGGTGAGGAGATGAACAAGAGGAGAGCTAATGAGGACAATTCTGGAGTTAATTCTTCTGGACTAAAACTGTTGCTTAAGAAGTCTCCTCCAGTTGGAGGATCCAGAGAACCGCAGTGGATGTCCAAACTTAACTCGCTCTCTGGTGTAGGTCTACTTGATCATAATGGCAGGTTGTTTAATCCTGAAAAAACCTTGGAGGAGACCCAGCAGTTTCTTGAGAGAGCTGTTGGGGTTAAAAAAGAGAATAATAAATGGACAAAATCCCCCGTACAAAGTGAGCCACAAACTTTTCACCTTATTCCATCAACAATGCAACTACCAAAGTTACAAGAGCATGATATTAGTCCAGGACTTCTGAATTCATCCAACAGCAATGGACTGACTGTTCTTATGGTGAAAAATAAAATATCTATTCCACCAAACTGTACCACTAAAGTCATGGGCTTTAAGATAGTAGATGGTAAAAAACATTTAGTTCTAAAAGTCATACCTACAAAACCAGAGGACTCTACTGAAAATGAGGTTTCCGATTCACACATTGGTGAAGATGAAGATAAAACAACCAGAAGCCCCTGCTCTTCGTCCTCACCAAGCATAGGATCTCTCCTCAGTTTAGAGTCTGGAGAATCAAATGAGTCATCTTTAATAAAAGAAGAGTCACCAGAATTTGAAAATCACATTGGCAACCATCCCCCTCTGACAGAGCACCACAAAATAAGCTTTAAGATTACAAGTAAAGCATGGCCGGTTAATAATGAGGATACCGAAGTCTCACGTGGTACTAAAGTACTGTCTACAGCATCAAAAAATGCTGCACTTTCCCTGTGTCAGTGTCACCAATGGAATGGGAGGTCATCGCCACATATTCATGAGGCATCTATCTTCAGCTCAAGGGGAAAAAGCTACATTGATGATATCCAGACAGCAAATCCAGCCACCACACCTCCTGTTTCAAAATCAGAGCTTTTCTCTGCTGATTCTGAGACTGCACTCTCTGATTTGCAAATTGCTCAATTAGACCCATCTCAATATAAGGCTGCAGCATTAGCTTCCATTGTGAATCAACCCTCAGGATCTCTGTCTCCTGTTAATGAAACCACACATCCTTCCTGTGACTCTTCCAATTCAAAATCTGAACCTGAAATGTCTATAGATGACAAGTTCACATGTGTTGATATCCTGAAATCTAAACTTCCACATACAACTGCAGATGCAACATTTTCTGTGCTGTCAGAAGAATCTCTTATTCAGGAACCTCGATTCAGTTTAAAAGTTGGTAAACCATGTAAGAAGAACATTGTACAGAGCTCTCCTATTAAAAGTTCTGTGGAAAAAAAACTCATTGATTCAGTGGCTGCAGAAGGGCAGGATAAAGTTGAGACCTCATTTTGTGAGATGACTGACATTAAGACTTCTAACACAAAAGTTGGAGAGAGCTCTCAGTTTTACCCAGATGCTCCTTCTGACTTAAGTAAGACTAAAGCTTCAGACAGTGTAGTTGTAAAGTTCACTGAGGCAAACTCACAAAATGGAACTAGTAAAGGTGCATCACCTGATGCCAAAGATTGTAACAGAGAGGTTGAAAATAACTTTTTCAATTCCCCAAGTCAAGAGGTCTTTAGTTTCCACAATTATTCTAAAGATTCCTTAGGGAGCTCTCCTGATTCATTGCTGCCTGAGGAAGACTCACCGCAGGAGCTGGAGGAAGAAGAGTGTGAGGAGGATTTTGGTGACTGGAGCTTAACTTTGCCGGCATCGCCGCCTCTTCCAGTGGAAGAAGATAGTAAGGGAGTGGCTAATGAGAGTGATCCGCTCTCTGAAAGTGGAGAGAAAGCATTAGAGCGAGTGTCAGATAGCGATATCGAGGTTGATGAGTGCATAGCTACTGTTGATGATTCACTCATTCCTGTGCTTCCAGAAAAAGGAGTAGAAACAGCTTGTTCATCAGCCTCAGAGAAAAAAACAGAAGGCATCACGCTTGTAAGTGAGAGCACAGCAGCAAGCTTGACTAGTGCGGCTGTTTTGGGAAAGATACTTGAAAAGCACTCGGACGCCATTATCAGTCACCAGCTAGAGAAGGAAAGAATGAGGTCTTCAGCTACAGGACAAGAAACTGTTAGGCCGACCAAAACCACACTTCGGATTTTGCAAACACCTGAAGGAAAACAGCAGATGTTCCTTCAAACTACAGACACTCCATATGCTGTGCCAGTTCAGCTGAAAAGTGGAGCTGGGTTCAAGCTTATTTCTAAGTCCAGTTCTCCCAAAATTAATGTGTCCTATGTGAAACCTGGGATTGAGACAGCCAGCAAGACTAAGGGAGTAGCTCTGACTTTAAATGGAGGCAGAATTGGCATGTCTGCAAAAAGTTCAGGTCTGGAAACTAAAGGTCAAACGTCTATCCAAATTGCACCAAGTGGCAGTGGAAACCGCTACTTTGTCAATGCTGCAGCTCTTAAAGCATCTCTTGTCTTGTCTGGAGAACAGGCAACCAACGTGCCACAAACTTGCTATTTAGTTCAGAGGCCACTCCCTGTTACCCCAGTTAGTACAGAGTCAAATGGTCCAAGTTCTAAGACTGTGCTTGCAACTCGTCCTGTATTGGCCATGCCTGTGAACTCGGCAGATAAAACCAGTCCCTTGCAGTCTGGGAGACAAGCTTACTTGGTTAGATACATTTCTCCAGCTAAGTCAGGTATACTTTTGAACAGTTCAGATGGGAAAGCTTTGAACCAGGGCAACCAATTAAATGAGGCTGGCAAAAACAGGGTATTCCTTAAGATAGTTAGAGGTCCCAACGGCACCAGATTTCTCTCCACCACTCCATACACCACAGCAAAAAAGTCAATATACCTTGCCACAAGCTCTTTACAGTCACCTTGCTTGTTAATGTCCTCAAATAAATCTTTAACCAATGTGTCGGCAGGTCTGAAAACCTCTACTAATTCCCAAGGTTTCACTCATAAACTCATCCCAGCATCACAGCTTAAACATTTTCTACCCCAATCCAACATTCAAATCAAAAGCAGGGCTGATCATGATGTAGCATTACAGAAGTTGCCACTTGTTCCCAGTCCCATCCGTCCACAAAGCCAAAGGAAACGGCGGCGAAGGGCTTTGTTTGAGGAAATGCTGGAGAGCTCCTCCAAAACGAGGAAAATCTCAAGCAAGTCGGCTGAGAGAGATGCTACCTCAATTTGGGAGCCTGTTGCGAAAGATGTCATCAGAATGCTGAGGCTCTGTCCCTTTAGCCCACTTCAAGAAATCAAATGTCCCCGTCGAAACCAGCCTGTGGTTGTGCTGAACCACCCTGATGCAGACATTCCTGAAGTTGCTAGCATCATGAGGACAGTGAACAAATACAAAGGGGATGTCCTCAAGGTTGCACTGTCCCAAAGTACAGTTAAAGCCCTCTCTGAGTCTCCAAATGCACTTTCAAAGCAAAATGTTTCCAATGGCAATGGGAACGAAAGATCAAGGCCATTAGGAGGCACTGTTCAAGAGAGATTCATACTGAAACTAAAGTTAAAAAAGACTAGCAGAAATAAGTATGAGGTGGTGAGGTCCTCATCTGCTGGATCAGAGCAGCAGTCAACATTTTGTTGCTGGTTTTGTGGCCGAGTTTTCAACAACCAGGAGGACTGGATTGGCCATGGTCAACGGCATCTAATGGAGGCAACAAGAGACTGGAATAAGCTGTTCTAATGCAACTACGGAGCCCCTGGATTGGGCCAAATGCCATCCTTCATTGTAGAAAACTTTTTTTTTCTTCTTTTTTTATATAGTACAGCAAGATACAGTTAACCTGTCGATATTATTTTTCCATAGATTTTTCTCCAGAAGCTTTTAAAGGGTATAGTGTAATAGAGAAGAGTTTGGTACCTGAAACAAGTTTGTATGTAAATAGTTTTCACCCTTGTATATTTAAATTGAAGCCCTTGACTATGTATAGAATGGAACTGTGAAAACTGGACACACTGTATGTTTATGGTGCAAGCAGGAAGATCACTGGTTTAAGATGGTGCTGTCTCTTATTGACCTTTTTTAATGCAGACAATTGAACCAATTTCTCAGGTAATTCCATAGTCTTTGAATGAGTGAATGGTCCAGTTTATAAAGAAGTAATTAAATTTCATTCTGAAGCTGTTTGACTGTAGATTTAAACAATATGTACCAATTCAGTATGGTTTAAGTTGGCTACCTATGTCCTACATACATCATTGAACCATATTGTTTTCCCATTAATGTTCTTTGGGTTTCAATATTTTGAAAAAAGTTAAAAATGCATTGACAGATCTGCATTTTAAAGTGACAGTTCACCCGAAAATTAACATTTGTCATATAGTTCATGTCGTTCCAAACCCTTATGACTTTAGTTTTTTGTTCATACAATGAACGTCATTGTGGTTTAATGTTGTTTTTGGACCATTGATTTTCAGTGCATGGGCAAAAACTGTAAAAACATTCTTCAGGATGTTTTCTGAAATTTTGTGTTACAGATTTGGAACGACATGAGGGTGACTAAATGGCGGTTTTCATTTTCGGGTGACCTATTCCATTCCAAGTATTATTTTTGAATATTACCTAAAAACAAGCCCACCCGGTTCCTGTGGAAGCCATCCTTTTGAAATGATGTGCCCGTTGAGGTGGTTTACCATTAATACGCTGTATTTGTTCTCATGTTGTTTCTTAGCGTTATGTTTTGCCTGTACCATGCATCCCTCTTCATTACATCAGACCCGGTGTCCTTTCAGTAGCAATAATGGACTTTATAATGTTTAGAATTGTTTTTCTCTGTGAAGTTATTCTGAACCTACATCTGTTAGTTATGGCTTTGGTGCTTTTGTTGTCCTTTGTCTTATTTGAAATGAAGAAATGCACCTGTAAATGTACTTTACTAAAATAAGATAAAACAGGATGTACTGAGATGCAAGCCAACAAACCTCAAATAGCCAACCAAACACTAACTGTATTTTCATTTTCTGTGATACTTGAGTGCCTCATTCTGCCTCAAAGTTTTAACAAGGTCAGTTTCATTTCATGGTAAAGTCCACATTTGTAAGATTATTGTGTGCTTAGCAGAGTTCAAAGATTAAGATTGACCATTCGTTTGTGCTAGACTACATTGATTTTTGCTTTCAACTCATTTGTAAACCGTGAAAGCAGAAGTTAAACTCTTTTTGAGACACTATTTGTTCATTGATAGTGTCAAATCAAGTCTGTTTAATATGGGTTTCTGTCCCATATGAACAGTTGTTTTATAACATTCAGTATATTCTTTGCATTAAAAGCCTGCTTTACTAGACTCTTGATTAACTTTTTTTTACATGTCAACCCAGTTACTACTCTCCAGAAGTGATACAGTGTGCTCAATGGTGCTTTTAAATTGTTCTTCTGTCAATCTGTTAATTTTTGAGATAATTCTGTAGAGTTTCTCTTTAAATCTGAGGTAACCGCCTCACAAGTGCTCTGATCTGCCACGCTGAAGTCTCACTAAGAGTTCTCTGTAATTGTCAGGACAGATGTTTTAATTTGTCTGTCTATTAATCCTTTTTTTGTCCATTTTGTCCAAGCTTTGATGGCACAGAGGTAATAATCCATCCTTCATTTCAGTAGCGAGTGTTCCGTGTATTATAGTTGTCAGTAATTTCTCTGACGCTTTACTTTTTTGTGCTTTCGTCCTCATGAGAACTATGTTGTTGGCCTATACAGATGTATTTTAAATATTCACTTGGTAAACATCACCCTCTTTGTAACATGACAATCACTGTTATACATGTGAAGTAGTGGAATTGTTTATGCAAACCATAACAGTTGACTAATATTTAGCTCAAATGGCCCAGTTTGAAACAAGTAATGTCATGGCATGAATGAGCAAAAATATAGTCCTCACTCAAGACACCTTTCAACCAAATAATGTTTGTCCTGAGGCAAAATGTCCTTCCTCCTTCTTATTATGCCCATGTCACACAGGTTTTATTAGGATCTGAGAGACGAGTTTATTTTTTTTATGCTAAGTGCCTAAAATGTGATGCACCAGGTTGACACTATATTGTACTGTATTTACCTCCTTGCAGTTCCTTCTTTAATAAATGTAAATACCTTTGAAAAATATGGCTTTTTATGACTAAAAATGTTCAACACTTTTACTGTCTCTGGAATTGCCTATTTATATTTTGGTATTTATGCAAGTCTAAATCTTAAAAAGCACTCACCTCTAGGTGGCAGTATTGCATTAGGTTAGTAATTTAGTTCTGTCTTTATAATGTAATTCGGGGGACTTTATAAGCGTCACTGGTATTCAACAGTATGACACAGTATCTTTATTCTGGTCAGAAACATTCTCCACATTTTTATCTGGAGTCAACCACACATTATTTTGCATTCTACAGCAAACGTACGTTTCCCAATGGACTGTTTGCGGTGAGGTCTTATAGTATTAAACTAATAGTATAAAACAATTGCATTTTCAAATATTTAACAAAGTTGTAGATGATTAACCATTAGCATTACAGATTAACCATTCAAGAGAACTTCAGTAGGCATATACGATAATACAATTCATAGTCAACTTTTAGTGCATCGTTTAGTGTTATAAATTCACTCATCACACTGTTTCAACCCTTGTTTGGGTCAAATATGGACGAACCCAATCGTTCAGAATTAAAAATGTAAACCAACGGTTGGGTTTGTTCATACTTAGCCCAACCAGGGTTCAATTCAATCATCAAAATGCCTAAGCTAAATGTGTCAAATTTTGCCTTCGATATTAGTTGTCACTTACCTGAATGTATGTACTAAGTGTGTTTTTCATCATTGGGCTTTTGACTCAAAACTTCAAAAACAAAGTATCTCCTATAGACTGGACTATTTTGGATCTTGTCAAGCTGGTGTGTATTTTGTTTATCAAATTAAACAAGAGAATCTATGTAAGCTATGTATGCAGTTAGACGGTACATTATACTCCAAATGAATGTATTTATTATACTATTTAAGATGCTGTCCCGTTCACATTTTAATTTACTTGGCCCTGGTTTGGCTCTCACCGTCATTTTTATGAAGGCTCTGTCATGATAATGAGGGCAGAATCTCTACCCAGGCTATGATTTGCCCTGAGTCATTATCCTATGTCACAATGAGGAAATTTGAGATTTGTAAATGGGGCGATGTATCAGGGGAGACTTATGGCCTCATGAGCGCATCACATGACAACTACAATCAAACGGATCCGATCTGAGACTTACTGTTTATTCTAGGGTCGACTGATTGATTGTGTGTGCTGGTATTCGGTGCTGAGCTTCAGAAAACCTGCGGACCCTCACTGAGCAGGAAAGTGAGAGACAGGTCCGCCTGCTTTGACAGGATTTAAATAGGTCAGGCTTGTACCAGAGCTGTCTGCAGACTGCCCCTGACTTCCTGCCATTGAAGTGGTTCAGGCCATGGAGTCGCCTGCGGGAAGGAAGGATGGCAGCCCATTCCATGAGAAATGAAGCATTAACACATAAAGATAAGAATAGGAAGGAGAAAGAGTTTTCTTCACTGATTAAGCTATTGTTATACAGTTACAATTTTTGTTGCACAGTTTAATAAGCAGACCAATTCTGCTGTATTTAAAGAAAATAAAGATATTTAGTAGAAGTACTACATGTCTCTTTTAAGTGTTTTCTATATGTCACCCTGGACCACAAAACCTGTCATGAGGATAATTTTTAATTTTATTGAGATTTATACATCAAGATTTCCGTGATGTGTGGTCCTAGTGTTAGGATAGGATAATATTTGGCCTAGATACAACTATATGAAAATCTTGAATCTGAGGGTGCAGAAAAATTATAATAATAATTGAGAAAATCATGTTTAAAGATGTCCAAATTAACTCCTTAACAATGCATATTAATAATAATACATTTACATTTGGACAAATACATTTGATATATTTATGGTAGGAAATGTACAGAATATCTTCATGGAACATAATATTTATCTATTGGCATAAAAGAAAAATGGATAATTATGACCCATACAGTGTACTGTTGGCTATTGCCACAAATATACCTGTGGGACTTATGACTGGTTTTGTGGTCCAGGGTCACACACACACATAGAGAGAGAGAGACCAATCAGGCATAACATTATGACCTCTGACAGGTGAAGTAAATAATACTGATTATCTCTTCATCAATGCACCCGTTTGTGGGACATATTAGGCAGCAAGTGAACATTTTATCCTCAAAGTTGATGTGTTAGAAGCAGGAAAAATGGGCAAGAATAAGAATTTGAACGAGTTTGACAAGGGCCAAATTGTGATGGCTAAACGACTGGGTCAGAGCATCTCCAAAACTGCAGCTCTTGTGGGGTGTTCCTGGTCTGTGGTCAATATCTAGGAAGTGATCCGGTGATAGGGTCATGGGTAGTCAAGGCTCATTGATGCACGTGGGGAACGAAGGCTGGCCGTGTGGTCCAATCAGACAGGAAAGCTATTGTAACGAAAGGTGTCAGAATACACAGTGCTTTGCAGTTTGTTGAGTATAGGGCCGCATAGACACAGACGGGTCAGGATGCCCATGCTGACTCCGTCCACTGCCGAAAGTGCCAACAGTGGACACGTGAGTATAAGAACTGGACCACAGAGCAATAGAAGAAAAGCAATGGTTAAGAATCACGTTTTTTTTTTTTTACATCACGTGGATTTCCAGGTTTGTGTGCGTTGCTTACCTGGGGAACACATGACACCAGGATACACTATGGGAAGAAGGCAAGCAAGCCGGCAGAGGCAATGTGAAGCTTGAAAATGTGAAACCTTGGGTCCTGCCATCCATGTGGATGTTACTTTGACACGTAACACCTACCTAAGCATTGTTGCAGACCATGTACACCCTTTCATGCAAGTAACTGGCTGTGGCCTCTTTTAGCAGGATTTTTTATATATATATATATATATATATATATATATATATATATATATATATATATATATATATATATATATATATATATAAAATAAATACTTATTTTCCTCACTATATATATATATATATATATATAGTGAGGAAAATAAGTATTTGAGCGCCCTGCTATTTTGCAAGTTCTCCCACTTGGAAATCATGGAGGGGTCTGAAATTGCCATCGTAGGTGCATGTCCAATGTGAGAGACATGATCTAGAAATCACAATATATGATTTTTTTTAAACTATTTATTTGTATGATACAGCTGCAAATAAGTATTTAAACATCTGTCTATCAGCTAGAATTCTGACCCTCAAAGGTCTGTTAGTTTGCCTTTAAAATGTCTACCTCCACTCCATTTATTATCCTAAATTAGATGTACCTGTTTGAGGTGGTTAGCTGCATAAAGCCACATGTCCACCCCCATACAATCAGTAAGAATCCAACTACTAGGCTGGAAGGTTCCCCTGCTTAAACCAGCACATGTCCAGGCCCGTCTTAAGTTTGCCAATGACCATTTGGATGATCCAGAGGAGTCATGGGAGAAAGTCATATGGTCAGATGAGACCAAAATATAACTTTTTGGTCATAATTCCACTAAACGTGTTTGGAGGAAGAAGAATGATGAGTACCATCCCAAGAACACCATCCCTACTGTGAAGCATGGGGGTGGTAGCATCATGCTTTGGGGGTGTTTTTCTGCACATGGGACAGGGCGACTGCACTGTATTAAGGAGAGGATGACCGGGCCATGTATGCAAGATTTTGGGGAACAACCTCCTTCCCTCAGTTAGAGCATTGAATATGGGTCGAGGCTGGGTCTTCCAACATGACAATGACCCAAAGCACACAGCCAGGATAACCAAGGAGTGGCTCTGTAAAAGCATATCAAGGTTCTGGCGTGGCCTAGCCAGTCCCCAGACCTAAATTCAATGGAGAATTTTTGGAGGCAGCTCAAACTCCATGTTTCTCAGCGACAAGCCAGAAACCTGACTGATCTAGAGAAGATCTGTGTGGAGGAGTGGGCCAAAATCCCTCCTGCAGTGTGTGCAATATATTCGAGAGAAAAGCAAATCACACAAATATTGCAGTTCAGCTGAAGTCAATACTCAATAAATGTTCGGATCTATATTGGTCTATTGATCTATACTGGTGATGGTGGGGGGTGGAAGCATATTGCCCTACATTTGACATCATATAGTCAATAATTCCAAAATGTTTAAAAAAAGAACCATCCTTACATTTTAAAACAAAGGTGGCTATTTATAAAATACCTGTCTACTTCTCCAACTCACCACACTGTTCTATTCCTATCCTGTGCCATCCCCCGCCTATGGATCTATTTATCCTCCTTCCTCTTCGGTACATCATTTTTACTGCTCCCTCCTCCTCCCACTCTCTCTCTCGCTCTCATAGTTTGTCATCTGACTTTGAGTTGTACGTTCTGTCCATTACCACTTTAACCAAAACCAGAACATCAGAGAGTAACCACATGCAGTGTGCATCTACACAAGGCACAAAATAAATAGGTCACACAGTCCCATGAAACTCTAAATAATTAATGTCAAAGGGTGAAGTAATTGTCATTTTTTAGTGTTACTCAAATGCTATTTGATTCTGAGTGCTGTGGGCTGTCATAAAACCACTAAATAGTGTTAAAGTTGACATGCATTTGAAATTGTGAAATGGCTTATCACAAAATGAGGGAAAGTAGGGCAGGACTTGATTTTGTTAATCAGGAACTGATTAGATGGTAAAAAGTGGGAGTTGCAAACTAGATGGAGGCAGATCTGAATGTAAGTTTGCAATCGGTTGTGAGGAGGAGAGGGACTGACATTTGTCTGACCACTGGACAAACATTTGCCCATGTACGGGTCATCAAAGAAGAGATGCCATTGCGAGGAGGGGGGATCATTTATAATAAATACCACAACATTCCATAAATAAGAATGGTCATTTTCATGCCGACTTATTTTATTATAAAGTTTTAGACATACTATGAAAATGTGCAGCCTGGTGTTCATCTAGCTGGTCAGCTGGTTTCTCAGCCTGACCAACTAAAAAAGTCAGAACTTTTCTAAAACCAGCCTGCTAAACCAGACATGACCATGCTAGAAGACCAGCCAACCAGCTTAGGGTGGTTTAGCTGTTTTTTGTCAGCAGAATGTTTTAATTAAATTTCTTAAATGATTGCCATGGTGCACATTTTTTGTTCTCGCTATCGTTTTGTTATTTTGTTGAAGAGACTAACACTGCCACAATCTTAGGATCAAATACAGACTCATTAAACCAGCTTGGTGGAGTCATTCCATGATACAAGTCCAAATAACTCCCTGCCCTGTCATGTCTGTGTTCTGGCGGACAGTGTTGAAATCCACCAGCAGATGGAAGTGAGGAGCAGCTCCCCTGCATTTCTGACGCGATTGGAAGCGAAGGCACTCGCCTCCACAGAACATTTTAATGACAATACCCAATGGGTTACTCAGTGAACTCGACAATGCTTTATCTCATTTAGCTGTGTGAATTAGTTTTGTGGCTTGAATGCATTTTGCTGTTTGCCTTCCACTCCAACAAATGGCCCTTCGCCCCTGCATTCTCCTTTTCTTCTTGATTGAATTCTTACGTTGACTTAAGGCCTCTTCAACTAAACATTAAAAGGTTTTTTTTGTGTTTCAAGAAGTCTACTAGTCAGGACCTCAAGAAGAAGCCTTGTGGGCAGCTAAGTGTTGCAGCAAATGTTCAGTTTAAAACATTAAAAAGTTCCCAAGCATGTACCAGTGGTAACCTCTTACACCTTTTGAGTTGGAGGCTAAAAACTCCTAGGTTCAGCAAGGACAAACTAGCAGTTCTTCATCATCTCTTGGTTCCTACAGTTCCGAGCTGTTGCAGAGTCCTTCGCAACAGAATGCGTGAGCAGGGATCAGCTGCAGAAACGGGAAGGACTGATGAATAAACAATCATCCAGGCCCTGCAGCTCTGAAGACTGTCAGCAAGAGCTGAGACGTAGCCACGATAAGCACACGCCAGACTCAAGGCGAAGGCGATGCCTTTTCTTCCTGCTCAAATTCAGGGATGATTTTGACAAAGCGCACTGGCCTTCACACAACACTGCGAATGGGCGGAATGAGAAATAGATCTAGTTAGGGAAGCACTCAGGCAACTTTGGGCATTATGCATTACATTTTCGCACACTACATTGGAGCCTCTAGAAAGAGAGAGAGAGAACATGACCACAGCATCAGGTGATAAAATACATTTATTGGAAATTGTGACAAATGTAAAAAACAAAACAACTGGCTTTGGGTCAGGTCAGAGTACAAATCACATGTACTCAGAATTTTTTTTTTGCTGCAGTTCTTTCATATGCTATAAATGACAGGTGGGTCGTGTGGATGAAGATAAAGCACAACACATGGCAAATCAGGCAGCTAGACAAATTTAATTTCCTCCAGGGATTCAAGGGCGGGCTGAATGGTTATCCATGTGCTATGCATCTGCAGAAAGCATGGGTTGGTTGATGAGGGGCATTTCGAGTTATAATTTCTTTTAAATGTTTTATTATTATTATTATTATTGTTGTTGTTGTTATTATTATTAACACACTCTAGGGGGTCATCAGCCAATACTAATTCCATGCAAATTTATATCTAGTGTGGTTGTACTAAAATGCAACATGATCCCTGAGCTCACAAAGAAACACAGCATAATGTATTTTCCAGATGTTCCACATGACACTTCTGTTGGCATTCTGATTAAATAATGGAGCATAGTATTAAAATAATTAGACAAATACGATCACATGGCATTGAAAAAAAAAACAAAACAAAAAAAACATATATATATATATGTTAACCCTTAAATGTGCACAGAAACATGTAGCAAATTTATGTGATCATGTGTTATTTTTTAATTTAAATTAAGAAAAAATAGAATATGCTCACCAAATCACATATTGAGTTTAATGAAAAGACAAAGTTTCATCTGCGCCAACTTATATATAATAAATCAGGTGTGTTAATTCAAAACGAAAGGTAATTAAAGAATAAATAACATTCAGTAACCAAAACCAAATCACATATCAAGTTCAATGAAACCAAGACCACAACTAACTAATATCAACAGGTTTACTGAAAAAAATAATATAATTTACATAGTGACAGTCTGTAGTGACTTTTCAGATGTAAATGTGATTCATTTCTTTAAACATTTCCAAACTTTTAAATATTGCATGCCTAATGTTTCAATGAACTCACCATATGATTTACTAGTTTTGAATCATGTTCCCGATAATTACTTACAATATGAGTTGGCGCAGATTTTTCCTTTTTGTCTTATTGGAAGCTCATCTGTCAAACGAGCAGTGGGTAAATTCTGTTAAAAAAAGATCATTTTTATGAGCAAGCGGAGTTGGCACAGTGATATAAACTATTAATGAGTTTCCTTTCTTCTAATGTAGAAAGTAAAGCCCTCCATTTTTGGCTCAGAATAAATACCATGAGTGTTTCCAGTAAGCCAAGATGCTTTCCTGTCAATCACATGAATGCATGTAGCTCATTAGACGTGTAAATGATTGCTTCCTAGTTTAATGAACATGCCTTAGTGCAACGCAAGACTTTTGATCAATGCAAAACTGGTGGGTTCTGTAAGGCCATTGACTTGAACTGATCTGCACCTCATTGCCAGTAACTAAATACTGTATGTGCATACATCACATTCAGTTCAAAATGCATTCTGACTGGGCACCTCTCTTCATGATTTGTCACCATGGAAACACAGGGAGACTATTTGTTTGCTGTTTTTATGTCTGTAGAAGAAGAAAAAATGTCAGCTTCATTTTGACAACCACACACCATTATCCACATATCACAGACTACTTGGTACTTCGGGGTAGATCTCGGTTTTAAAAGTCGTATTTTAATTATTGTACTATTTGGCACATATAACTCACATATATTTTCTTTGATTAATCAGTTTCCCTAAAGATAATTCACAGTTTTCTTTAAAAGTGAAAATCTAATCAAGTGCTGGTGTTTTCACACTTGGCAATTTCGAGGTTTTTTTTGTTCGTTTTTTTTAAACTAAAATGCAAAACGGAAATGTGGGAGATTTTGGCTCTAAAAGAGAGGATTCATCTTGCACGAATGGAAATCTTGCTATCTGGCACATGCAAATAGACACAAACACATGCACTCGCTTCTTTCTTACCTAGTACACACACACACACACACACACACACACACACACACACACACACACACACACACACACGCGCGCACACAAACATACATACATACATCCACAGCATAATTGCACATTATGTTACCATACCCAAAAACACATGTACAAAAATCTGTTTGATTATAAAAGACCATCCAAATTAAAATGTGTGGCGTGTGATCTTTGCCGCCATATCAAAATGGCAAGAGAACAAACCGAATGGAGCTGAGATGAGGGGAAGAGAAGGTATATGGGGTGGGTGAGAGAGGGAAGTCACAGCAGAGGGACTACACAGTAGCTTAGCTCAGAGAAGAGAGGGCCTTTGGGTAACAGCCCTGGGACTACACAGTAGTTTAGCTCAGGCGAGAGAATCAGGTTAGCACGTAATTCACAAGCCTACACGGTTGTCTCGTTTTTCCAAGGTCCAGTCCTAATGTTACCTGTGGAATCAGAGGCAAGTAGGTAGTCCTCCTGCTGACTACTGTTCCGACTCAGTGTTCCTCTCCGGCTGAGGGTGCCCTTCCTGCCAAGCGTGGCTTGAGAGCACGACAGAGATGCCCGCGGAGGTGTTATATCCAAGTGCAGCATATCTTCGTCCTGTTTATCAGCCATTTTTGCGCAACTGTACATCAGTGGACCCATGTCGGGATCCTCCGCCTGGCAAGGGCTGACAAATGGATCAGCTTTAGGGCAGCATATGCTCGAGAACGGGTCTGCTTTGGCACAGCACATGTGTCTGTGGCAGGAGAGCTGACTGTCCAAGTGCCCGCTATGGCAGGAGAGGCTATCGTGAAGGCCGTGCGAGGCCAGACTCTCGAGGTGAGGACTAGGACTGGGGCAGCGCAGCTGGTTGTCCGGATGGGGGCTGTGACAAGAGAGTTGAGAATCCAAGTGTGACGTGTGGCAGGTGAGAGGGTTGTCCAGGTGCACGCTGTGGGGGCTGTCCAAATGGGAGCTGTGCACACTGCCATCCATGCTGGTGGAGGTCATGTGGTAAGAATAGTCCCTGAGGCAGGGCCGAGGTCGGTTGAAGGAGCGAGTCTTAGACCTGTCCTTCAGGCAGCTTTGCAGGGGAAGGGTCGGCCGGGGCAGTTCATCAGGGAGGGACTGCGGACGGGTCGCATTCCCGATCAAAGAGGAGGAACTGTGAAGCGTGGCACAGCAGGTGCTTGTGTGGTTCTGGGTGGAAGGCAGAGTACCCAACTTACAGTGCGGCGATGGAGAGGGGAGGTGAGGGGAGAGCAGAGGTTTACCCAGGCAGGATGAGTCGACCTGGCAGTGAATTTGGTTCTGCCCGTGGGATGGGGTATGACTGTGACTTTGGGTGGCGTTCCCCGCCGCTTCCCCATTGACCTCCACCTTTGGTTTGTTGGGGCAACAGGCCCACCACCGGTGCCACACGTCGTCACGTTTTGCACAGTGCTGAATCAGCAGAAAAAGCCCCAATGTGACCGAAAAGGCTCCGTACATGCAGCTGAAGATCATGTCTAGAAAATGTCCCTGTGATACAGCCAGTGCTCCGAAAACCCAGGTGGCCAGGAAGAGGAAGAGCGTAAAGGCGGTGGCCCTCAGCTGAGCTTTGAAAGAGTGCTCGTTGGCCAACATAGAGGCTGTGATGGCTGTGCAGCCTGTGTGATCACCGTGCTCCCCTTGCTCTCCGCTGACAGCGTGACAGTGGCCGATTTCAGCCACGGCTAGACGCTGCTGTTCTTCGGTCATGGCCTTGAGCTCATACTTGCGCTCCGGGTGTCGCTTTAGCTGCACGAATGTGCACAGAAAGTAGATGCACATTACCAAGACCAAGAAGGCAGTGGGTCCATAGAAGCCCCCCAGACTGGGCTCCCAGGCCATCCAACAGCTGGAGCACAGACAGAGACAATAATTCAACTGACAGTGTCGTTACCACTCCACCTCAAGGCAATTTATAGCATTAATTAAGATACATCTCATCAATCAGTGACATGTTTGTACTGGTTTAATAAAAATGGAGTAAACATTACAGTCGAGAGCTAATTGGGCACTACCAGTAAATATGGTACTTACTATGGGGCGTCATCTCGGCTACCATAGTTATCCAAGCTAACAGCTGCTGTAACGCCCACTATGATTAAGGGTACCCCACCGCTGACCAGATAAAACCTGACAAAGAGGTCAAAGAGGAGAGGAGAAAATTAGGTTAAAAAGGGACAGATTTTTTTTAAATCTATCTAATAGATTGTATCTCCTTAAAACCTTCAATCTTCAAGATTTTAAAACTATACTACTAACTTTCTTCTAAGGCTTCATCAAACCAACATCAAAGTTTGTTCCCAAACTGTACTCATCTGTTTTAAGATCAGTAATGAATCATTATTAAGTATGAAATAATTTCTTGTTTTGACTGAACATTGATATCAAACTACAAAAATGCATTAAATTCTTAAAAGAAAAGAATATACACCATTATAAAAAATAAAAAATAAAAACTTTTAGTCAGAAATAAAATCAAAAGTGACAGTAAATTCATGACAGGTGTGGTGGTATAGGTAAGTTTAAGGGTAGGGTTAGGTGTAAGGGAAGTGCCAACAGTGTAATTATACATTTAATTACAGAAATTATGTAATTACATGCAGATCTTTTTTTAAATGTAAGTAAAATGTAAAAACATGTATGTGTACAATAAGTGTATTCTATCAAATGATGATGATTATGATTTAATGATTTAAATGTTGGTATATAGTAGTTAAGGCCACCTAATATAAAGTGGGTCCAAAAAATATTTTTTAAGCACCAAAATGACAATGAACACTGGAATAATGGTCATCACAGGAATACATTACATTTTAAAATATATTAAAATAGAAAACAGATATTTTAAAATATAATAATACTATATCACAATATTACTGATTTTTACTGTATTTTTGATAAAGCAAATAAAATAAAAAAATCTCAATATTTAGTAAATTCAAGGTCATTCATGCTGTGTACCTGAAAATAGTGGCTTTAGGGCGTGGTTGTGTGGGAGGGTCCCTGTCCTGAGGTATGGGTGGAGCCTTGGACACCTCCTTGCAGATGTTCCTGGCAGTGAAGAGCAGCCATAGCATGCTAGAGAGGGAGGAGTAGTGCAAGATAATGCCAACCTGTCAACGAACAAGATTAAACATTAAACACTGAAAGCTCACTCATAGAGAGCACAGAGCTGACTGGCACAGAAAACTGAAGCAGAAGTGTTTGTGTAGCCGTCTTGGTGTGTGAGGAAGGATGCACTGGGGGGGAGTTTGAGGTAATCCTGCTCAGACAGTGAGGTCATGCTGTTGTCCTCTTTAGTCCAATGCACTTACTGCATCCAAGAAACCAACCCATCCGTTCATATGCAATTTGATACACAATGTTTAAATGAGCCACTGGATATAAATGATTATGTGTTATGAGTATGTTATGTTTTTTCAGTAAATTATAATAAATAAATAAAAATGTGAAATTCACTTTTTTGTTTGCATCTAGGAAAATGAAAATACTTTATAATTGACATGTGAAAGCCAAGTATGGTAACCCATACTAAGACTGTGTCCTCAGCATTTAGAACTAACTTTAGTAGTTAGCACAGCAGTGAACACACACACCCATAACCTTAAAGTTACCAGTCTGACTCTCTAAAAAAATTAGGTCACGTCTGTCCACAAAACATAGTGGCCTGTACGTACATCTAAAAATAAATGTTATAACAAACTGTCACCTAAATTTAATGTTAAATATTTAGATTATGCAAATGATTCCAAATCAATGTGAATGGAATTATCTAGCAGGAATGCTTCCAGAAACGAGACGGGTGTACTCAATATGAAAAACACTTTTCCCAAACACAACTGTCTTTCACATAATACGAACTGACAGTTAAGCATCAAAACACTTTGTACAGGTCTAAAACAAATTAAAAAAAAAAAAACACTCAATCTACCATAAAAGCAAACATTCACGACCTTAAAAACACTTAAACCTAGTAGAAGTACAAGACTATTTCAGGCACACTATTGTTCAAAAATCTGGGCTCTTTTTTTAAAGATTTAAGATTTTTTTTATTGATTTTGAAAGAATGTTCACCAAGGCTGCATTTATTTTTAATTAAAAATGCAATACAAACTGTAATATCATGAAATATAGCTATCTTAAATAACTGTTTTCTCTGTTAATGTATTTGAATATATAATTAATTCCTGTGTCTGCAAGGCTGGATATTCAGCAGCCATTACTCCTGTTTTTACATGCTCCTTTAGAAATCATTCTAATTTGCTGATTTGCTTCTCAAGAAACAAACAGTTGTGCTACTTAATATTTTTGTGGAAACCATGACAATTTTATCAAGATTCTTTGATAAATAGAATGTCTAAAAGAACAGCATTTATTTGAAATAGAAATATTTTTTAACATATAAATGTATTTACTGCCAATCAATTTAATGCATAGTTGCTGAATAAAAGTATACATTTCTTTGGAGATAAAATATGACCTCAAACTTTTGAATGGTAATGTGTCTTTTCTTTAAAACCAGCACTCTAAACCTCAAATGTACAAAACATGTTGTAAATATGATCACCGAAATACAGATAACAAATAACAGAATTTGGTGAGCCAATTTCAATCCATAAAATACATCAATACACAATTAGCACAGATATGAACAAAATGCTCGTCAAATAGGCAACATCTGACCACAAATGCTCATCTCCATCACACTGTTTGTCAATCTCTGACTATACACCTGGGAGGGAAATGCATGGCAATGTCCCATTCAACTAGCCAAATTCTGGCCTATTTCTCATCATTTGCTCTGTCTTCATCTGGCACAGGTCTTTCTTTGACATCTAGCAATGAATCACAAAATGTTGTATGGTATGAAGCTGGGTTTGATTACTAATAATTCCTAACGAGTCCCGGGGGATATAAAGAAATGAGGACATTTCTACCAAACTACCTGCAAGTGCTGAATTACTACTCGTTTAAGAGAGGTCAGTTCATTGATGAATTGAAATAGTGAGGAAACACAATGCTGTTTCACTTGGTCTACATTATCTAAACTGCATTTGAGTGTGTTGAAAGTTATAATGTTATTCTGCGTGTTAGTTTGTTTGCTGTATGAGACTAGCAGTAAGCCACATCAACATTAGAACATCATACTGATGACATTCTAATATTTCATCGTTTTGAGCTACAATATTGATTTGTTTTATATACATTTGCTCTCCGGTCTAATAAAGCACATACCGCAGAAAAAAGCATGTCTAAACTGGTACTCTTTTGAGTTCTCATTTTGTTCCAAAGTCTGCTTGTCATGGTTCATAATGTTTGAACGAAACTACAACAGCGTGCTGTGAGACGTTATGCAGTTGTCCACATATTTGACATGGCTGAGTAGAAGTAGAAACCGAGGGTAACACAGATGACACGTCCCGGTTTCTTAATTAAAATGTTAAACATTTTCTCATGGTTTAAAAATAGTTGGAAACATTTGGAATATTGTACTGAACTAAATAAAATATATAACACTGGCCTAATAGTATTTTTGATATTTTACTGCAAAAATTCTACATATTGCAAATTTAAACACAAAATATTTTATTGTGCAAAAACGCAGGGCTTGCAAAATCGCCTGCCTGATGTCCCAGGGCTAATGTGTTTTCTAGTCGGGCTACCAAAATGTATCACCAATGTATTTGATCCTGCTGATTTGACCGTATATATGGAGAGCAGGAGCAGCGCGTGCCCGTTGTGCTTCACACAGCAGGGTTGGTCGTGCACAGCTGAATAGTGGTGTGTGTATTGCAAATACAGACGAATATCGTCCATTCTGTCACTTTTCCGGCATTCTCCTCCGACGCCTGTCTGTCTCGTGCATGTGTGAGGGTGTTCCCCTCACACATACATATAATGCATATTACATGCTGTATATAGGTATAGTTTACATGATAAAAGTAACCTTAAAGTAATAATAATAATTAGTTACATTTATATAGCGCTTTTCTAAGCACTCAAAGCGCTTAACACACCAGTGTGCAGCATCACCTGGATGATGCGACAGCAGCAATATTGCGCCAGAACGCTCACCACACACCAGCTGATTGTGGAGAAGAGACAGACTGATGAAGCCAATCAGTATATATGGGGATTACCATATTTAGAGGGTGTTTATTAACGAAATGTAATTTGGCCAAAAACGTTTGCATGCCTGTATATATAATTTATTTAATAAATAAATATAGAATTTTTTCATAAAAATATAAAAAAAAATCTTAAATATATACATGCACGTGCATATATTTAAATATAGCCTACATATTAATTATACACAGAACACACACATATTATGTAAACAAACTTTTATTTTGGATGCGATTAATCACGATTTATTTTCCCCCAGCACTAATTGTTACATGTATGCATGTCTTGTGTCTGTTAGTTTAGCCTGTGTTTCTCCCCTGTTTAGTTAATTAGTCATGTCAATCACCTGTGCCTTGTCTTTCACCTGCCCCTCATTATCCTGTGTATATATTCCCTCAGTTTGCCCTCAGTGTTTGTCAATACTCGGTCATGTCTTGCTGTGTTGAATGTTTCCCAGGGTTTGTTAAATAAATCCATGTTTACCGTTCTCCTTCGTCTCCGTGAGCTTGTCTACAAGCACAGTACGTAACACTAATATATATATATATATATATATATATATATATATATATATATATATATATAATATATACGTTTATTTTTTTGTTGTTGAAAGAAAGAGATTCCACACACAGTGGGGAACTTTGTGAAAACACTGTGTGTGAGCAAACATGTTAAGAGGCACATGGATTTACAACGATATTTCAGTTCTGCTTTTTCAAAAAAAGAAAGATCAGGATAGAAATTTCAGCTCAGTTAGAACCAAATATATGTGTTTTTGTTTTTAACTGATATTTGACTCCTGTACAATTTTCTACATCCATTTATTTTTTATTTTTTTTATTCGGGCTGGTTAAATTATTTTCAGGCTACCAAAATCTCAAGGGTGCCCTCTAGTAATTTTCTAAAGCCAAACAGGCTTCATTCAAGCCCTTCAGCTCTGTGCACATTTTCCATTTCTCCAGATGCATGCTACATTATAATGCAGCTTAAAAATACCTCAATGTCATCGTCCACCGCAATGTTTCATTGTAGACATCATCTGATGCCAATTGAAGGCGGCAATGCAAAACACTGAATCTAAATCACCATATAGGCACAAAAAAAATCACTTCAAGAATAAAGAATTTCTGTAAGAACTGCACAACGGAAATAGAAAGTGCAATCTATATTATATCTTTCAATAAGAATAGACTTTACACAGAAAGAAAAAAAGTGTGTGTGTCTCTTCCAGCCTAGGGTTAAGTCATTATACATTAACAATGCTGAGAGACAAATTTTGACATTTAAAGGAAAACAATATGAATGGACCGACAGGATTTTGAACAACTCTGCGCTTACTCTTCACTACTTTATTGTTAATGTTCGACCTCGATCTGAATCAATATTCAAAAAATAAAAAAAAACTACTTGAATTTTACTATGTTGCCTCGCAATGTTTGGAATTACCTAGATGACAATATAAAATGATCTTACAAAATGGAGTTTCTTTTGATAAAACAAATGAATGAAACGGACAGAAATTACCTCAATGAGAAATCACATGAAATCCAAACACGAATGAGGAAAGATAACTTATAAGATAACTTCTTATCCATTTTCATCCATTTTTTGGCCTTTAAAAGTCTTAAAATGAACATATGTAGATGAGAGAAATACAAATTTTCTCGGGGGACCATGCCCCCGAACCCCCCTAACTAGCTAGTGAGTGTGCTTTATTAATAAATAGGCTAGCACCTTTGTTTGATGACCAATTAGGGACCATACAAATTAATTGAGTGACTTCTTCAGAACTTCAAGTTTCATGACATGAAAGAAAACCATGTTAGCTTAAGAGTTCTGTCAAGTGAGTTTGTGATTTGAACATTGTGGGCAAGTTTTGGTTATCCATGCCAAATAATTCTACACTATTATACACTCCCCGAAGTGTGTGTTTGAACTGAAAAGGTTGGTGCATGATCTTGGTTAGCAATTTGACAATATTGTAATAAATAAGCATCCATTTTGATGCACAGAAAATAGCCTGTTAAGAAACCGGCAGACAAGCATAATCCAGCAAAAATTGAATCCTTCACCAAAAATGAAGTATTTGAACCTAATTTAATACAAAATGGAAATGGGACTGAAAAATGTCCACTTTTTGAACCCCCTCTCCCCTTCTACTAGGCTGGCTACGGGCCTGTCTTTAACATTTTGAACTGAGTAAAAAACGTATAATGTTATAATAATGTAAGCTTCTGTATATATCCCCAATCATAAGTCTGTTCAGAAATGGTGACAAAAACTTGATGGATAAAAAAAAAAAAACATCTCTCTCATTTTCTCAAAATAACGGCCTTTAAATAAACAAATATTCTAATATACATTTTTTATGAGCCCAAATATTTTAATATCAAATATTTTAATATTTAATCAATATTTTGGAAAAATGCCCATCCTGACGAGATTTAATACATGCAGTGATGAACACTTTATTACCCAGAATGCATCATCCATGTTCAATTCCTGTCAATTGCAATACAATAAATTCCAATTCACTTCACAAACCTGATATATTCATGTTTTTATTTGATATATATTTTTTAACTGATTTATTTTCTTTTAATTCTTGATTAATGTGAAAGAGGAGGGATTTGACAGTCATCCCTGCCCTGGTGTGTATACACCATAGGTCGCATTTCAAATACATATTCAGTATGCGTCCAGTCATAAATCTGATGCTTTTAAACCTAGAGCTTTTCTGTCAGTGAATCAACTGCTGTCATTAAGTAAAATATGTTTAATAAGCATGCAGCTACAAACATAATCAAATTAATCTAACTCACTGATCCAGGCTGGAAACCGTCTGTGATGAAGGAATAAGTGCTACACTCTAAAAGGCTATGGCAATCCTAGAGTCCTAGTGCATTAGCCTCTCAACACTGAGCAGCCCTGCCAAACAAAGCCCTAGTAAATGGCGACCATGCTAATTCAGGAGTCAAAGAGGCCATATGCTATGACTCTGAGCTGAGAGCCACAGACACAGGGCATGAATAATGTGGTTCACTCAGGCCAAAGAAACGGTAGAGAGCTGGGAGACTTACCACTTGACAGATCACAGGGTACTTGATCTGGTTGATGCCTCCTGCAAACACCCCAAACGTCATGGCAGTGTGGAAGAGGAAGTTGAGGAGCATGTGCCATCCTTTCCTGCTGATTCGGATTATGCTGCAGAGACACACACACACACACTAATATCAGATGAAGAGACAGTTACGCCATGAGTAATACATCAACAGCTCACTACTGAAGGGAACATGTATCTGCCTTTGAAGCACAATGCTGTGACTAAAGAATCTTTTTGACCCCGCCTGCAAAATGTTTCAAAGTAGAGTGGCTCACTAAATTTGGCAGTGACCCTCTAAGGTTAGAAGTGGTCCTCTCTTCACAGAGTAAACATTACTCACTGGAAATAACTGTGACAGTCAGGGGTGATGATACTATAAATATTGGCGGTCTGACTCAGGATCACGGCACTATGGTGGCAGTCTGTCCCTAAAACAATCCCAGCTCTGACCTTCCAGTGTTAGTACTAGTGCTTAAATGGGTACTGTAGGTTTTTAGTGGAGGAAAGCTTTAAACTATTGTTGACTGAAGTATATGTCTTAACAATAAGAAAAGGCAGCATGTAAAGGCTGCAACATACTCCACAAGAACAGAGAAAAGTTCTCGCTCCCAGGGCTGCGAGAACAAAATGACGTTATTTTGTTCTCAGAGCCCTGGTTTGGGAGTTCTCGCAGCTTGTTCTGGACACATCGCCTGAGCAGAACTTTTTTCTTGCGGGTGTCCGAGAACTATTGTGTGATTGGTCATACATTGAAAGTGGGCATGGTTAATGCAGAGAAACTCAGATGATCTATAGATATATATAGATAGATATCTATAGGCACATTTTTATATTAAATGTTTGGATTCATTTCAAATTCCATTCCATCAAATTCCAAATATCCATTTATACCAAAGTATTCATACTGTGTCCTACATGAAGCATTTGAGTTTATACAGACATTCCACACACACACACACACACACACACACACACACACACACACACACACGTTTGTTTTTGTGACATATGGGGACATTCCATAGGCATAATGGTTTTTATACTGTACAAACCGTGTTTTCTATCCCCTTACACTGCCCCTACCCCTAAACCTACCCATCACAGGAAACATTCTGCTTTTTTACTTTCTAAAATAAACTCATACTGTATGATTTATAAGCATTTTGAAAGGGACATTGCCAATGTCCTAATATTTCACCCTCTTCTTGTAATACCTATGTCATACCCATGTCATTATACACATTTGTGTCCTCATATGTTACAAAAACATGCCCACACACACGCACACGCACACACACACACACACACGCACACACACACACACACACACACACACACACACACACACACACACACACACACACACACACACACACACACACACACACACACACACACACACACACACACACACACACACAATTATATAATAACCAAAGTCTTTTTTAGGATAGTCAAGCAAGCATCACAAAAATCCTCTATTATAATTCTAGTTTTCCTCATTTAAACAATATGTTTTCTTTAGATGATTGCAAAAGTAATATTTATCCATCTGTAATACTACATGCTGTAAAAAAAAATACGGTAAAAAAAAAGAAATGGCACTGTGACTAAGCTGTTTCCAGTTTTACAGGATGCTTGTATATTTTAACCTATATCGTATATATTTCATTAAGTTTTAATAGGCCTACTTTAACTACCAAAATCTGCCATTTTACCTTAAGATGTATCCAGGGCCTAAACTAACTTTTTGCCACACTTGCCAATGGCCGGTGATTTAAGAAAATAAATCATAAATAAGTCAGAAATATTTTTTAATCGGCCATGAATGTTTTTGCAAAAACACACACTAAATTTCAGACACCAGTGAAAATTCACAGCTCTGTTACAACTTTGATACCACAGCTAAAACTACTAGCCTAGCTAATATACATTTTAAGAATTATTAAATAGTATAAACAGTCAGTAGAATAAGAACAAATAATCACATTCCAGCAAAAGCAAAATAAATACAATATAGCCATAAACAGTACAGGTAATGTAAGTTCAGGTAAGTCTGACAGTAGTGTTCAGGTACAGAAATGTAATAAAGTAAGCAAATCTAGAATAAAACCGCATAGTCTTCACTTTATAAATGAAACATCCTCATTAAAAATGATTCAGTCAAGAGCAGTGAGTGATTTTTTTTTCTTTGTCCTTTGTTGTTTGAAGATGTTGTCAGCAGCCTAATATTCCTAAAACAGGAATATTAGGCTGCTGTCACTTTAAGAATTAATGCACATAATTAATACACTGATACTGTTCACATTTCCTTCTCAACTGTTTACATTGAGACTGTTTCCTAGGATACTCACTATATTTTGACATAAATGTGTGGATTTGTCCGCTCAAGTGCAAGAAGACATGAAAAAGAGCTCATTTTAATATAGACCTTATTCACAGCAGCGCCATCTTTGATTTTCAACAGGAATGACAGCGAGGCTGTGAGGGATACATCTCTTTAGTGGGTTGTACTGTTATTAAATGTGTTTTGGATTGTTATGCTGATGAAACACTGCAAAAATATATCTTTCCAAGAAATGTTAAGTTGACAAAAAACTCCAGACAACATGAGCTATGGAAAATGATAAGTAACCTAGGAGCTTCATGCAGCATTTTACAGCAGATACCACTAAAAACATGGCAAGTCTATCCATCTTAGCCTCGCTTTCATACCTTTCATGGCACTGCTCTGGTCTATTCACTAACACTTTCTGGGTGAGTAACCAAATTAGCTCCTTTGCATGTCTTCTTGCACTTGAATATTTCAATTGGCAGGGCAGTGCTGGCACATCAACTGCCTAGAGCGTTGTTCATGTTTGCTCACGTTCATGCATTGTTAGAGTTCATAAAAATTTGACCGGGCCAACTGACAAGTGACACATTTTTACTGAACACCGAAGTTTACTCATTTAATCATAATTTTTTTCAGATCTATGCTATATTTAATGATTTATGTCACTGGTGCAGCTTTATTAAAGTACATACCTGTGGTGTACAATGTATGTCATGATAGAAATCAGCAGGCAGAGCAACATCACTGCAGTGCAGGCGTACACCACTGGGTGCAGATAATCCCCTGGATATGGAGGAAAGGACAGCACCCTCTTTAAATCCTGTCAAGAAAATTAGAATAAGAGATTACTTTACAAAAATGTAAACAATAAAACCTCATGATAGAATGCAAAAATCATATGCATAGAGAGTCATGCTTTTATACTGTATTTGTGCATTTCTCTAATTTGTTTCAATATATTCATTAATGCATATTCTTAGTTTCCATCTTTGGTTGCAGACTTTTAACCGACTCTTTATACCACATTGTTCATGTAGTGCTTGAAAAAGTCTCTTGGTGATGAAGTATGTCTGATGGTACAGATGCACAACATGAATAAAGTTTAAGAAACTGACCAGTAAAAACGATATCTATCTATTTAAATGCGAAATAAGAGGATGAAAAAAGAGGTGAGTGGGAGGGGGAGAAAGGAAGAAAGAAAAACAATAAAAGAGGAGAGCGTTTTCCCTGTGAGTCAAAGACTACACCCCCATACGCATCAATCTTTTTCAGCATGTCTGTTTTATCACCCAGCCTGAAGATCTCCTTTGTTGTGTGCCTGAAGGGCTCCTTCCCCTCTGGATAGCTGCACCACAGATGTGCATGCATGTCTTTACACTCCAACAGACTGAATATGCTCTACGCTCCACATTAACACAGCCACTTTCCATTTAAAGTCTCCATCTTTAAATGCGTGAATAATGCGCAGACCTCATTCAACACTTCCTTCAATCTTCTCTGAGAGTATAGCAAGTTATATTTAGGTTAAAAGAAATCATCAAAATGTTATTCTCCACTAGACAGCCTTTAACTAGGACATAAATTTGACCCAAAAACAAATGTAACCCTAAAATTGTATATGTTCACATTGTCCAGCATAGAACATGATTTAGCTTCCTACATAGTATTTTTGCACTAGTGTCTCCGTCTCTCAGAGTGCATGTCTGCTTCAATCCAAGGTGAGATCAGCACAGCTGCTGCCCATTAATCCGTTTCCCATAAAGCATTACTCAGCGTCACATTATTGATCCTTTGACCTCAGTTCTCCAGCAAAGATACCGTACCTTTAATGCCCTAAGACATCAAACCACTGTTGCACTGAAAGTTAATGCTGATTAATTTCAACTCCTTTAGTGCCCCAAAGCATTTGAGAGAAAGTCATTTCAAATAGTCCATGTCCATAAAACGTTTATCGAGGCTTTGGGGTACACTATAGTAAGAGTTTGCTCTAAATAAAGATCTAATCAGTGTCAAAATCTAGGCATTTCACAGAACACTCTTTTAGGATATTTATTTGATATCAGTACAGCCAGCCAATGTTCTTAGAGGTAAACCAAACATTTTCTTCTAAGAATTCTCCAAATATCAAGTCAAAATAAAATCTGCCATTAGGACTGGGTAAAAATAAACTCCAGCTGATGTGATGTCAGTGGTGACTAGGACACTAGCATAGGCGACATTGTAGCTGCTCTGCATAGACACACACTACATGTGACCATCCACCTCTTTCACTGTCAATAAACTCTTTGGTTACACTTTATTTCGATAGTCCACTTTAAACATTCTACTAACTATAAGTAACTCTGCAACTACATGTCAACTAACTCTCATTAGAGTATTAGTAGACTGTCCGTAGACTGGTAGGTTTAGGTTATGGTTAGGTTTTAGGGTTCGGGTTAGTAGAATAAGCTGAATTGTAGTTGCCAAGTTACTTATTGTCAGTCTGTTGGGGGACCAACAAAATAATTAGTATTGTATTAGTCTTCGCAGGTTCGCTTTGTAAAAACTGGGGCGGTACTTCCGCCTAAGTCACACATCTATCTATCTCTCTCAATACTAAATTTATCAGCCAATTCTGATAGCCGAATGTTCAGTATGATATCTGCCAATTTTGATACCTGTTATTTTTTAACTGTTATTGTACTATTGTCACGTTAACTTGCACTAAATTCAACACAAGAGATTTTCTTCACACATAGTATGAGTTGCAGTCTGACTCGTTTTGATTGACAGGATGTAATCGACCCTGACTATCAGCTATTTTAGCTTTCATCGGCTGATACCAATTAATGGCTGATACATCGTTGTATCTCAAATATATATTTGCTAAATTAACTCCTCAATCTGGGGCCAGTTGCATAAACATGAACACTAACTTTAGGGGATAGTCACCCAAAAATTAAAACTTGATGTTTATCTGCACGTAAAAAATCCAACTTATGTTTTGTATGACAAATTCATCTTTTAAAGTTTATTGAACCATTTAACATTAAAAAAGTTGAGACAACTATTTGACCCTAAGTTGAGAAAACTTGTTGAAAATGTTCTGCAGCTGGTTGCCTTAAACTTTTAAGTTTTCTCAACTTCTTTTTTACAGTGTGCTTACCCCCAGAGCATCCAAGATGTAGGTGTGTTTGTGTCTGCAGTAGAACACAAATGAAGATTTTTAACTCAAACCGTTGCTCGTATAATGCATGTCAATGAGTATTTCTATCCATATTATCCATATATTACTATCCATTTTAATATCCATATTAAACCTTGTGGTTCGGAACTGAATTTGGCAAACAGTATTTGTTTTGTATTATTTTTTACCTCATATCAGACGAATCTCATCTAGTATTCCCAAGGCCATTACTTCGGTCGAAGAAGGTCAAAAACCTGGCGCAATCATATATATAGATTCCTCATTAGTGCCTGTGCAAATGGCGCAGATCAGTTTGAATCTATGTAAATATATATCTATGATCGTGCTGAGTTTTTGACCTTACTTGATGGAAGTAATGACATTAAAAATCTTAATTTGTGTTCTACTGAAGAAACAAAGACACCTACATCTTGGATGGTCCTGGTCCTGGATCATAAGCTGTTAACCCCTAATGATCCAGGACCAGTAGTGAAGAAATGAAGACAAATAGTCAGGATTGCAATTAATTAAAATAAAAATTTGCTTAAGAATAGTTTGCAGTTTCAAAAGCAGAAGCCAGCTTCAAGTCTCACAAGGAGTTCGGAGGCCGTGCTCCCTCTCTCACAGAGTCTCGTTGCCCTGCCCTATCGTTCATACAATTGTCCCAACAGTTATACCGTTTTCAAGGTCTTATCCACTGGTTCTGATTGGCTCAGAGACAATGCACAGTCATGGTAAATTTCCACTCATATCAGTTAATCTGATGCTCGTTTCCATAGACGTGTCACTTGTTGACACTTTCACCCGGGAATTAGGCCCGTAGTGACCTTCCAGATCTGGGGTAGGCGCCAGCTTGCCCAGAACAACAACTCCACCCAACTCTAGGGTGCCCATTGTACACCATTCTCAACACTGATCTGTAACATAGAATATTGCGCACATACTCAGATACACAGTCTCTCCAAGGTTGGAGCTGATTAAGCTCCAGTTCTAACCAGTTCTTACCAAAACATACTGATAACATGTGCTTTCTCTCAGTGAGAGGGACACACAATAGTACAGGCAATATTCATCTCGAGTCTTTAGTGTTTTAGTAAAAGGAAATATAAATGGAATAAAATATAATAAATTAAATGAAAGACAAATCCATATTTCATCTCTGGAAGCCGGGCTAAGTGAGCAAACAAGCAGAGAAAGCAGCAGTGGATTTCAGAATTCCCCTTTCAGGGTGAACTATCCCTTTAAAGGACAACTCCAGCGAATTTTTACGTTTATCTTTATCGTTATATCTTTGTGAGTACAGTCTTTAGAAAAAAACCTGAACCGGATTGGTCCTTGCAACACAGAGCTGTTACAGTTAATGCCCAGAGCCCCCATTCAGCTAAACCGGCAGCTATGAGGGCATAAACGTAAAGGGTGTCTTTGTGCCTCTTAACAGACACAAAATGCAATTAAAATGTCTGTCCAACATGAACCGGTCCCTTACATGACAACGAGATGCATTTAGCCACTTAGCCATTGTTTAAATTCACTTGTTTTAGGCGGCTAGCTGTAGTCTCGCGCTGAAGTCCCGTGCAAAAAAGGCAAATAGTCCAGTTGGGAAGAGCGTCGTGTATGTAGAAGCTCTGCTCATCAGCTCATTCTCCATATCGAACGTGTCCGAAAGAAATAGTTTTTGATTCTGCTGCCAGTTCAGTTACACGCGCATGCTCAGGATCAGCGGCTCGTGAGTTCATCAGTTCTCTCAGCAAAACATGTCTCAGTTCCATGACGGTTGGAGTTACAACATATAATTCAAGACATTAGTTTATTTCTATTCGGAGGGACTGTCACTCATGTCAGAAAGTAAGTAAACTAAAGAATGATTCAGTCTGATTTGGTGAACTGGTTCACTCTGTTCACTAAAAAGAACCGTTTAAAAAGAACGATTCGTTCGTTAACTGGACATCACTAGAGTGACATCCGATCAGGCTCACAAGTGAAGAAGAAATGGTTCACGTTTGTGCCTTTCCGAGGTAATGTAAACTTTATTTATCCTTCCATTTGGGCACACATGGCTTGAGGAAAGATGTGCAGTAATAAAATAATCATGCTTTACACACATGACGCTCTTCCCAACAGGACTATTTGCCTTTTTTTTTTGGCTACAACTGCATTCCCACGGGACTTCAGCGCGAGATACAGATAGCCGTCTAAAACACTATTTAGGTGAATTTAAACAATGGCTAAGTGGCTTAACGCATCTTGTTGTTATGTAAGGGACCTGTTCATGTTGGACAGACATTTGAATTGCATTTTGTGTCTGTTAAGAGGCACAAAGACACCCTTTACGTTTATGCCCCCATAGCTGCCATTTTAGCTGAGTGGAGGCACGGGCATTAACTGTAATAGCTCTGTGTTGCAAGCACCAATCCTTTTTTTATATATATATAGACTGTACTCACAAAGGTATAACGATCAAGATAAACTTAAAAATTCCCCGGAGTTGTCCTTTAAGAACTAGTCTGACCAACAACAAGCAGTTAATTAGGGCTAATCAGTATTACTTTTCGGATTCAAATTAGACCAATACATTTTTTTATGTAAATGACTTTAAAAAGTTATGACCAGTCTTGAAGAAAAGAAAAAAAAAGATGACTAACTTGTAAGACTAGCCTATGCAGTTTATGCAACCAGCCACTGGCCTCTTCCAACTCCAGCTTGGTCTAATCCAATCAGCAAGCAGGTAGAAAAAAAGGTCAGTGTATAAAAAGTGAGTGAGATGCCACTTCAGGTCTCAGCCGATGAGCATGCAGAGAGGAATAGCATCATTAGAAAACTGTACATGCATCTGGTTCAACACAAACCAGAGAGAATGGCAGTTCTTAATGCAATGAACTTAAAAGAGGACTGGTATCATTCTGCGCTCTGACCCTCTTTCTATAAGCAGTAACATTCCGTACCAGTCGAGAGCACATTTGGTGGGAGAAGTGTAAATGCAATCACAATATCACAGACCTCCAAAAAAGATAACTAAATATAGTTTGTGGATGCTAGAACTGATAAAACATGACATCTGAAATTAGTTTTCAAATGTGTGCCATTGAGAGACAAATTGTTGGGAGTTTTGAGAGGGTGATCATATGAAAACTGACAGATCCAATTCTAAAGCAAATGGAGGCAGTGTAACAATGGGAAAGGACTGGCTGCTGTCACTAAAACAGCATGCTTTCTCACTCAGACCGGCTGTGTTTGGGTTCAATATGATTAGCGAAATAGCTTTAGCTTATGGCTCTTAAATTGATTAGGGTACATTGTACGTTCAGGGGCCAAAGTGATTGACACGTTTCTCACAGACGTATGAGGAAAGTGATATTTAATGAGCCACTGAAATTGATTGATCAATACAGCGCCTTTACAGCATGCTACAACGCTAAAACTGTTCAATCTCATAAAACCTGTTCATACTAATGTGTTGTTATGAAAATTCTGTTGGAAAGAATTCTGGCATGACTCCTCCATATTTAGGTCTTTGATGCATCTTGAGCATTAAGACTGTTCTTGGCTTCTCCGTCTGTGTGCCTCAGTGAGCATGCTTATCTTAGAGACAAAACTTGGTCAATCAGTCTGCTCCAGTGCACAGACTCATCTTTCCAACAGAATATGACAGTTTGGGTTTGTTGCAGGCGTTTACAGATATATTCATAAACATATACCAACTGTGCGCTCTCACATTTACACACGTGTGCAAATGTTGCAAACATACATGGCCTCATATATAAAAATCACATGCAGATGCATTCACAAGGCCCATAGGCTTGCATGTGCACACACATACACACACACGCACACACACACACACACACACACACACACACACACACACACACACACACGCTCTCTTCTCTCTCTCACACAGCACAAAACAAATAGCAGTAAAACACCCATTATATAACAACCATTTTTTGTATTCTTTCGATAAATACTATTTAAAATTCAAAATGTCCCTGCCATATAAAAAACTAAAATAAATAAGCATATGCTCTATAATTAAACTAACTTTAGTATGCAATTCAATTTTTATATGCAATGTTGGTGGTAGGGAGCTATGATCTTCACTGTAATCCTTATGGAAAGTAAGCACTTGTGTGCAGTTTAAAAGAGCTGCTCTGCCATCCCTTGCACTTTCATGTCCTCTGTAATCTGAAAAAGCTCTTTTGCAAGGTCTAACGGATAATGTGGTGCTCGAGAGAACATACTTTGTATTTTTACACAGTTCCCTGGAAAACTCATTCCTGATTGGTCAAATCGCAGCATTCAGCTATTTTTGTATACAGACAATGCTGTTTAACTGACTGCTCATCCAGGATATTGGTTTTGTGTTCTGTCACTCTGCGGTCTTTACAAGAACACTAATTAAATAATCAATATTTAATGTTAATTTATTTACTTATATCTATTAATATTTAAATATCTTCAGGGTGATCCTGATCACCTAATTTCCAAAAAACAATAGAAGCTGGGATATTAATTAGAATAAAATATCACACCCATTAGGCATTACATAGACACACAAATGATTGAATTAAATAGAAGCAGCACTGGGAAACGTGCTGCTGCTGCTGACTACATTTAAATGCTGTTTGAGATCTATAGACAGACATGCATTTAGATAGGGATAGTAGGAAAATGGACATACTACTAATTTGTTTCAACATTTAAAATGTTTCACCATTTTCACCATTCAGGTTCACCACTGACCAGAAGAATAATGTTTTTTTTTCTTTCTTTCTAATGTTTTAAAATGGAATAAAAGAAAAGGAAAGAAAAAATAATAGGTCAGCTGTAATATAAACAATTGTGGGCCTTGAGAAAAGTATACAACTGAGCCTTGTGATATGAGAGAATAAATATTATTTTTACCATGAAGTACACCCACGCAGTGGCATTTCTCAACATCCACAGTCTAATGAGGTTCCTGTGATTCACTTTTAAAAGATTATCTTAATTTTTTTCCCCTGCCTCCTTGCATTGTGTCATTATTTTCAAAGCAAGCCTACGCCCTTGCTGAGATCTATATTGTTAAATTATTAGATAAGGGAATTTTTTTTAAAACTTGTCATTGACTGTAGGGCTAGTTGGTTCGGGTCTCTGTCCTTGGTGCTTAAAACAGATAAAGCGCTAAAGGCACTCTCCGTGGTGCTGCTGTGGTCTTGTGTGCTTTCTGTATACGGTGAAAAACGTTTGCCTGGTTTGCTGATACCAGTGACCTGATTGGCTGGATATATGAAAAGAGGAAGCGGCGACAGCCCACGTCATACAGCCATGTAGACGTCATAACACACACAATTAAACACTCTATCCACGTCATACAACCGCGAGTAGCCTTAAGTGCTGGCACAGAAAAAAAACCCCAGTGTAATCGAAAGACTATAAGTAAAATCGCCTTTGCTTTGGATAACCAAGGCCACGGACACGCCACAGCCCCTTGTGATGATTAGCTGACAATGACAATTGATATTCATCGCACGCGCTCTCCAGCTTCCAGAGCCACCAGTGCGGTTACCCTCTGACTAAATCCCTTCTACACAATCTCTACCATTTCAGAGATTCAAAGACAGTGCATCGACAATGCATAATGGAATAAAGTTAATTTAACAGTGCAAGCGCCTGGCACTACAACAAATGGATCCTCTTTATCTGCCCCTGAGAAAATGCAACGTTAATCTATGATGCGATGCCATTGTGAGGCACCGCTTTAATTTCGTATAACACATCGGAGATCAATGCTATGGCCACCGTAAACGCCCGTTTGTTTACTGAAAAAAAGCTTTCAATTCACTGCCATAGCCTACTAAAAGCAGACAGTTGGTATCATCACCAAAAGTTTGTGTGGATAACAGATGAAGAGACACCAAAGTTTTATCTCGTAACATTAAGAGCCTTATACTGTAAACTGTAACTAAAAATGTAAATGAGGTACTTGGAATCACTCACCATCAGATCCGCAAAGTTAAGGTCCAGCTTTAGTGCAATAGTATCAAGTATCACAGTCGGTTATGATGTGGCCATCTGGCGCGTGGCCCTTGTGCACGCGGAGAGAAACGGCATTCCGACAGGCGCTGAGGGGGGGTCATTCTCCGACAGGAGAGGCTGCAGAACATCCGATAAAAAGCAAACAAACAATACGAACATCAACACGAACCATTCCTCGTTTAAAACGGCCTCAGAATTCTTGAACTTAAGTCATTTGCAGCGATTTCCGATGGGCACGTGCGCATTCGCCGTGACGTAAGACTTAGTAAATATCACTCTAGCAAATATTAAAGCAAGCATCCGAGGAAAAGAGCAAGACAACCTATTCGCAGCGTAGGCTGTGTAAAACAGTTTTTTAAATAGTCTTGATGCTATTTGAGAGCCCCGGGAAGGGTTAACACTCTCGTGTCTCCAAAATCGTTATCTTATGACGAGCAAACAAAGCCAACACCCCTTACCTTATACTAAAATGGCACACTCAAGACTTTCATCGAAAATTGCTTTTAAATGAACGTAGGTACGTGAATTTATGAGCTAACCTATTTTGTGAATTCACTTGCGGTATCAGAACGAGATGGCCAATGTAGGCTATCTAAAACGTAACGTTTAGGCTACTGCAGATATCCTTACCTATTTTAAAGAGAGCAACTGGTGTTGTACCCCATCTTTACGTCCCATTCTCTTAAAGGCTTGACTAGCGTGAGCGCATGTATACTCCATCTCTAAGGAAGATAATGATCAGGTCTTGGGTTGTGAACCGAGAACCAAAGAACCGGTTCCATTTTTCAAATAAAATAGCAGAACCAAATGGTTTCCATGACGTTCGGTTCCGTTTACGGTTCACGAATCTGCATTGTTCCGCCGATGCAGAAGGAACACCGTGGTGAAATACTCTGATAGTGTTTCCCGTACTACCATGCACCGCAACGCCGCCACTGAATCAGCAGGAGACATATACAGTGCGACCAATGTTTAACGAATGACTCTTTTGAGCCGGTTCTTTTAGTGATTCAACCTAGAACCACAATAAGCTAGTCCGAATCTTGAACAAATGACTAATGAGTCGATTCCTTAAATTGAATCAGAACACTTCTGATTGTGAGCAGTTACTGAAATCTGTGACTCATTACATGAACCCCAAGGTAATACTTTCCTCATGTCCGACTTGAAATGAACCAAGAACTAGGCTATTACTGTGGCTACTTAAGGCTCGTTAATCTAAAACAATTAGTGATTTGTTGTTCACAGGATGCGTTTTGTATCAGTTTTATTTTACAAAAACAAATAGGCTAAATGTATTGCCTACATGATAGTGTTACCACATGTTTAGCATTGTCACCTTTAAAAGCCATTGAAAGGTAATTTTGAAGAAGGCATATTCATAAACAGTCATTTTGGATTCATTCTGATTTAGAACATGTTCAGTTGTTAATGAATAACTACACAGTTATGCTACAACAGTGTAACATACTATTGGGTCGAAATCACTATAAAGTGCCTTTGGTGTCCTCATCAGAATCATGTTAGCATGAACATAAAGCAAAAATAAAGAAATTCTGAGGCGTTATGATAAATTCAGCGAGTGTAAGTGGTTAAATTATACAAAATTAAAAAATGGTTTTTTTTTAATATTCTCATTGTTCTCAGCAAGTTGTTTGGGGGGGGGGGCAAGAAATTAAATTTGTCAGTTTTTATTCTATTTTCATAATAACATTAAACATTTTGCATGTGTCCCTGAAATTGCTTAGCCTGGCTCTGCCCTCCTACGTACTTCTGCTCAATTTTCATTTTCCTTCAGTATTACGTCTGGGACTGCTGTGTTTTCTTCTCCGAACACATTTTTACTGGTCCAATCAGCGAACAGAGGGAGTGGCTGAGAACGATGACGTTGATGTCATGCGCTATATTGAGTTGTAGTTCAATAATGGCGGTGGAGAAAGATGCGAACGAAACCATTCCCGATCACAAAACTCTCCCCTCCACCGTGGCGTGAATAAATCACAATCCGAATGCACGAGTTTTAGGTTTTATCCTATGATTTTATCACTAAGGTGGCATGCACAAGTGCACATTCATGTTGTCGGATTCGTGTGAAACTGGCGAAGGGCGCATGAGATACGTCACAACCAATTTTTAGCAATACCCGCCTTCATGGAAATAAACCCTTGTCAATGGAGAGTGGCCAGACTCTATGTACAAATGAAATGTACAAGAATCTGGTAAGACAGGCTAGATATTGCTCTCCATCCTGTCAGTATGTGGTAACTGCCCCTTTAAGAAAGGAACACACACACACACACACACACACACACACACACACACACACACACACATATATGTCAGCCTCAACAAAATCAACTTGCTATTACCTAAGTTACACCATGTGTTTATTAAATGCTAACTTAGCCAAAAATGTAAACCCGTCCCTTTCATTATCCGTGACATGGTTTTGCCACGTTCTGATGTTTTCAATATACGGCTGCAATTTTAAAGCATTTGTTTGGTGCAATTAATTGTAAAAATAATATGTTCAAATGGTGCACCCTGCCCTGAGCCATATTAGCTGAAGTCATTGTAAACTTTTGAGTTATTTGTAAAGTTTTGGATAGTAATGAATCGTGTTAGGCTATCCTTCTAAATTAATTAGGCCTACTTATTATTTGGTTCAGTCGGTATTCTAAAGTAAGGATCATGGTTACCCACTAGGTTAATGACTCAAGTGTTACCAAATCCATCAGAAGAAATTATAATCCAAAACCTGAAAAGTTTACAATGACTTCAGTAATTACTAGGGCGTTATCATGCTTTTCACTTTAGAATAGGCCTACTGATCAAAATAATTAGAAGGATGTAGTAGGCACTTGAATCTTTATTAGCCTACTGCTGTTACCATGATATTTACGTTAAAATTAATTTTACATCATGCTATATTAATTATGGACCCGTAGTAATTCTTTGTATCGTGAGAGAGAGAATGTGTGTTTGTGTGTGTGTGAACTGAGTGTAATCGGTCGCGTGAGAGGCACTGTTTAGCGTGCGCGATTAAAGTTACCCACTGCACAGGTAGAAATTGATGTTTTTTTACAGTCTATGGTTGTAACCATCTGAGCTCGCGGGCACATCAGCACTGCATCGCTGATTTAAAGAGACAATCTACCTGGTTTTACCCTTCGCAAGCAGCGCGTGTTGGAGAATCGCATCGAGAGGTTTAACCCCACACAGTTAATGCTTAAGAGCTACTCTGAAAACTATGCGTATTATTGTGCTTTTCTTACAGGTTTGAGTGAGTAATTAATGACAGAATTTTCATTTTCAATGAATATAGCTATACCTTTATACTGTAGCTACCTTTAATGTCTGAATGAAATTAAAATGACGTTTTATAATTTATTGCAGTATTTATTATAAATTATTTATCCGTCCACATTATTTTTTAAATAAAAAACAGAAAAATTCCACCAATCAGTTTTTTTTAGCTCCGCCTATTCCCATGAAGCACTGCGAATGACATAGTCTCTTTACTCTCAAAACACTTAAATATTTGTATGTATTATGCATATTTTACAATAAACTTTAAATATGTTGTTTCTATAGATATAATCAACATTGAGTGGTTTTATATTTCTGCATTGTGTTTAATTCGCTTATGTTGTTCGCTACGTTTCATGGGATTGTAATTCTTCCCCTCACTAAAGCCATTAGACAAGTACATATATACCTTTTGTATCTCTGAATTTTATAGTCCTACTTTTTTTTGCTTAAAATAAAAGTTTGTAATGTAATGATTCACCTCATAATAGCTGGTCGGCTTGGTTCGTGGATCATTACATTTTAATTTTTTTTTTTTTTATCCCTATATTGGAGAAATGAATGGAAAACATACTTCCGGAAACAACACTGCTGAAAAAAATGGGACAATCAATTCCCAGTGGACAAAATCAAATCCTGCCCTACATTTTTGTTGTCTGAGAAGGCATTTCACTTTGATATAAACAATATGGAAGAAAATACTATTGCAACTTTAGTTTCATGCTGACTTTAAAAGTAATAATACAATTTGTAGCCTTTTCTAATATATAATTACAATGAAAAAAAAAAACGATCTATAAGCTATTCAGGTGCTCAAAACATGAGATGAAGGAGAGTTGAGCAGAGATGCCAGAAAGGCATCAGATAGGCCAACTGATATACATCTACAGATATTCCTGAAGTGGCAAGTCTGTCACCTTTTTTTTAAATTCCTCTTTATACTATGACCACCCAATTGTTCTGTACCATGTTAGGCCTGCAGTATTGCACTGCCTTGGGGCACACTTATACCCTGTCACCCAAGTCGCTAAATGAAAACAGTACCCAACTAAAGACTTACCTGTTTTATCAGCAGTGGAACAGCTGCTGGCTTTCATGCAATGCCCTTATGGTTTTTTTTCACAAGTGTTCCTAGTATTTTGTTGTTGTTGTTTTCTCTGAGACTCATTATATGCAGTTACACTACAATGCCATTCAATATGGTTATATTAGCATGCTAATTGAAATTTATAAAGCAATTGCCCTAGAGAATACTGAAAGGTCCCTGATCCAGTCATTGTTGCGTTAAAAGCATAACTAGCCAAGCGTTATTAAACACTGTAACTTGGTTTCTATGCCAACAAGACTACATCCCTCTTGACTGATTTCAATTGAAGACTATGTGAAATAATTGCTTCTAGGAATTATCTTGGCAATTCCAATGTATTGAATTGTGCGAATATATTAAATAAACTGACCTATCATTTTGCCAGACACTTAAAATAAAATGTTTGGCCTTGAGTCAGAGCTTGTCTTGATAAATGCACGTCAGTAAAACTGAAATACCAATGTCTGAGTGAAAGTTCATTGTGCAACCTTGGTTAAAATTTGAGTTGGATAAATGTTAATATTTAGCATTTTTGTGAATTCGGAATAATACAATATAATTTCAGAAAATTGTTTTAGCCTTAAAGACATCTAAAACAAAACATACACTGATCAGGCACAACATTATGACCTAATATTTAGTTGGTCCCCTTTTGCTGACAAAACAGCCCTGAGCTGTCGAGGCATGTACTCCACTAGACCTCTGAAAGTGTGCTGTGGTATCTGGCATCAAGATGTTAGCAGCAGATCATTTAAATCCACAGATGCTCGATAGCCATCACAATTTGGCCCTTGTCAAATTCGCTAAAATCCAATAGCTTGCCCATTTTTCCTGCTTTGGACACATCAGCTTTAAGGACAAAATGTTCACTTGCTGCCTAATATATCCCACCCACTAACAGGTGCCGTGGTAAGGAAAATCAATTCACTTAACCTGTCACTGGTCATAATGTTATGCCTGATTGATGCATGTCAGAAGAGCTTTTATTAGCAAATATATAATAAATATTCAATCTGTAAACATAAAGATCCTGGTAGAACAGGTAATTTTGAATCCAACCTAGAAAATAATCAGATCATAATTCAGACTGACCTCAATCAGGGCTGCATTTCTCAAAAGCATTGTGAGCTAAGTTGATCATAGATTCTGCGATTTACTTATGATGCTTTTGAGAAATGCAGCCCAGATCGAATTAGGCATTTACATGAAGGCTTTGTAGTCTCATCGACCCAACAATGCTAATGGATTATTTGGTTGCATGTAAACGTAGCTATTGATGCATACTAAACACATTTTATAAATCATTTGTTGACTTTGTTTATGAACTAATTGTCTTGGCTTAACTTGCTCATACTGATAATCTTGACTGTAGGAAATGCAGAAAAGAGTCAGTGCGCATGACAGAATGAACTATGAATTTATTACATGTAGATTCAATCCAAAATGTTTACTAATCAAGCTGCGCAACATCTGCCAGGAAAATCTGCATTTCTTTTAGCATAATGGCTCACAACATCATCAAAATGGGAGACTGACTGACATTCCAAAACCTCATGAAATCAAAATTGGGATTTTGTGGCTTTTAATTCATGTCTGTTTGCTGTGAGAACATACTCTGTGTGTGTGTATATATATATATATATATATATATATATATATATATATATATATATATATATATATATATATATATATATATATATATACTATTGTAAGCCTTGATTTTCTTCCCTTCCCCCCTGTGGCTCGGCTCGAGTCTGCGACTCAGTGACATCATTGTCTCAGACAGGAAGTGCCTGTCAGCTGTCACATTTGGTTTAAAGGCAGGTTAAATATTTTGGAGAGGCTGTCTGAACCAACCCTTATTCTCTATAAACATGCATTGTGCTACTGCTGAAATACAATAGGCTGGTGACTGCTGTGATGAGAGGCTGGATGGGGCATCAACCACTCAGCATAGCTCTGTGGGTGTTGCATCCCAGAATGAAATCATTCTGTGAATATGGATCACTGTGCAAGCTTCAACAGAGAAGGGTACGAGTTGAAAATTAGTGTAAATGCACTAACAAAACCCAAACGCAAACTGGCTGGAGATACCTGGTGTTTTGTTCATTATTATCAGTAGCATAACAGTATTGTGGATGCATTGTTATTTTGGGATGTTGGCTAGAGAAAGTGCTAAATGTTGGGCAGTAAGCCAAAGTAATGAATGGCTGGTGGCAGCACTATGAGTGCATAAGAGAATGTCCTATTCATCAAAGAATCCTGGGGAAAAAAATCACAGTTTCCACCAAAAAAACATTAAGCAGCATACACACCGAACAGGCATAACATTATGACCACCTAATAGACCATCTAATATTCTTGTCCAAAGTATCGCACTGCCTCCACCGGCTTGCCTTCTTTCCATAGTGCATCCTGGTGCCATGTGTTCCCCAGGCACACACACTTTGCCATCCTTGTGATGTAAAAGAAAACGTGATTCATCCAACCAAGCCACCTTCTTTCATTGCTGAATGGTCCAGTTCTGATGCTCACGTGCCCACTGTTGGCACCTTCAGCTGTGGACAGAGGTCAGCATGGGCACCCTGGCCATACATAACAAACTGCGATGCACTGTGTATTCTGACACCTTTCTATCAGAACCAGCATTAACCTATTGAACAATTTAAGCTACAGTAGCTCGTCTATTTTATCGGACCACAAGGGCCAGCCTTCGTTCCCCACGTGAATCAATGGGCCTTGGCCACCCATGACCCTGTCACCAGTTCAGCACTGTTCCTTCCTTAGACCACTTTTGATAGATACTGACCATTGCATACAGTGAACACCCCACAAGAGCTGCAGTTTTGGAAATGCTCGGACCCAATCGTCTACACAATTTGGCCCTTGTCGAAGGCAGTTTAACAGCTTATACAAATAAAAAAAATACTGGACGAGAAACATAATCAACTCAAGACTTAAATATTAAGGAGATAACAATGAACTAAAAAAAAGGCACAGCTGATAATTATAAGTAACCGAACCAACCAAAACTTAACAGAGCAGGAAAACAAAACAGACCATCAAAAAATTCCATAACTCTGGCAATCATCTAATAAAAATAAAAAACACTTTGTAATTCCTTCAGAAAACTCAAATGAATTATAACTAGTTACATGAATTTCATTTCATATTATATTTAGCGTTTGAACTGCAATTTTAAATGGCATTCTCAATTTGATTCTGATATATATAACCCATATAATAGCTTAGATGAGCATCCAAATTCAGACTAAATGGATTTTAGGTCCTTGGTGGCTACATATGAGAGCATTCTGAACTAAATGATTGTGCACAAAGTCCAAAAGAGCTTCATAAATATCAAGAATAAAAAAAAACCTTATAAATGATTTAAATTACTTTCAGCAAAGCATGTCCTGTCACATTAAAACAGCAAGGCAACAGGATGACTGAGAGGTGATAATATGGCTAAGCGACAGGCAATGTCACCTGGGAGAGTGAATCACACTTTCTACATGGATCAGCACACATTTTTGTTACTATGGAAACAAGGTCAGATGAGGTCAGGGGTCAACAAAGTTCAAGAGTGATATGTTAAGGTGTCGTGTCAGATCAGATCAGATGGTGAAAACAATTGCCATGACAACACTTCCCAAACAGTCAAAGAGCACTTAGGAGACAGCATGTGATGAAGGGTTTTCACTGTACAGCAGACCATCTCAGTGATTTAAAAAGTCATTAATAGTGTATGAGAATATGTCTGTTGAAAGATGCAATGACACACAGGCACGAGAAAAGCTACAGTACATCTTAACACATACACTGACACATAAGCAAACCAACCCCTGAAAATGGACGTTGCTCTAACGTTTTAAGACACCTATGAAGCTTGAATGAGCATCGCAGCTGCATTGTCAGTAGTAAGATGAGTCAAACAGAGTTGACACGGTTTTTAAAGCTTGTGTGAGATACATCTAAAGATTTCAGAAGGCTAAATCACATATTTCTGATAAAAACAAAGAACAGTGTATAATGGTAAACCTAAAACCAAACCTAAACCAACTCAAACAGTAGGACTTCTAAAAATGTAACATTTGGGACAGGAAAATCTCTTCAGTGCAATAGGCAATTTTCTTTATAAACAGATTCTGCTATTTGCTATCAGATTTCACAATAAGCACAATGGAGAGTGCAGAGGGCTCTTTAAGCATATGTGTAACACTTTTTGTGGTATTATTCCCTTAGCACACCAATTTAGAAAGCTCTTTGTGGCTGAATAGTGTGAACGTTTATAGAAATATAATAAAACAAACAATGGTTTTGAGTGTGGCTCATTGGAATTTAAAGGTTCTTTTATAATGTAATTGAAGAGTGATGACTCATTATAAACACCATTCAGATGTTGGTTACCTAGTGCATAATAGCAGTGTACTGCTAACATTAATACCTTTAAAATTCACCCTTTTTCATAAGGTCTGATAAAATATATAGCAGATACCCTGCATTTTGGCATGGAAACAAGAAAGTACTCTTATTCTTTATAGAGAGAGAGCACTGGAGAGCAGAATGTACATCACCATGCAAGTGTCAGTGCTGATGGCAGCTAAGTGCACTGATAGTTATGCACAACTTTACTTAATCATGTAATGAGAATTGTGAAAGGGGGCAAACCCTGAGGGCAGCTGCAGCAAGAAATTAACACAAATGAAGAGCTTTTTCAGATATACAGCTGCAAAATATAGCCACTGACTTGTCCCCACCAATAAAATTATAATAAGAGGATCTTTCAAAAGTGGTGTCTTCAGAGGTCATTATCCTTTCAGGTTTCTTTCAGGTACAATAGCAAAATCTTTTCAGAGAATATCTATAATCTGATGGCCATTAATCATTCTATAATATTTCTTCAAATCAAAATTAAACAGTAACAATGTCATATTTGGTAATTGGTTAACACACACAAAAAGTATGTTAAAGGAATAGTTTACCTAAAAATGTAAGTTAATTTTTTCACACTCATTTCGTTCCGAATCTTAATGACTTATCTAGAAAATACATTTTGAATTGAATTGCTATTTTGAAGAATTTTTAAGTTATATTTATGTCTAATGAAAGTATAAAACAACATTGGACTTTTGAATTTCACAGAAGAAAGAAAGTCCTACATGATGATGACAAATCTTAAATCTTTAATAAAACTAGTTGCAGGGCCGACTGCCTGAGAGGTTAATCATACAATTTAGCTATTTTTATAAAAAAAAAAAAAAAAATTTTGACCTCACACTGTAAACCCTAATGCTCAAAATAATTAATTGGTTTGAGTAGGGTCAACTTAAACTCACAATCAAATTAACTTTTTTTTGAGTATTTAGAATACTTTTTCTTTTGAGTTCACAAAACTGACACATTTTAAGTAATCTGAATTGTTTTGTTGACTTGATATACATATGTATCCGAAAAAAGTTATGGACTGCGGCTTTAAACTTTTAATTTCTTAACATAAAACATTTTGATGTCTCTGATTACATCAAATCTTTAAATTTTTGCCAACTTTTTCAGGTTTGCAGAGCAGAATGCTACAGCTGACCAATCAGAATCAGCTATTTCAGTTAGAAATAACAATATTCAGCATTAAAATTATAGCTTAAAGCTTAGTGAACCAAATACTATTCATGAATCATTAGTATGTCTAAAACACGCTTCTGCAGTAGTCAACCGATATGATAATATGATACGCTATTGATTTTAAACCACATTACGGACCAGAGCTGGGGCTTCTGTGGGATTTCTCTCATAGGTGTAGGAGAAGCGATATTGATTAGATATTTTCATTACATAATAATTACTGTGTGTGAAAGCATTATCACTGTCCTGTGGAAATCGCAGCACTCAGTTCACTAAGTGGGGTGTTACTTATTTTCTTTCAGAAATGCAGTTGGCAGAATCTTGGTAATTAAGGAACAATATCTGCTCCTCTTGTTATGAGGTCAACACCCCATGTTAAAGTGCAACTGGTAAAAGTCAACACTCTAAAAAACACTGGGTTAAAATAACCCAATTTGGGTTGTTTTCAACCCAAGGGCTGATATAGGACATGGGTTAATTTTACCCAGAACATTGGGTTGTTTTTTGTTTTTCACTTCATGTTAACATTTTGTAATGTCTGCAGATAAACTTAAATCCTCTAAACTTAAAAAAAAAAGTTTAGAGGATGCCTTGCATGATTATTCCTTTATTTTTTTACAATATAGCATATTTTATTTAATTACATATTGCCAACATCTAAGCTCAATTGACAAATAACAGAAGTAAATATTAAACATTTAGAAATAATTCAAGTGTGATCGACCAGTCTCAGTCTCAACGGCACTGGATCTTCTGCTGGAGCTTGTATCATGGAACTTTGTAACTTTAGACCGCCGCCCTGCGTTTCACTCATAGCTGAAATATGCAGTGACTGGCTCCATAACCTGTCCATAAAAAGACAGTGTACAGTTCTGAGAACATATTTTGGTATTTATTTATATTCTGTATCTTTTTGAATAAAATCATAACATTTCATACCAGGGATCAAGCGTTTCCAAAAGACAGAACGCCTCTGTATGTTGCCTTACATAAAGTTAAATGATTAAGTTAAATACAGCACAATAACAAATTTATAGATAAAATAAAATGTACACAAACCTACGCAATCACTGGGTTGTTACGTCTGACCCAGGATCTGGGTAACACAAAAACTCCCTAAATAATGAAAAAATACCCAGGATTTGAGTATACAAAATAACCCAATAATCTTTTTTAGGGTCACCTTTTTATATAACACTTTATACAATACAGATTGTTTTAAAGCAGCTTTACGGGAAGATAATGATTCAGTGATGCAAACAGAATTCAATTCTGCAAAAAGACAATAGTACAGCCGCTATTCAGTTGAATTCAGTTCTGTGTTGATTCAGTTTGGTTCAATAACTGTCAAGATCGTCAATTATGGAATGAGATTAATTCATCTATAAATCAGCTCTGGAGAAAACAGGGATGTCATCATCAGTTCGGTTCCCATCCAATAGTGTCAGTGCAGTTCTCTTCTGTCCAAATGAATGAACAGTGTGATGATGATGGCTGCATGACAAGTCAGATTGTGACTTGTGATTCCCTCTGCTTGAAGATCGGGGTACATCACGCTGACATATGGAGGGATGAGGAGTTGAAGCTGGCCATAGGGTCTTTGCAGAGGACATGTCTGGTTCTCTTGGTCTTTGCTGAGGATCTGTGCCAATTGCTGTCTAGTCGAAGAGGTCATAAAGACCACGTAACTTTCAGAAACATCTGATGTTGGTTTGTTTATTCATCGCAATAACTACGGAACTTGGCATATATGTACAATATTACACAAGCATTGGATAGATTTCCTGACTTTCTCATGATCAGGGTCATTCCAACACAAACTCCAATGCCCTTAGTTCAGGGGCTGTGACAAAAGCCTTCGGCTCAGCTCTGCTAATTAAATTAGTCTCAGCCTCGAAGCATGCAGAGAGGCAACGAGGGAACATTAGTTATTTTATCTTGATGCCTCCCCCTTCTGTCTCTCCATGGTGTTTTAAATAGAGGATTAGAAGAGTGAACAAAACCGTTAACACTGTATCTGGCAGATTCTACAGGAGGGTCAGCTGACATTTAAAATGATCTCATCAGCTGGCATTTTTAGAGCCCAGATGCAATGAGCCATAGACCATGATGGTTAATCATTAGATCAACCAGGAAATCCATTGCTAAACAAGATGATTCCATAACTACAACAAGTCTTCCCTGGCTAACATGCCCAGTCTTTCATTGACTGTCTGATGCATATTGCACCTGGAAATTGTAATAATATACATTTTTTGCATCTTTTAGAAAGCATCAACAAGATTGAAATCTAAAAAAATATAAATTGTACTGTCCCAAAATTTCAAACAGTATATAGTATATGGAGTAATGTTTACACATTATTGTTTTTATGGGGACTTTTAATAGACATAATGATTTTTATACTGTACAAACTGTATATTGTATCCCCTAACCCTACACCTAAATCTGAATAATAGAAAACTTTCTGAATGTCTTCATTTTCAAAAAACATAATTTTCATGCGTTAAAAAACCTCACAACCTCATGTTGTGGAAATCATGTTTACACACTTCCTCCGAAACGTTCATCCATCATAAAAAATTTGGATCGGGTTCGAATTTTCTGTGTTTTCCATATCCATAGAAAGCACTTTGAATATGAAAAGATGGTGCCAAGACCTTTATTATGATTTATAAGCTGTTTTCCTCATGGGAACAAAAAAATGATTTCAGATATTGCCATCCTTGTGTGCACTTTGTGTCCCCATAACATATAATACCCTCATGTCACAAATCGATTTTATACATATCACGATACTGAACCTCACGATACAATATTATTGCAATACTCCAAGACATAGGGTAAAAGGTTAACAACATTTTTCACTAAATGTGGTATTAAATTGGTATCAAATTAAAAAATGAAAATTAATAATCTTGCACCTGGTGCTGGTAACCCAATGCACAGGATACACCAGATTAAAAATATTCAGGATTCTGAAGCTGATAATACATAATTTTTATGATGAATATGTTTGTACTCTGTCACTGACTAGATATATTTAAAATCAGATATATTACCATGACCCATATTTATTATTTTACCAGGACCCATGGTTATTCCCCCATTGCATTATTATATACTCTTAGAAGAAAAGTTTCTATCGGCGCTACGTATTTGGAACCCTTAAAAGGTTATATATAGAAGTATAGTTGAGTATACTCCAACAACACAGTCTCATCCCTACTCGTCAAATGTTGCCGAACGGTCAAGGGACCCTGACGTCAACTGTTGACGCACAGGGTACCCCTAAATCGCCATTTTTCGACGTACTGGGTAATCCACTGATTTCAATGAGAAACCTAGGACGTCATAAACAGACGTGTTGGGCATGTGAATGTTATCGTCATGATGGAATTTATTGGGTTATAATTGTTCCATTATGACATGTTGGAGTGTGATTCTCAATTTAATCAGCCAGCACAATTGTATTTACATTTATTTACGCTATGATACACGTTTGAAACAGCAGTCAAACCCCACCCCGCCCTAAACCTACCCATTTGCGTATTATATGATATAAAACACAGACTGTAACAGACAACAGGCACACTTTATTGAAAAATTCAAACTATTCCGAGGCCAAACGATTGAATTGTGAGAAGAAAAGACCCAAAAGCAATCACCTCGTCTCTATCCGCGCCGCGCACCGCGCACCGCGCCCCGGCGTCACACTGAAGACGCCACAGGTAGACCCCTCGGCGTCACGCGATGGACGAACTGGGAACCCAATTGCTTTCAGTGGGAAACCTTTGGCGTCAACATTAGACGGCAATTCTACCGGTATGAAATCGCGCTGAAGAAGTCTCATTCAGAACACTTCGCGATGTTTGGCATCAGATCACGTGTGCCACATGTTGGTGAGTAGTCATACATATTATGTCCTAATATTTGATATAAAGTATTTTCTGCTTGTCGTTATCGATCATGTTCAGTCACTGCATTGTATCTGTCATCATCTCCACTGAGGCTTTGCATTTCTTTGCTTTCTAAATAAACACACCTTGCTAATAGGGTGATTAAACACTGTCACGTGACGTGCTATAGACCTTTAAACAGTTGTTAATATTTAATAATAATTACTAGTGTAGTTCCAACGTGGCATTTGTAGTAGAAGCACAATAAAAATTAAAAAAAACAACACTTGCCATGCGTTTACCACAGTATTGGTAGTTTTAATGTGATATTTGTTGTAAATAAACAGTAGCCACAACAATTGGTAGTTTTAATGTGATATTTGTTGTAAATAAACAGTAGCCACAACAATTACCATGCTTTAAATGCATTTTAATGTAAAATCCAAATATTGTTATTTAAATAGTTTACTTTATAATGCTATATATTATATATTATGACTTTTTTCTCTCTTTCTTTTTTTTTTTTTTTTTTTTACCTGAAAAGACCAAAAGGGCCTCTCGGACTCAGTCAACCCATTCTTGTTTGTGGAGATGTAACGGAGAAAACCGAAAGCTGCAACAGCAAATATTTGTAATGGTATGTATGTGTTGGTTTGAACCCTTTATCAAACATTTTATTTAGCATTTGTTGTTACTTATTCTTACAAATCCCATAGCTCAATCAGTAAGAACATATTCCCAAAGTCTTAATAATTCACAAGATTTAACAAGTTGTCAAATTCGTATGATTCTCGTACATATAGCTCTGGAAAAAAGACCACTAAACATGGATTTCTAAATGTTAAGTGGTCTCTTATTTTTTTTTTCCAGAGCTGTATTTGTATATGAAGAGTTCAGATGCAAAAGCCTCAAAAAGCCACTTCGGTCACATGACATCAGATATTAAATTATTTTTTCTTAATCAGATCAGTTGCACTGTTTGTAACGTCCCGTTTGCATGTAAATAATTTATGTGATCACAAAATCAAGTGAGTTATCTACATTTTCAAACAAATTCATATGATATAGCTTGCTATTATATACTTTTAATAATGGGAATGCACACATATCTGTGAACTTATTACATAAATGTATTTAACATTTAATTATGCATCGTTTTTTTACAGAAATAAATCCTACAGTTATGTTTAAACTGACAACATCATCATCATGTCCTGTCCTGGGCACATTGGGGAACATGTGACCTCCAACATATTCGATCTGTGGCCACGTTTTCACATCTTCTCATGGAACACCGGCATTGAGGTCTTCGTGAAACATCTGTCTCATATCTTCCTTGGTTTTCCCTGTCTCGTGCGTCCTCCTGGTGGTGTCCACTTCATAAGTGTTTTTGGGTGTTGTTGTTTGGGCATGCATAGGACATGTCCAGTGAAGTGCACCCTTTGCTCTGTCACAGTGTCTCAAAGTCTTCACGTGGAGTCTTATGATCTCTTTGATATATGCAGAACCAATATTCATAAACTGTTCTTGATGTCTGCCTATGCCTTTATCATCAGGAGTTTTAGTGAAGGACATATCTATTGCCATCCACTAGTTCTAGTCATGCATTGACTTCATGATGCTATAGTCCAATGTATATTTCTGCATTTGTTGTTTGTTTGAACAAATGAAGATAGTGAGAGTTAATACCTTTTGAAATCAATAATTATTCATTAAAACTTTTATTACAATGGTCACTAAAGTACATATCTACCATAACTACCTCTATCATTATTTCACTATCATTATATCACTACCTTGTTAATGTAACTGTAACATGAATGTACTTTATAGAAGTATTTTCTTACTGAAAATGGTTAACATTTACAATAATCATCAACTATTTTAATTGGCATTTAATTTAGTTACAATAAAAGTGAACAATAATCGCAAATATATAGTATTAAAGTTTAGAATGTAAAATGTTCTTTTTTTGCCTATATATATATATATATATATATATATATATATATATATATATATATATATATATATATATATATATATATATATATATATATATATATATATGGGCACTACATTTGTATTTAAACTGTTTGACATTAAATATTGGAATATGCTTACAAAATTGTGTGCATTCATTGTGCTTTTGTTATATTTGTTTTAATTCCAAGAGTTCAGATTATAAAGGATGGCTTAAAGAAGTTTATGCTTGTAGACCATTGCATAGAAAAAGGATTCTCTTTCAAATATATGTATTATGCATCAGTTTAACCACACAAAGAAGACTTTCGTTTTAAAATGTGATTTTTATTATTTAATTAGAATAAATAAATATTTAGCAGCCTAAATATTAAATCTTTAAGGAATCTACCCCTTCAGTTGAACCGGATGAGATGTGATATAATTTACCATAAATGGACAAGTAAGTGTGACGCCTCTGTTCAGCTGGGTTGTCATTGGCTGTGACTTTATTGCAGAACGCGCTGTGATTGGACTATCTGTTTTAACCCATATAAAACGGCGTTTCATGTTACAAAGTATGTTTTGGTGTTATTACGTCAGTAATACGTTAAGCTAACTATAAAGTGACGCTATGTTCTGAGAAATGACTCCTTTACTGAGAACCCAACCCTAACCCTAAGCATTTCTGCACACTTCTATGAACTACAGCGCCATGTTTCCCATTGCATTGATACAATGACAGATATATGGGTAATGTAGTTTAAAAGGTTTCATAATGGAACAATAAATGTTAAGTAAATAACATATTTAATGGACAACTGGATATTAAAATATGTTCATTGTGCAAACCTTTATGACATATATGAGGGCCAAGCTGAAATTGTATATTTTACTGTGAGCACTTTTAAAAAAACCTTTATGGCAGCTTTCCATATATGTCTGAAAACTGTGGCCAACATAATTTAGTAAACATTGCATATGCAGTTGTCCTGCCAATTTTCTCTGTGATACGCTAACCAGACTTTGAGTTAAAGCCATTTGAAACATGCTTTTTTTTGCTCTTCCAGGGGCCACTTCTGGGTCCCTGGAGGTGTAAGGGCAGTACAACATACACAGATCTATTCTCCTCATCACGGACAACAAACTTTGAGTCACATTTAAATATCAGAGTATTTTGTCTTTTCTATTCTAACGTCATGCTTGTATTAGGTTTTGATATTGTAAGACCATCTGATGAAATACAGAAATATTTGAAAGAAATGTTGTAAAATAATAATTATTACGTTTTATTTTCTTTTATGGATAAACACTAATAAATATAATGGATGAACCTGCAACAACTTGCCATTATCCACTTTCCAGAGTAAACAAAAACTATTTATATTATTTACACTTCATTATTACTATTAAATATAGGACCATGCACCATTAAGTAAAATAACAAGAGACATTGTCACAATTTCATCTACACCCTCTTCACGTACCTGGCATCGAAAATGTGCATGCTTTAATTTGTATTGCAGTAGTAGATGTACCAGAATGATCAACATGGATCATCTTCAGTTAAGCTTGAAGTGTTTGTAATCCTTCCCTTTATTTCACTGAAAACTGACATACTTGTTACAGCATGCAAGTATATACAACTTTTTGGAGAATTGTACCAAATATAATGTAACCAGATAAAAAAATTTTACTTCTCAAGTAAAATATTCTTGGTAATTAATTAGATAACCTAAATAAACTTGTTGAATGTGTATTTACTGTACCAAACACCATACACAATACTCGCCATACTTTATCACTCAACACTTTATTGGAGGATACAGTATACAGTTGATAAAGTAGAATAAAGTCAAATAAGATTCAAGATAAATAAAAATGGGTTTTAAAAAACACATTAACATCATATTAATCCATTCACAGCTGCTGAAGCCACACAAATGAGTGCCACATAATCCCATCCAGTCAACTATGATACAGAAAACAGATTTGATATAGTGTTGGAAAATAATGATTCATTATTACAACTAGACTGGTTTCTGTCTCTTCCCTCTATCATGTTCATGTTCTTCTTCTTCTAAACAGTTCGCCCACTTGTACCCTACAGTATAATCAATGTACAGATGATGTGATCACTGATGTTGTGTAGCCTTTTCTCAACCAGAGGAAGAAGTCGTATAATCCGGCGTTCTCCAGTCCTGGTCTAAAAGTAAAACAACAAACACAATTCAGATTAAGTTTAATGTACAGTCAGGTTAACCTATGTTCTTCAGTAAACTCTCCACCTCAAAATGGGCAGAAATGCCAATTCCTGATTTAAATTTACAAAGCAGCAGTCAGTACATAAAATAATATACACATTGAAGCATTATGTATAATATTGCAGCCCATAATATTAGCCAAGTACTGAACAAAAACTAATTTACCCATATCAACAGCAACCTTTTAAACAGTAGATCTTTTAGAAAGAACTAACCAGATATTTCACATAATTCAAAGAACATTTACTATTTGATTCCTAATATGTCCCAACTCATTATCTTCTAAAGCTACCCAGAACCATCCATGGTCTACAAAACAATGGAGAAATACATGGAGTTTATAACAACTAAATGCTTTTTCCCACACTTGTCTGCTTTTATCTAAGACAAACAGACGGAGTAGTTTTTAAGAACTGAAGGCCAAAAGTGTAATTATAATTGTATCAAAAAGGGAAAACAAATATTTACCATTTTAAATAAATCCAAGATACAGAAACTCATTTGCTTATTTTAGGAGTTATTAAAATATTTAGACATGAATAATGGTACGTATTTTATCAGAGTAGAAAGAATGTTCACTGTTTAAATGAATAGTCCTTTGAGAGATCAACATCAAATTTTGTACTACATATTACAGCATTGCTTCAATACAAGACATACCAATGGACTTGCACATTTTTCTGTCTTCTTCGGGCACAAGATGTCCATCTTCCTTCCTCACCCTAAACAAAGGACTTGTTTTCTTAGCTTCGATATAAGGTCTGGTCTTTCTTCTCTTCTGTAAAACAAGAAAATCTCACTTACTCTGTGCAAATACTATTGTTTTTAAAACATAAATTAAGACAGTTTTACGCCAAGACTCGCTGAGAATCACTAGAAGCTCTTGTGAGGGTTGACTCTTAAAAGAGCTGTTGAGTTTGATATTGTAGAGATCTTTTAAACAAAATAAATTATATAGTTTTAATAGTTTTTAAAAAACTATTAAAAAAAATACTATTTAATTTTTTTTTTAAATAAATAAAAGTAATCTGCAAGTAATCCTGCAAGACAGAAAGAAAGAGGAAATTGTATTACATTGCATGCAAGTTGTGAGTTCATACATAACTGTTTCTTGCTGTAAAAAACAATGCATAATTAAATGTTAAATACATTTATGTAATAAGTTCACAGATATGTGTGCATTCCCATTATTAAAAGTATGTAATAGCAAGCTATATCATATGAATTTGTTTGAAAATGTAGATAACTCACTTGATTTTGTGATCACATAAATTATTTACATGCAAACGGGACGTTACAAACAGTGCAACTGATCTGATTAAGAAAAAATAATTGAATATCTGATGTCATGTGACCGAAGTGGCTTTTTGAGGCTTTTGCATCTGAACTCTTCATATACAAATACAGCTCTGGAAAAAAAAATAAGAGACCACTTAACATTTAGAAATCCATGTTTAGTGGTCTTTTTTCCAGAGCTATATGTACGAGAATCATACGAATTTGACAACTTGTTAAATCTTGTGAATTATTAAGACTTTGGGAATATGTTCTTACTGATTGAGCTATGGGATTTGTAAGAATAAGTAACAACAAATGCTAAATAAAATGTTTGATAAAGGGTTCAAACCAACACATACATACCATTACAAATATTTGCTGTTGCAGCTTTCGGTTTTCTCCGTTACATCTCCACAAACAAGAATGGGTTGACTGAGTCCGAGAGGCTCTTTTGGTCTTTTCAGGTAAAAAAAAAAAAAAAAAAAAAAGAAAGAGAGAAAAAAGTCATAATATATAATATATAGCATTATAAAGTATACTATTTAAATAACAATATTTGGATTTTACATTAAAATGCATTTAAAGCATGGTAATTGTTGTGGCTACTGTTTATTTACAACAAATATCACATTAAAACTACCAATTGTTGTGGCTACTGTTTATTTACAACAAATATCACATTAAAACTACCAATACTGTGGTAAACGCATGGCAAGTGTTGTTTTTTTTTATTTTTATTGTGCTTCTACTACAAATGCCACGTTGGAACTACACTAGTAATTATTATTAAATATTAACAACTGTTTAAAGGTCTATAGCACGTCACGTGACAGTGTTTAATCACCCTATTAGCAAGGTGTGTTTATTTAGAAAGCAAAGAAATGCAAAGCCTCAGTGGAGATGATGACAGATACAATGCAGTGACTGAACATGATCGATAACGACAAGCAGAAAATACTTTATATCAAATATTAGGACATAATAGGCTTGTTCGACTTCCCCTAGCGATGCGCAGAGCGATCGGCGGCTGACTTGAAGCAGTGCATGCCGGTTAGAAATGTTGTCCGACTTGAGACAGCGCCGACAGCACGTGACTGTGACGTATGTCAACAAAGTACCGCGAGAGCGATTCGAGAGCAGCCGGCTGATGCAGCCGGTGCAGATTCTCAAGGGGGGCTGCAGGTGGATGCAAGAGCTCTGATGACGACACAGCTGATCCACGATTGGCCGATTCACCGCATGACAGCGAACACGTGCGTTTTGTGTTTATTCTAAAACCTTACTTTATGCTAATGCTCACAAATCATTTATTTATAACAGTAGCCTAAAACCTCTTTTCATGTAGCCGCGATGTTATATCATCATGTTTATCAAACTAAAACTGATAAAAACCGTTGATAACACTTCATTGATAGTGTATGTTTATATGTTGAACATTAATCTTGTCCAAATAGACGCTTTATTAAACAGTACATAAAGTATTGGATGAAAATATCATTTGAAACATCTGTGTATTTGAGAAATGCTGCATTTATTTAACTTCAGCTGTGATAAAGTTTGCAAACGCAGTGCAAGCGTCACCACGGGAAGCAGAAAGTGTCCGACTTCACATCTCCGTTTGCAGCTCCTCCCCGCCTGCACTCGGCTACTCTCGCCGATCGCATCCATCCAGCCGCAGCCGATGTCGAACACACCTATTATGTATGACTACTCACCAACATGTGGCACACGTGATCTGATGCCAAACATCGCGAAGTGTTCTGAATGAGACTTCTTCAGCGCGATTTCATACCGATAGAATTGCCGTCTAATGTTGACGCCAAAGGTTTCCCACTGAAAGCAATTGGGTTCCCAGTTCGTCCATCGCGTGACGCCGAGGGGTCTACCTGCGGCGTCTTCAGTGTGACGCCGGGGCGCGGCGCGCGGTGCGCGGCGCGGATAGAGACGAGGTGATTGCTTTTGGGTCTTTTCTTCTCACAATTCAATCGTTTGGCCTCGGAATAGTTTGAATTTTTCAATAAAGTGTGCCTGTTGTCTGTTACAGTCTGTGTTTTATATCATATAATACGCAAATGGGTAGGTTTAGGGCGGGGTGGGGTTTGACTGCTATTTCAAACGTGTATCATAGCGTAAATAAATGTAAATACAATTGTGCTGGCTGATTAAATTGAGAATCACACTCCAACATGTCATAATGGAACAATTATAACCCAATAAATTCCATCATGACGATAACATTCACATGCCCAACACGTCTGTTTATGACGTCCTAGGTTTCTCATTGAAATCAGTGGATTACCCAGTACGTCGAAAAATGGCGATTTAGGGGTACCCTGTGCGTCAACAGTTGACGTCAGGGTCCCTTGACCGTTCGGCAACATTTGACGAGTAGGGATGAGACTGTGTTGACTCCAAAGACCCTTTTATGCTAAAAGGGTTCTATAATGACAAGAAAGAACCCTTTTGGCACTTAAAAATGGTTCTATATAAAAATCTGTCTTAATTTTGAGTTATTTTTTCCCAAAATAAGATTACTTTTGCATGTCTGGTAAGTACTTCTTGTTTTAAGAATGTTTAGATGTTTAGACTAGAAACAAGACAAAAATACTATGTGAGAAAAGCATTTTTTGCAGCAAACCTTTTAGGGGTTCCAACTGCGTAGTGCCGATAGAACCTTTTAAGGTTCTATAGAACCTTTTCTTCTAAGATATATTCAACAATATAGTGCATTTTTGTATTGCGGTCAATTGTGACATGACATATTGTTACACCCCTACCAGGATATATCTCTCTCTCTCTCTCTCTCTCTCTCTCTCTCTCTCTCTCTCTCTCTCTCTCTCTCTCTCTCTCTCTCTCTCTCTCTCTCTCTCTCTCTCTCTCTCTCTCTCTCTCTCTCTCACACGCACACGCACACGCACACGCACACACACCCACACACACACACACTTCTCTGTTCCTGTCAAAGTGGGTGGGATAAGGAATTAACTTAGTTCAAACTCTGACTACCTGTGAAAATATGAGGTGAGTCCTCAGTGATGTTTACAGTAAGTTTAACTGCATTACTTCCTGCACTCTAGTGGTACCTACAATGTTCTGCACGTTCCCATCAGTTCTGTTCAATTCATCCAATGCAAGAAGCATGTCTCAGCTAGTTACCTTTGCAAGTCCAGCATGTAGTTTAAGGGGATCCGCTGTCATCATCTATCATTAGAAATGTCGTACACGATCACTCGTATAAATCTCTCCATCGCTCCCTATCTGCATTTGCTTGCTCCTGTCTGCATTTGTATATGCTGTTTACAAATATACACATTTCTGGGTCAGTACAAAGAGTCAGTGTGAGGGCAAGCGCTCAGACATTAGCATGATCAAAATCTGGTCTGTGCTCTTCCAAAAATAACAACACAGCCACCCTGACAGAATGTGTGAGCTTAAGTGTGTGGGGGCTTCTATGTAACGCATGAAATAACATCAACTGTTTCTCTCTTTGGACTCGCTCCTACAGAGCTATGAGTAATGGAAGCAGCCCATGTCTCTTCGCCTTTCTACAGAGGTCAAACTCTTTCTTTGGTGCTGCTCTAAAAAAATGAAGGGTCTAAAAATCAACATAAAATGCCATCCGCAATCCATTTTACTTATGTAATATGCAAAACATATAAAACAAATTTTTCCATTTTCATACTGATGGTGAAAATTGTACCAGAATGGAGCCGAACCAATTAATCGTTCACGAGAAGAGCAAGAGCATGCATTAAAAGGTTAGTACACCCAAAAAACAAACAAAAATATTGACTTTATTTAACTATTTCTTCACATTTGTGTCAGTTTTCTATGGGCTTTACATTGATCACCACACATCATGGTGCTCACATGAACAGAATCATTCAATGGTAAGCCGGTGTGCTAGCGTAGATATAATATAAAATATAATATAAATTATATTTTATAAATATAAAATATCTTAAACTGTGTTCCGAAGATGAACGTAGGTCGAACGACATTAGGGTGAGTGATTATTGTGAATGCAAATAATACTGTGAAAACTGTGAATATTGTGATTATTGGGAATTATGCATGCAAGTCCAGTAGTTGACGATGTCACTTTGTAAAAAAAATTAAAAATAAAATAAAAAAAAAACCTCTGCCCTCACACTGTAAAAAAATTATTTTGACAAAAAGTTACCTGATTGCCTTAAAATTTTTAATTCATTGAAATAACATTTTTGAGTTAATACAATGAACATTTTTTGCGATTCGACAACCTTTATTAAAATATTCAAAGATTTTGTAAGCATATTGGGTAATTGTGTGTGTTTTATTTCTGATGACGCAGTGAAACATGGCAAATTGTGCTATTTTCATGATTTATCAAATTTTTTATGTGGTTCAGATACAATAATATTTTGAGTTTCTATTTATTAAACAAATTTCCTTCATTGTATCAACTCAAATTTTTTATTTCAATAAACTCAAAATTTTAAGGCAACCAGGTTACTTACTTTTTTAAGTTAAACCAAAAAAACCAACACATTTTTTTTTACGGTGTAGAGACTGAACACGTAATAAGCATGCGCACGACGTCATCGCTCTCACAAATCTGATTTTTTTTACACTGAGACGATAACATGATTTCAAAATTGCGCTTTAAATCCCGTTTTTTAAAAGTTAACGTTTTCAGGCCACCAAAATGTTTTAGCTTTTAGTTGTCATGTGGTGTCATGTACACAGCCCCTCAGACATTAAATAGGTTCAATTTTGTTTTAGCACTCTTATACTGCAATAATAGTTTCCATGTATATAGCAAGACCCTTTACAGGCATTTGGAAAAAAGAAAAGAAATGTGCGGACCCCTGAAACATGATGATCTGATCTGAAAACATCCATGAAATCAATGTTTCACAGCCTAGGAAAAATGCTCCAGTGAGGCAATTACTACAGTGCCCTCAATGTTACACAGCTCTGTTTTTCTTTTAATTAAAACAGAAAACAATATCATGAGCCTACGGTCAAACATGCTCAATCTATTTAGTATAAATAGCCAATATACTCTGATACCCTAAGATAAAAAAAAATGTATCTCCCAGGCAGATACATCCTCATATGAATCAACATTTGCTGTGTTGAACCATGATGACTTCCTTCTAATTAGTACTGTCCTGCTCAACAGTGTTCGCCCCTCCCCCTCGTACAAAATGTTTGCATCGTACTGCACAAGATTGGCGAGATATATCCATGAAACAGGGCCCTCCATGATCATGCTTTTTATATATGCCCTTGCTGTGTTTCCCATGGACTTGCTGAGTGCGTTTAAACGTGTTAGCGCATGTATGTGTGCCTTTGCCGGACAGCCAATGGCCTAGATTTACAGCGTGCCAAAGAACACTCCCTGTGTGGGAGCAGTGTGCTCTGAAGCGTACTTACCCTGAGAACCGCACCATGCTTTTCACCATTCACACACATTCATTCTTCTCTAAGTGCCTTATTTTGCATTTATGAACATGTGATCAATTGAAAATAGGCCAATGTGTTAATAGTACCAGATAGTGATGCAAGACTATATTGCTTACAGCTCTAACGTAAGATTTATCCTATTCCATCATGCATTGTTGTATGTATATTGTATGAAAATCTGCATGCTGTTACAAACATGAACTGTATGCATTTACAGTCCCTGTATGCCAAGTGTAAAACAGACATTTATGGTGCACTGCAGTTACGTGTCTAAAAGCTTCTGAGAATGTACATGTAGCTTATAATAGTTATTCTTGCATTTGTGAACCTCTTCTCATAAAAACCGAGAGATGAATATTCATGAAGGCCCTTAGGGATAGATTGCTGCGTGTCTGAAAACTAAAAATAAAATGAAAAAGATACAAATGTGCTAGGATTGAGTACTACACCTTATGTGAACCGTTTGAACGTAAAATCATATTATACACTCCTCCATATCTACACCTCAGATTCCAAACAGATTCATCGGATTACCAATTAGCATCTACTGGCAGAGGAAATTATCTTGAGGAAAAATATTTTGCACTGTGTTTAGCCAAAAATATCCCTAATGGCTACACCATACATCTTAGCTTAGAGTTCTCATATCTGCCTCATGCCCGGTAAAACACACAGGAGTGACGGGTGACTAGGACTGGTCACATTTTACTCCAGAAAGTAGGATTTGTAGGTTTATTTCAAGAATTCACATTTACAAATAATCAGATCTGTCCGAGGGGAGGGCTTCGAGCTCTCTCTCTGTCTCTCTCTCTCTCTCTCTCTCTCTCTCTCTCTCTCTCTCTCTCTCTCTCTCTATATATATATATATATATATATATATATATATATATATATATATATATATATATATATATGCCTCCTTTCGTACTTATCGGACAGGCCATTTGAACGTATTCCTCCTGGACATTGTTAATAAAACATAATTTTTTAAAAGCTATTTCTGTAGGCTCATGCCTAGTCTTGGCTACAAAAAAACATTATTGAACATTTTCACCACTGTAGCCCTGAAGTTTTTGACTTGGGGTACTTGGGGTCTGAAATATCATGGGGCTGTTGAATGCTTGAATCTAATTATTTTCAGGGAAACAAACGGCTAAAGTAGCTTCAGGCAGGTCTTGGCCACATTACAGTTCCTTATCACTTTGCCAAATTATTTCAGTAAATTCAACAGTCTACAATAACCTTCAACAGCAAAACACACAATGACACTCACCAAGCAAGTAAATATAGTAAACAATAGGATTGTTATTTATATGTTTTTGCCACAAAATTGTAGCCTGACAACAAGCCAGACCCACATCAAGATGTTTGGTCTGGAAACTCACCATAGACAGGGCTCAATCCGAGGGGCGGGATAAACGGTTGTCTTTCAAACTCCCTCTGCACGCGATAGGATAGCGCTACAACCAACCACAGCAACGAAGGTGAAACAGAGCTTGTTGATAGAGTAAACATTCGCTGTATCTGGTTGGCAAAAGTCCGAACACATCTTCCCGTCTTCCCGTGAAGAATGTCTTCAGTGCCATTTTTTGTTTTTTTTCTCAGAGAAAAGCGTAACTCCAAGTCTTCCAGAGTCACGGTCAAAGCTGATTCGAAGAGACTACCATTTGCCAGCTTCTGTGTTGTTCACTAGTCTAGAAGCACGCAAGCGCAACTCGACTGTCATTATGTTAAGCCCCGCCTACAGACTCTATACATGATGTAGCCGAACACTATTAAGAGGTGCACAGACTCAGTGCACAGGTAAATCATTCTCTCTCTCTCTCTCTCTCTCTCTCTCTCTCTCTCTCTCTCTCTCTCTCTCTCTCTCTCTCTCTCTCTCTCTCTCTCTCTCTCTCTCTCTCTCTCATAACTGCATTATAGAAGACGTTTTTGTAAAAATAGGCTAACGATTGCATCATAACCACGCGACTCTCTGTCGCGCCGTAGATAAATTACTGTATAGACCCATATAGACAGGAAGAGAAGCTCGCAGGCATGTACTGGTGCTAAATCTTAAAATAAATAAATATAACGCAAAATGACAAAATAATTATTCAGAACACTTAACAAAAGTTGATTCTGCTCACGCTCTCAATCTCTGCAAGATTCGGTGATTCAGATTTCACTTTGCAAAACTAGAAGACTTACAACTGTCAGACAGGTTGCTCACGTCACAATATACGTCGTCAAGCTCAGTCTGAGCCTGCGCAGCACGCTTAGCCATCAAGAAGTGAGTACTTCTAATTGACTTCACTTTTCCCCGTTGAAGTCTATGGGGTGGCTGTGTCCATTTCTTTTACTGTCTATGTTTTTATGACGCTTGGCAAACAAACGATAGGTGCATTCCCGCCACCTACTGCACTGGAGTGTGGGCCTTTGATGGATATGGAAGAACTAAATAATTACATAAATAAAAATAAATAACAAAAAAACACAACTACATTACCTTTTAAATCCTATTCTTATTGCCGTCTATAGGGATTGATGTAGGCACTTCGGAAGGAGATTGGAGCTTTCACTTTAATCTCTAAATTTCCATAACTGTTTATTTCACAAAAAGTTGTTAATTAGGCAGGAGTGTGGACGGGACCTTGATATCACAGCTCACCCTTATTGCCCACAATAAGCTTTTAGACTGACCAATAGTGTGGAATATTAATTATAATGTTGTGCCATTATTAGCAAAATAAATGATGTACAAAAATGTATTTAGGTAACATGCAAAAAAAAGAGAGAAATTTATGAAAAATCATATCCTGAGAAAACACGTATTTGCACATTTTCCTGACTGTTATTAACCCATGATTTTAGTTTAAGAGCGATTTTGTTGAAACTAACAAAACCACTGCTATACTTTTGTGTAATTATAATTTTGTAAAATAGTCCTTTTGACAATATTACCCAACAATCTTCTCAACAAAATGAAAACCCTGATTGAGAGAATTCAACTCCATGGTGCTTTAGTTTTAATCTGTCTATCAACGTGTCTAAGTGTACCCAGAGTTGAGAAAGCTAATTTTAAGAGTGCAAAAATGTTCTATATCTTTCAAGGAATGATTGAACAACTTTATTTCTTGAAGATGGACACTCTTGAGAGACAAGTCCGTCCACTTTTACAAATAAACCATACAGTGATATTGTCTTGCTGTCAAAATCAATAATAAATTGTATATATGCAAATGTAACAGAGGCCAGCTAGTAGTAGTTGCTGTCAGGGCCGTACCCAGGATTTTCTAAATACCGAGGTCCAAATATGAATTTTGGAGGGTTTGAAAAAAAAAAACATTTCCCTCCTTTACATATGCATTTTAAGACATAAGAAAATCAAAGAATCAGCTAACTGTAGCTTTAAAACCATGTCAGTGTGCAGTATAAATCATTTTAAGAAGACAACAGATTTTTATGAATGAGAATCTGGTTAAATGTTGCAAAAAAAAATTAGACTCCAAATTAGAAAATCAGAAAATCTGTTTTGTTGTTAAATTGAGCCAAAGACGACATATGTGTGACTCCGTCTTTGAAAACCTAGCTAAAGTAAATTTTTGTGATTTACATTATGTAAAGAACATTATTTGAACATATAACCTTGATATATTTAATGATAAATGAGTAAGATCATGTCAAAGATAGAAATCAATGTGAAAATATAACCAATGAGTGAAGTCAAAATTTGATGCTCCTAATCTCAATATTAGATTATGAGACTTTAGCCTGTATTTCACAGACAAGAATCACATTATGTGTAGCAATTAGGAATATATTGTAGGCTAATGCTTTTTCTATTCTGATCACAGTGGGCTACCTGCTCTTTCTGTCTCATCGCCATCATCTTCTCTCTTTCTTTTCCCCCCAGTCTCCTTCTCTTGCCCTGTTTCTTTTCTCTTTTCAAAGCTGAGCTTTGTTTGAAGCAGTCTTTTCATTTTCGTCTGTATCGGTAAAAACAAAGTTGTAAATGTAAATTTACTGAAGGCTTCCAAGAAAACCAGGTAAAGAAAACGTTATTAGTTAGCATCCCTGATTATTAAGCGCTCTTGCGGTGTTGTGATGTCAAACGTCAGTCGTTGTTCGAAGCACGGTTTGTGGTTGTGGCATTTGTCTCGCCTCTCCTCCACTGTGATTGGACATTGATGTTCACCCAAAGTTGAACTGTGTGCGCTCAACGGGTAAAAATGGACAAAACCTGCCAGCTGTTGGCACTATTGAAAAGTGCGGCGCATCCATTGGAAACAATTGAAAACATACGCTGGGCGAGGCGAGAACACCTATTTGTACACGCCGCCTTAATAGGCTATTATTTTGCAACTTCTATTATGTACACCTCGGAGAATTACCAAGGTCCGGACCTCGGGGACCTCAATGGTGGGTACGGCTCTGGTTGCTGTGTGAGTAAACCTCACTCCTCTGACCTCAAGAGACCCTCTAGCGACTGACGCTAGAGGCTGCAGCCTTTAGCCTCCTTGTTAGAGCATCCGACTCTCATGCTGGCGGACCTGGGTTCGAGTCCCGGTCCGAACAGAAGGGGTTACACAAACATTGCTGGAAGATGACCTCATTCATTATTCAATTCTCTACTGTGTTCTTCAGTACACACACACACACACACACACACACACATCCCTGTATATACTGTACATATGCTGCACTCTTGAATACAAATACTGGACAGTCTGCTTAACTCGCACATTCATTTGCATCATGTAGACAGAATATAAAATGACTGGTGCTTCACATGTGACCTGAAATCTGAAAATAGAGCAGAAGGGGCAGGGCTTTCACCTTTAACGAGAGAAGAATAAAGGGGTAAAAGAGGAAAATAATCCATGTTGTACAGCTTTTGACCTTCCTGTCTCTAAGCCACATGCATACCAATTGGCCCCCATTGCTCCAGGTGCGGACAGAATGTGCTGGCTCTTTTTCCTTACTCGCCAAATATGCTTGTTGAGTTTGGAGAGTGTGGTAGGGGAGTAGAGAGCAGCTCATCTGTGCAGAAAGTGGTGTGACTCAGTGACATAATGCACCATAGCTGCACCTCTCAGGGTTCCGCTGAGCTAAATAAATAAAGGCTAAAGCTCAAACATTATACGTGCTTCAAAGATTCCCTCTGGATGATTTGTAATATATGAACCAGTTTCTGTGTTACATCAAATGAAAACAATTACTTCTGATAAATATATTATATACATATATTTATTTTTTATAATATTTCTATATAAAGCATGTGTCTGTATATTATTTGTATTTATATTCAAAGTTTATTAAAGGCAGATTATGTAGGCTATATACAACGATCAGGTAGCCTATAACATTATGACCATTGACAGCCAGGTGTAGTGAATAACACTGATTATCTCTTCATCCTGTTAGTGGGTGGGATATATTAGGTACATTTAGATATTAGATACATTTTGTGCTCAAAGTTGATGTAGAAGCAGGAAAAATGGGCAAGTGTAAGGATTTAAACAAGTCTGACAAGTGCCAAATTGTGAGACAACCGGGTCACAGCATCTCCAAAACTGCAGCTCTTGTGGGGTGTTCCCAGTCTGCAGTGGTCAGTATCTATCAAAAGTGGTCCAAGGAAGGAACAGTGGTGAACTGGTGACAGGGTCATGGGCGGCCAAAGCACGTGGGGAGCGAAGGCTGGCCGTGTCGCCCGATCAGACAGACGAGGTACTGTAGGTCAAATTGCTCAAGAAGTTAGTGTTGGTTCTGATAGAAAGGTGTCAGAATACACAGAAATGGTTTGAGGGGCACAACAATGAGTTTGAGGTGTTGACTTGGCCTACAAATTCCCCAGATCTCAATCCAATTGAGCATGTGGGATGTGCTGAAAAATTGAGGCCCCTTGCAATTTACAGAACTTAAAGGATTTGCTGCTAACGTCTTGGTGCCAGATACCACAGCACACCTTAAGGGGTGGAGTCTATACCTTGACGGGTCAGGGCTGCTTTGGCAGCAAAAGGGGGACCAACCCAATATTAGGTCATAATGTTATGACTGATAAGTGTGTGTGTGTGTGTGTGTGTGTGTGTGTGTGTGTGTGTGTGTGTGTGTGTGTGTGTGTGTGTGTGTGTGTGTGTGTGTGTGTGTGTGTGTGTGTGTGTGTGTGTGTGTGTGTGTGTGTGTGTGTGCATTTACAATATTTGTTTTATGATTTCGAATGTTATCTGAAAAAAGACAATTTTGTTAGTAGCCTCATGCCAAACTGCAGTGCACAACTGTAATACTGACTGATAGATGAGGGGGGCTTTGATGATGTGTGCTGATTTTTTGCCATTGCAGACCCTGCGCTTTATTTATTCCCCTTTTGTGTGATCCCTGATGGAGCTGGAGAAAAAGCCTGCGCATGTCATGGATGACTGGACATCTCGCTAAGAAGTTAACAACACTGTCCCATATTCCAATCTCTTCATCTATTAACCATCTCTGACATGCTATATTCGGCATTAAAAACAGCTGATTATACAGGTTTAGGACCAATATAATAGGTGTTGGTTTGTACTCGAGAAGAAAATGATAGAGCTTGCGATTCTTCTTAATCGAGAACTGCTGTAATGTCTATTTTGATTAGCCTTTCATAGTGAAGTTGAGATCACAGCGCCACCATGTGGTTTGGTTTCAGAAGGATATAAAAAAGGAATGAAATGCTGTTAAATTAAGTGCTAATAGTGGCAAGGAAGGTAAGATGCCCTATTTACTAAAAGGTAAAAACAAATAAAACGACAACGAAGGCACAAATATTCAGATTTTAGTAAAAAGATTTTATTACCCTAAAGATTAACTTTACATGCATAGTGAGACATGAAGTATCTATTTTACTACATACATCAAAATGAATGAATAAATAAATTAAAATGTAAAAACAAATCTATATAAAAAAAGATTGAAACATTATTTTATGCCATTTCAGCCATTTTTTTAGTTTTTAAATGTAACATTTTCACACATTAACAGTGTTCATTTAATTTACATTCTGAAATCAAATCTGTCCAGTGAATATGGCATTTAATAATATTTTATAGGTAATAAATACTGCAAAGAGTAAACAAATGATTTGTTATTCTCATTTGCAAAAGGAAATGCTAGAGACTGGATGTTAAAACACTCACTCTTTTTGGCATCAGGATCAGCACTGACAACATACTAACCTAAAGGCAGTAATATGCAGTGACAGATGTATTGCCAAGTGTGTATTTCTGTATCGAGTTTGTTCTGGATTTAGATGAGGATAAAAATACACTTAGAAAGCATTCAAAGAACTGGACTCACCAGTAAGGAGCAGTAGGACTCTAAGATGCCACTGCCATTTAAGGATTTTGTAGCAGGGCATTACAAGTTTGCTAAATTTCACTACCATTATTTGCAGTTGCATTTGCCATAATGTTAATAAATGTGTCTAGACATAGTGTTTACTGATAGAACAACTAAAGCGTTTTTTTTATTATTATTATTTTTTTTAAAAGAAATATGTTCCTGTCTTGAAATATATTACTTTAAGCCAGTTTTAACTCATTACAGATGTCCAAATCTCTGAAAACAGCTGCAAAACCCTCCATGCATGGAAAACAGCAACATGGCCTGCTGTCTCTTTTAACAATTGTACGCAACTTTCATGCATTATTAAAAATAACAGTATTAATAATACATATTATTTGGTGAACATCATGTGCCATGTTTAGCCAGTATATACAAAAACAAAATGCTTCTTGGCAAAGTAATATCGCCTTTGTAATTCAAAATCTCAGTGCAAAAGAATAACATAAAAATATTTGTGCAGCTTAATTTGAGCACAAAATATATTCACTTGTAAGAATTATGACATTCACAGTAAAAGAAAGGAAAAAGATCATACAAACCAGCAGTTCTCTATGATTTATCGATAACAAAAAAAAAAAAATGTTGACAGAGTGAAAAACGTGTATTGCAAACTATATGCAAATAATAGCCATTAAGACATCAACAATGCATACAAATCAGCCAAGAAACTGCGTAAACGTCAGTCTTGAATATGCCATTAGCAAATACGCGTCAGTGTTTTAGTTTTGGCATTTGTCCCAAATAGTCTGCTATAAAAAATACTGTAGTGTAGTTCGTAATGCCCCAACTTTAACTAGGTCAAAGAGGCTTAGATTGAATAAAAGCATTTCATTAACAAAAAATAAATAAATTATTCAATACACAGCAGGATAAATAAATAATCATGCAAAAAATCATTAATAGGCTAATCAGAGCTTATTATCCCTCAGATAATATTCCTTTACAACTCACGCAGAAAAATCACCAGGAGGAAATAAGTATACCGATTCCCGTTTGGCAGCTAATATCAAAGACATACGACTGCTGAATTTGCAAGAACATACAGCATATGCCCCAAAAACAATGTATAACTTGTGCTCATTTGAATTCAGATTGTGATTATGAACATTAGATACACATTAAATCTTTGGTCCAGTTACTTATTACTGTAGCTGTCAAACATGCTTATACGATTCAGTTCTTTTTTATAAAATAAAAGTTCAGTTTTCGTAAATTGCTTATGGTTCGTTACTTGTGTCAACAGTGATTTATAATTCATGCTTTTTATGCCAAACATCAATGTTATAATACTTACATTCAGGTCAATTTTAATTTCATGTACGGACATCATAAAATCATACTGCAATTTACAGCTAGGCCGATTTTTGTTGTGGATTTGAGTGAACCTAAAGCTCCTCGGAAAATGAAGGCCACGTATTCCTGACACAGAGATCATCAAGGTGTAGACATGAAATCTGCATATATCTGTGCAGTCCAAACTCACTCAGATCCTGCATACCACAAGGAATGATGCATACTTGGGTGACATGAACAAAGTCAGTCATTCTCGAGTGACATGAGTTGAACTGAAATGCATGCTGACATGTAAGAGCATAAACCCTTAGGTAAACTGTGACACAAAAAGGGACGCACGCACACTTAAAACACTACAAACCCCTCGACACACACCAACAGCGGGAGCTTTAGAAGTACAAGTAGTAGGTCCAATACAGGAGGTTGATGAAGATGAAGGAGAGGGGGAAGGTCAGCCGTGAGTAGTTGTCGATGTAGTGCGGGTTCTCCACTTTGCAGCAGTACAGACAGCGCACGATGCGGCGTGTCATCGACATGCACTTGGTACAGCGGTTCTGTGGCTCTGAGGAGTTGATCTCCTCCTTACTTTCACTGGGGGTGGGGATGCTGGCGCTGCCCATCCGGGACAGCATCTCCTCTCGCTTACGGGCCCGCAAAGCGTGGCTGCCAATGGAATTGACGATGCCGTTCATCTCGTCCTCGCGCTCCTGCATTTCCTGGCCATACTAATGCAACAGTGAGACATAAATGTGTTCGATTTATTGTCATGACTATGGCATGGTGAAGATCACGGTATCGTTACTTGGCCACATTTATTCAGATAAAGGTTCTCACCATATATGCATTGGCAGCATTCGGCTGGTGTAACGTGCAGAAATGGGCAACTGCATATTCAATCAGTGCGCCAAAGATGAAGCTGAAGCAGATGCCCAGATACACATCGATGGCTTTAATGAAGCAGTTGGCATTGGGTAGAGAGGTGCGGGCCCCCATCATCAAGGTAGTCATAGTCAAGACTGTGGTCACTCCTATGAGTTATAAGCATAAAGTATACTGAGTTACTTGAACATTAAAGGGTTAGTTCACCCAAAAATGAAATTGATGATCACCCTAATGTCGTTCCACACCCGTAAGACCTTCGTTCATCATCGGAACACAGTTTAAGATATTTTATATTTTAGTCCCAGAGCATAATGCAGTCAATGCCCACTTTACTGTCTATGTCCAGAAAGCTAATAAAAACATCATCAAAGTAGTCCATATGTGACATCAGTTGGTTGATTAGAGTCTCTTGAAGCATCAAAAATACATTTTGGTCCAAAAATATCAAAAACTACGATTTTATTCAGCATTGTCTTCTCCTCCATGTGCCTCCAAAAAGAATCAAACGGTTATTTCAGCAGTTCGGATTGCGTCAAACTGCCAAACTGCTGAAATCACGTGACATTGGCGACCCAAATCATTGATCGATTCACTGATTCAATAACCGTTTGATTCTTTTTGGAGGCAAGAGAGACTCTAATCAACTAACTGATGTCACATATGGACTACTTTGATGATGTTTTTATAAGCTTTCTGGACATGGACAGTAAAGTGGGCATTGACTGCATTATGCTCTGGGAATAAAATATAAAATATCTTAAACTGTGTTCCGATGATGAACGAAGGTCTTACGGGTGTGGAACGACATTGGGGTGAGTCATTAATGACATCAATTTCATTTTTGGGTGAACTAACCCTTTAAGGAATCCAACCCGATCTCACGGTTATTCATACATATTTTACGAGGTGGCTAATTCGTACGAATTTGTATGACCTAAATCGCACGTATTTGACGAATTGACCTACCTCAAACCCTGCCCCTAAACCTAACCGTCACTGGGGTTTAGACAAAACATACAAATCCATACGAGTGAGGAAGTAACAAATACGTCCGAATTAGCCACCTCGTGAAATACATATGAACTGGTCGTGAGATAACATAGACAAAGTAATTTGGTAATGCAATTCTAAAAAAATGAAAATTAACTTTCAACATTGTAAAAAGAAGCTTAAACAAAGTTTTTTTTTTAGTAGAAGCAGTCAGTTTATCCTTTTGTGTGTGAGAACACTAAAAATGTACATAAAAATGTTTTGTTGGCCTTGCTTAGATATTGAATTATTTGTTCAAACTTTGTAAATTAAAGCAGCACTATAACTTTTCAACCTTCATAATATATCTAAGATTATACTCTTATACTCTTGCGATGATACATCGTCTTACAATAGGTTGGATGACACGTCTGCCATAGCCTGACAGGGTCTGTATCGTTTTTAATCGTACTTTTAAACTTCGGGTTTCGGGTAGAAACCCGAGAAAAAAAAGAACTACAGAATTCGACTGCTTTATGGCATATACGTCACTTCCACCAACACCCACACTTCCTTACATTCGGACGTGTGAGCCCGACTATCGTTTGTTTGTCGGATGTTATAGTCATGTCCGAAGCAACACAGAAAAATAAGAAAGCAAAGGTTTTGTTGGAGGAAAGCAATAAGAGGAAACGAAAAAGTGATGGGATTTAAGGCAGGACGAGGATCAACATTGGGCCGTTGGCGTGAGCTGAAGGAGGTGTGCCCGACCGATGCTGACTTGGCTGTCATGCTTGCTATGGTTATTACCTACGACTCAAACATTGAACCCGCCCTCATCCGTGACCATTAAATAGAAATACGGAGTCCGCGGGTTACGAGAAGACCTGCTCATCGCTAGTTCAGGGCTATGATGGTTGTCATGTCCACAAATGCACGCGCACATCTCCCCTGATGTAGGATGACAGAGTTTACGACAGTAGTAGAGGACAATATTTTTTCCCAACTGTAGGGGGAACCTGAGGACAAAAGTTAGCTAGTGCTGCTTTAAGACATCAGAACAAAAGTTTACATTACACAGTATTGTAAGTTGCATTGCAGCTTGACATTTTTTTAATAAATGATAATTTCTTTACATTTTACTGCCTGAAGCACGTATTTACACATGCCAAATGGCCATTGGCTGAACGTGATGATGAAGCAATGTAACACAAACATTACTGAAACCATAAACAGACACCATGCCAATTGTCTGAAGAAGACGTGCAGGCGTGGCAGCCCGACACTGTGTCTCGTTCCCTTCTCAGCGAACCAGGTTACATACATAACCTGAGACGTTTCCTTTCAAGTGAAGCTCAATGGAAATGAAAGAGGAGAATATAAATGCGGTCATGGCTAGGGAAAAGAGGCCAACTTGGAATGCCAATCTTGGAAATGGAGCTTTAGGTAAGTAGTTTTAAGTTTTAGCACCATGTCGCATTGATCAAAATTGATTTTTTGCCAATTTCATGTTGCATTTTTATTGGCTGGTCAGTAGATGTAGGTCGTAGCAGCAAACACACTGTGAGATTATTATGCAAATTTTCTGACACTGTTAGAAAATTATTGACCACTATCTTTGATTGCAAGAAGCTGACGTCTTTGAACCTTTCTCATTGTATGACATGGGACCACTGTTTAGGAGCCACGACCAAAGAAATCGCCACGATTGGGACATCCCAAAAACGGGACAATGTGTACCAGGCATTAGGCATGTTAGTATTTTCACAAAAAATGGTCTGCTATTCATATCTTTTGCTAGTGTGTCAGAAATATCAGTTTATATTTTCAAACATTCCTTTTGAAATGTATTGTAGTAATCCAGTGAGATTGTTGTATGCTCAAGGAGTCTGACAACAGCTGGAGTCTGATCTTACCATCATTGAGTTCATCTGGGATTCCATGAAGAAACAGAAAAAAACAGAGACAGACTGTTTTTTTCAGAAAAACTTCACACTCTGACTTTTTTTTAATCCAGAAGAACTGTTGCAACATCTCCAAGACGCTTGAAGAAACCTGTAAAGCTACAGTACCGTAAAAAATGCTGTAAAGTGAGGAGGCTTTTAAAAAAATAATGTCAAATATATTTTATTTATCAATATTTGGTGTGACCACCCTTTGTGTTTACAACAGCATTTTTTCCTAGGTACAATTGCACATTTTTAAGTAGCTTTTGAGTAAGGATGTGACAGTGAGGAAATTTTCCCACTGGTTAATCGACATGTGACAACAACGGTAATACTGGTATCACCGCCGGGGGCTTTTAAACCACAAATTCTAAACCGGAAGTAAAAAGCGCAACGGAGCGGAAACAAAGCGATGTGTTTTTAATGAATTCCCTAAGTTTCCATAGGAATTAACTGAAAATGTGCCAGTAGACATGCACCTTGAATGAAAGTGTGGTCATGAATGAATGACAGTGCAGATGTGCCCATTTTGCTTTTGTTTAGAATTAGCGCTAGTTCCGGGGCAAATAAGTCTGTCCAACTCCTCAGAATCGCTGCAGACAGTTCCTTATTCTGAGAACTTCTCCGTCTCCCACTTCTCATCTGACAACTCTACCTGCGAACCCCATGACCGAAGTCGTCAAGCCGCTTTCCCGCGGCGCGGGAACCAAACCATAGGTCGCAAGAGCTTGACTCTCATCAAAATGAGCCAAGTGCATTGGAGCTTGCAGTTGTTAAACTGATCACAATGAATGCAGTCAGGAGGACTGATCTGGCATGCTCCTCGCCCAAACAAATCACACACATTTAGTGTGAATCATCCGCCGTTATAAAGCGTGGGCACAGCGTCACACATCTCCTGAAACTTTTGCCTGACATGTTTTTACTAACCCTTTTCTTAGACACACAATGTTACACACACAGACATTTTGCAAGTAAACACGCACTCACACATTTGCCTTCTGAAGACAAAGAAGCTGGCGACACACTAGCATGCCATATATTTAGGGTTACAGTGATGTAATACATCATCACGTTCAGCCAATCGCTGATTGGCGTTTATAATCATGTGCTTTAGACACCGACTCATATGAAGTATTCCAGAAACAAGCTATTATTAGACAAGAGTGTTGCATAAGTTGTTATTTCTGTGAAAAAGCTAATCCAGATCCACTGCATTAGCTATGTCATTAGAGGAATAGATTATGTGATCTGAAAGTACTAATAAAAGAACTGTCCTTTTGCTAAGTAGTCACATCAGCTAAGAGAAAAAGGGTGTTCACATGACAAATGAAACAAGTACAGAAAAACAATATCAAATTATCAACAACACAAACTAAAGATAATACTTTACCACTTTTGATGGTCGATTACAACTTTACATGTTCCTGTCAGTCCCAATCAGAGGGTGTTCTTAAATTCATTTAATATAATTAGATTTGAATGAATTCAGTTTTAAAAGGGTTAGCTCACCATAAATGTAAATTCTGTTATTAAGGGGTTAGTTCACCCAAAAAAATGCTATTATTAATTACTTACCCTAATATCATTCGGCACCCGTAAGACCTCCGTTCATCTTCGGAACACAAATGAAGATATTTTTGTTGAAATCCGATGTCCGGAAAGGCTTTCATTGACACCAATGTCATTTCCTCTCTTAAAGCTACACTGTGTAACTTTTTTAGTTTATTCTTAGCTAAAAACACTTATTTCTTTCAAAAATATATGTGCTCATTAATGTATATTTACTTCTTTCAAGTAATAAAGTATTCTTGTAAGTTTATAATATGCCATTAAAAATACATACGGGTGAGGGGTTCGAATGCTGGTCGTCATGTTGGCCCTCCATCTTGAAAGTACATTAGCCAAAGAGGGACATACCCATAAATTCAAGCTTCGCCTTTCGCGTTTTATGTAAATGTAAAGAGGGGGATTACCATGTTAATCTTGGACTACATCGGCCACCATAGGAGTTATAACGAAATCAGAATCGAGAAGAACAGAAACTATTATTCACTGGAAGGTCATATACCTTTTCACCGCTAGATGGGGGAAAATATCACACAGTGTAGCTTTAAGACCCATAAAAGGCACTAAAGATGTTGTTACAAAGTCCATCTCTTATCAAGCGACCTTAACCTAAAAAAAAAAAAAACCTAAATAACGACTTATATAGTGATGGGCCGATTTCAAAACAAAGATTTGAACGGTTATGAATCAGCGTATTGATTCATGATTCGGATCACATGCCAAACTAAGTGATTAATGACAGAATTTTCATTTTTGGGTGAACTAACCCTTTAATTACTCACCCTCATGTCTGTTCCAAACCCGTAAGACTTTAGTTTATCTTAGGAACACAAATGAAGATGTTTTTGATGAAATCTGAACAAGTTCCGCCAACCATTGATAGCTACGCAACTACAACAGTGACGCCTCCAAAAGTTAATTAAGAGATCATAAAACTAATCCATATAAATTGAGCCGTTTAGTCTGAATTTTTCTAAAGAGACTTGATCTCTTTATATGATGAACAGATTTAGTCTTTTGTTGACTGATGAACATTGATCAGCGAACATAAACAGAAGCTCAGCGGACATGTGAGAAGAAACCTAATTGGTTTTTGTGCGAGCTCAAACGTGATGTAACAATAATGGACCTCATTGGTTCTCGCACGTCAAGTGAACATGCCTGAGCTTCTGTTTATCATTACTGATGTGTGAGTTGATGAATTTTTATACGTGAATAAAAGCCTAAATTCAATCTGTTTGCATGATCCTTAAGAAATCATTCTGATATGCTTATTTGGTGCTCAAGAAACATTTTGCATTATTATCAATGTTAAAAACTGTTGCTTAATATTTTTGTGAAGTGATAATTTAGCTACAGGATGTGATTCAGAATTTTCTGTAACAATTTGTTTGTTTTGATCAATTTATTGCATCATTGCTGAATAAAATATATTTTTCAGAAACACAACATACTGATACCACACTTTTGAATGCTAGTGTAAAGCTAGGTCAAGATTGTGTTGATATATTTTGTTGATTATATGTTTTTTTGTTAATGATTGCTTTATGTTCCTACCTATGCAGATGCGAGCAGGTACCGAAGACTGACTGATCCAAAACGAGACCCAGGATAGGACCACCAGAGCGCTGGAAGGAACATACGTCTCCAGAATGAAATATAAAATGCTCCGCTTGAGTTTGAAGTGGAAGATCAACTTTGGGTAGTTACCTGTTACGTTATTAGTAAATAAAAGAGAAAGTAAAAACATTAATACAGAATGTAAAATCTATAAAATATCAGTGTGTGTGTGTGTGTGTGTGTGTGTATGTGTATGTGTTACCAGTCTCATAAACGGCTTCAGATTCAGAGGTGTAGTGATCCTCAAGGGTGTACTGAGCCAGCTGTAAATTATCAAGGCCGCTAACCGATTGGTTTCCCCTTGTCCAATAGAAAACAACATCTTTCACGTTATATCCCCCTGAGGAGAACATAATATAAATCGAAGAGCCAATTATCATTACACAAAATAAGTAATTCCAATGCTGAGAGCTACTATATTTCCATAAAATAACACTTAAAGAGCAGTAAGAAAGCATTCAATTACCGCTGATTTTATATGCAGTGCTTCTAGAGCACACAGACATTACCATAAATTCAATAATTTTCAACAGAGCTATTCAGTCATTTGTAGGCCAAACTGAAATGATAATTCACCATAAGTTCCCTAAGGAATTTCCAAACTGTTGTCTGACTCACCTAAAATAATAAATAATAAGCCTAATTAGGGATAGTATATATCCATATCCAAAAGCTGTAATTACTATATTCAGTTTGTGAAATCAGAAAAAAGTTATGTATAAATACACATTTTATCATAAGTTCTCAAAATTATTTTATTTTATTTATTTATTTTGTTACAAATACTGTTTAATATATATATATATATATATATATATATATATATATATATATATATATAAAATAATGTAATTTATGCCCCCCCCCCCCCCCACATTAAACAGCTCTATTCATGCAGTACAGTTTTCTGTTGCAATTCATAATCTAAACCTCAAGATGGCACTGTGTCATGCAAAGTTTAGTGTGCAAGACGCAAAAGAGTTCTCATAAAAAATATTTTTTCGCACATATTAAAATATTTTCATCCATCTAGAGCATAAAAACACTGTGCAATATGTTGCCCTGATTCCATCCAGTACTTACTCATTTCATAAATAAAAAAATCATACTACATCTGTGAAGGAGCTGTCACTATTGTTTGATAATTCAAAGTCACCATAAAATCTAAAATGACAGTTATTGTTTTTTATGGAATATTGTCTATTGTAAATTATTTATCTGAGCACATCTTTATTTTTTAAGTTGTGCTCTCTTCATTTTTAATCAAAATAACTTCCCCTCCCTCCTGCAGCAATATCTTGTCCCTTCTCTCTAATGATGTGTTTACTGGCCGGTGGGGGTGGGGGGACAAACTGTCACTCGCATGAGATCACAGCTATAGCAATCAATTCCAGATGGACAAAATCAAGTAACTCCCTACATTGCTTGTTCAAGAACACATTTTACAAAGATACATGTTACAATAGGAAGGAAAAATGAAACAACACTTTAAAGACTTTAACTTTTTGATGTGTCCTGATGAAAATATTAAAACAAGGAAGCTAGGGGAGTGAGGTTTACTCACACAGCTCTTACTGGGAGGTTTACTCACACAGCTCTTACTCTTACAAACTACCTTCCCTACATGAGCATATGGAGGATCCCATATGCAGATTAATTTTTTACAACTTAAAGGATATTTATGGCGTGTACACCTGGAGCATCTATCATTAGTGAAATGAATAATTCACAAGAGTTTCAATTATTTAAAAAGGTTTGAAACATGCATGTATCTTAAAGGCTTAGACACTCTTATGCCTACCACACAGCAAATGTGTACCAAATCAAAAGCACTCTGTAGTGCTGATTAAGGAAGAGACTAGAAGCATTGTACGGTCAGCTCATAACACCAATTCACTAACTGGGTCTCACTCACTAGCTACTGCGTACACATTTATTTGCAAGTGGACCCTGTGTGTGTCTGTCTGGGTAAATCCTACATTATGAGGACCAAATGGTGGTATCCATTAAATAACAGCTTATAAATCATATAGAATGATGTTTTCTGACAATTTAGAAAGTTTTCTGTGATGGGTTAGGTTAGGGTTAAGGTTAAGCGATAACATATACAGTTTGTACATTTAAAAATCATTATGTCTATGGAATGTCCTAATAAAACATGGAAACCCATGTGTGTGTGTGTGGGGGGGGGGGGGGTTTAATGTTACATATGTTATGATAACATTGTTTCTATTTCAAATAAATACTGTTTATTTGAGCTTTATATACATGCGTGTTTGTGGGGGGTCTATATGTTACAAATGTTATAATTGCATGTTTTTTATTTCAAATAAATACTGTTCATTTGAGCTTTATATTCATTAAAAAATCCAAAAAAATGGGTTACACTTTATTTTAAGGTGTCCAATTATATTATTATGTCCTGGGTAATATTTATTAATTGTGCGTACTTACTGTAGTTAGGATTAGGGTTTGATTTATGGTTAGTTGTTTGTAATTATACATAATTTACTGTTTTACTATAGTAAGTGCATGTAATAAGCGTAACAGGGCATTGTAAAATAAAGTGTTCCCAAAAAATGTATCTCAGTTTTCACAAAAATATTATGCAATACAACCATTTTCAACAACAATAATAAGAATTGTTTCTTGAGGACCAAATTAGTATATTAGAATGATTTCTGAAGGATCATGTGACAGTGAATCCTAGAGTAATGATCCTAACAATTTAGTTTTGCCATTACAGGTAATTGCCATTACAGGTAAAAAGTAATTACATTACTTTTACTTTGCCATTAAAAAAATATATGTTCAAATTTTGATTAAATAAATGCTGTCATGTTGAGCATAAGTGTGCATTCTTTTAAAAACATTTAAAAATCTTATAGACATAATAAACATTATTTACATATAAAATTTCTATAAATTATATTAATGTAAAAATATAAATGTAATCTCTTATTTCAGAATAACAAAAATAATGCGTTAAAACTTGAATTCATCTGGTATGGTTCTACATAAAAATGTGTTAATGTCAAGTCTAGGTATACAGTATTGTTCAAAATAATAGCAGTACAATGTGACTAACCAGAATAATCAAGGTTTTTCGTATATTTTTTTATTGCTACGTGGCAAACAAGTTACCAGTAGGTTCAGTAGATTCTCAGAAAACAAATGAGACCCAGCATTCATGATATGCACGCTCTTAAGGCTGTGCAATTGGGCAATTAGTTGAAAGGGGTGTGTTAAAAAAAATAGCACTGTGGCATTCAATCACTGAGGTCATCAATTTTGTGAAGAAACAGGTGTGAATCAGGTGGCCCCTATTTAAGGATGAAGCCAACACTTGTTGAACATGCATTTGAAAGCTGAGGAAAATGGGTTGTTCAAGACATTGTTCAGAAGAACAGCGTACTTTGATTAAAAAGTTGATTAGAGAGGGGAAAACCTATAAAGAGGTGCAAAAAATGATAGGCTGTTCAGCTAAAATGATCTCCAATGCCTTAAAATGGAGAGCAAAACCAGAGAGACGTGGAAGAAAACGGAAGACAACCATCAAAATGGATAGAAGAATAACCAGAATGGCAAAGGCTCAGCCAATGATCACCTCCAGGATGATCAAAGACAGTCTGGAGTTACCTGTAAGTACTGTGACAGTTAGAAGACGTCTGTGTGAAGCTAATCTATTTTCAAGAATCCCCCGCAAAGTCCCTCTGTTAAAAAAAAGGCATGTGCAGAAGAGGTTACAATTTGCCAAAGAACACATCAACTGGCCTAAAGAGAAATGGAGGAACATTTTGTGGACTGATGAGAGTAAAATTGTTCTTTTTGGGTCCAAGGGCCACAGGCAGTTTGTGAGACGACCCCCAAACTCTGAATTCAAGCCACAGTACACAGTGAAGACAGTGAAGCATGGAGGTGCAAGCATCATAATAATAATAATGCGTTCGATTTATATAGCGCTTTTCAAGGCACTCAAAGCGCTTTACATAGAAGGGGGGAATCTCCTCAACCACCACCAATGTGCAGCATCCACCTGGATGATGCGACGGCAGCCATATTGCGCCAGTACGCTCACCACACACCAGCTGATTGGCGGAGAGGAGACAGAGTGATGAAGCCAATCAGAATAGGGGGATGATTAGGAGGCCATGATGGACAGAGGCCAATGGGCAAATTTGGCCAGGATGCCGGGGTTACACCCCTACTCTTTTTCCGAAAGACATCCTGGGATTTTTAATGACCACAGAGTCAGGACCTCGGTTTAACGTCTCATCCGAAAGACGGTGCTCTTTGTCAGTATAGTGTCCCCATCGCTATACTGGGGTGTTAGGAACCACACAGACCACAGGGTGAGCGCCCCCTGCTGGCCTCACTAACACCTCTACCAGCAGCTACCTGGTTTTCCCAGTTGGTCTCCCATCCAGGTACTGACCAGGCTCAGCCCTGCTTAGCTTCAGTGGGAAACCAGTCTTGGGCTACAGGGTGATATGGCTGCGATCATGATATGGGCATGTTTCTCCTACTATGGTGTTGGGCCTATTTATCGCATACCAGGGATCATGGATCAGTTTGCATATGTTAAAATACTTGAAGAGGTCATGTTGCCCTATGCTGAAGAGGACATGCCCTTGAAATGGTTGTTTCAACAAGACAATGACCCAAAACACACTAGTAAACGGGCAAAGTCTTGGTTCCAAACCAACAAAATTAATGTTATGGAGTGGCCAGCCCAATCTCCAGACCTTAATCCAATTGAGAACTTGTGGGGTGATATCAAAAATGCTGTTTCTGAAGCAAAACCAAGAAATGTGAATGAATTGTGGAATGTTGTTAAAGAATCATGGAGTGGAATAACAGCTGAGAGGTGCCACAAGTTGGATGACTCCATGCCACACAGATGTCAAGCAGTTTTAAAAAACTGTGGTCATACAACTAAATATTAGTTTAGTGATTCACAGGATTGCTAAATCCCAGAAAAAAAAAATGTTTGTACAAAATAGTTTTGAGTTTGTACAGTCAAAGGTAGACACTGCTATTTTTTTGAACACACCCCTTTCAACTAATTGCCCAATTGCACAGCCTTAAGAGCGTGCATATCATGAATGCTGGGTCTTGTTTGTTTTCTGAGAATCTACTGAACCTACTGGTAACTTGTTTGCCACGTAGCAATAAAAAATATACTAAAAACCTTGATTATTCTGGTTAGTCACATTGTACTGCTATTATTTTGAACAATACTGTATATAAACCCTGTATATTGGGAAAACTTACACAATTACTAATGAACGAAACCCAATGAGTTGTAAATTATCTAAAATATGGGTATACAGTTTCAAGAGAAATAGGAAGTATTCGAGGCCTACAGCTTTCAAGTTGAAGCATGCACGTCTGCCTGTCCATTGGATATTTGGTTAGATCCATACTGCAGGCCACTGTGGTGGTAATTCTGGAGAAACAGAGAGGTAAAAAAGAGAGTGACATACATGAGAGAATGTTGTTGCTTATATAACACTGGAAATCAGCTCACTGTCTGTGAATGCTACTTTCAAGCTTAATTTTTGATGCCATCTGTACACAGGCTCTGCGTCCCCTGTCACCACCTCTATTCTTACCCTGTTTTCCACTATTGTGAACTCTTCCACAGGCCCATATTTATCCCAACCTTTTTCTAGGTGTCTTCTCATGCCCCATTCCCTCTATCAACCCTCCAGTTAGTCTTTCAACAGTAAGACCCCAGCAGCGCCTGACTAAAGAACAGATTCTGTGAATGACACCTCACTACCTCAGGGCATACAGCACAGTTCCGTTGGGGAAAATCCGGATCAGTCTGTTTTCGACAGTGATGTCATGCAGGAAGGATTTCTTGGAATCCACAATGAACGTATCAGGGACCCAAAGGAGTTCTACAAGTCTCCCATCCAGACTCAAGCTCTTATTGCCATCGAAACACAAGCGTTCATCTGTCCAGCGCTGGCGAAGAAAGATGGTGGCAGTGTAATCCTGGAGAGGTTGAACAGAGAGTCTTAATTCAGCTGTGTGCACCACAAGCTTAGATTTACATCATACACTCAGCTCTTATACAACTCTGTCCAAAGATCAAAGAGGCTCTCTGAAATATGGGCCAATGATGCGACTCTTTTTCTTCTAGATCTATTGAAATTTAAACAACCACATTGAAATGCAGTTCATTCTGACAATGACTTGAACATGCTTCTTCTATATAACCAATAAATCATTTTCAATAAATTCTGATAAATCAAAATTCATTTAGCTGTTGATTATATGCTCTCTCAAGTATATTGAAAGCATAAAGAAAATAAGTTATTGTTTTTTTACATGTCAAGTTTTGATATTTTATTTTAAAAATAGTGTCAAAAGGTCAAAAAATGACATGCATGAATGAATTTCTACGTATTTAGAAAATATAGTTTGATATTGGCATAATGGATGAGAAAAGATTTTCTCAATTCATGCTGATTTTATTGTTTTGTATTGTTGTTTTTTCTAAATTGTTTATATTAATTTTTAAAATATGAAAGCAGCATTACTAAAATTAATTTCTAAAAACTTGGCACTTGCATTATAAATTTTTTTTTTCATCACCTTAAATTAATTTATTTGTTATTGACCCCATATGCTTTTATATTATTTACAGATAAATGTTTATATTATTATTTTACAATATAATATTATAATTTGAGTTATGTCATGACTCTCAGGAGTTTTTGACATGCACTGCAAAATAAATTCAGGTCTCACAACGAAAATGTTCTAGTGACAGATCACATCTAAAAAAAAAAAAAAATTGGCCAAATTGAATGTCTGTGAATTAAACTGCATTTCACAGAAATACAATTTGGCCAACTGAAAATTTTAGATGTGATCAGTCACTAGAACATTTTCAATTGGAGACATACATTTTTTTAACAGTGTGGTAAAGGCTGATTTATACTACTGCACCGAACCTACGCTGCTGTATGTAGCATGCATATCCAATAGCGTACCCTGACGTGCACCTCTCCAAAAATATAACACTGCGTGAATTCTACATGGGCCGCAAGCGCTGTGATCGGTCTGCTAGAACCCCTTTCCCGGATCAAAAAATAAATAAATCTGCGATAACATGAATATCGGGTCTCTGCGGAACAAATTTGGGCATTTCTAGATTTGTGGGTGTTTTCAAACTGATCTCCTTCCACCCCTAAACCCTACCCACACTGTGACGTGGGCAAATCAGGCAATGCAGTAAAAACTGCCCCTCTGTTTATGGCCTTGCCCACTGATCTATTAACTCCTATTACTATCCTGCAGAGGCCTAGTTGGACAGCATTGCATTTCCTCATCCTTATTTCCTGATATTTAACAAAAAATGTGAATTGGGACGCAGGGCGTGTCTAATAATGGAGTGGAACGCAGCTATAGAGCAGGGGTGTCCAATCCTGCAACAAAAGTTGCTGTCCATTTACCGCCATCATTGTTGCGGCTTCTTAAAGGGTTACTTTAGCAATTTCAGCTCATTCATGACAGTAAATGTAATCTGACTCCTGCAGCGTTTGTGCTGTGACACTCCCTCAGCGGCGAAATTACATATTCCATGAAATCCCATATTCCATTCCATTACATATTACAAATTACATGTCAAGAACAGGCACATTCAGTTTTTAATTGTAGTGTCTGTTCTCTAACTGAACTGATTTTGTGAAAAAGAACACGTTGGGGAAAGGGATTCAGTCACAGTGATTCAGTAGCGGTCGCTTTGGGAGTGGCCTCTTAAAGAATTCTGGGAATTGTTGTCTTTCATCCAAATGAGACAAAAATACATTTTCTGTCTTATCTGAGTCTAGAAAGCACTAAATTAAAAAAAATAATTTCACATTTCTACTACATTAATGACCCAGTTTAAATACAGATTAATCTTCCCAGCGCTGAAGTACCCCTTTAAAGAGCATATTGCAGGTAAAATATTTTTTGAGATGAACATATAACCTTGTATGAAAATGCCATATGAAAAGGTAATGCAAGTATATTTTTAAGAAAATCTAGGTCCTACATAATTTTCTATACACTGACTCACTGGAACCTCTAACCTCCAATATGCTCTTTAACGAACACAACACGCTGCTTCTTCTTCCTTTTGATACTGTGGATTACATCATTAACATGCCAGTGAACACTACCTACTAGAGGTTTGCATGAGTAGTTGCACGTTGGCTCGGACAACGCCAGAAGTATAAATGAAAATGACACGTAACCTATGGCATAGAGGATACAGCGTAAGTCTGATGTAGAAATATAAATTAGCCTTAACGGATATGACAATGTTAATATGTTTGGTCTTTTGGTCAGAATATCTGCTATGCTGCTGCTGTTGAAGTATGGAATTATGGCAATTATATATTTTTCCCAAATCGTGCAGCATAGTGTTTATAGAGAATAATGTGATTTTAATCAGATTAAATTAAAGGGATACTTATTATACAAAAGTATCACACAATGATACAGTGAAACGCACACCATAAATGGAAAGCAAAATATATGGCGGCATACTATAAGGCAGGGGTTTTCAAACTGGGGTCCTCCAGAAGGTTCTAAGTGTCCCCAGATAATTTCAGAGAATAAAAAGACGAAGCAAAAATAGAGTCTAGTCTACCGAACATTCTAACCGTTTCATTTCTTAATGCTTCTCTCCTTTCTTGCCATACAGTTTTTTCTCACTATAGTCCCCTTTATCTCACTCACTCACTAGAAATGTAAGGTAGTGTTCTTAACGTACTACATAAGTTTACATACATTTATTGTGAAAGTTGCTTATTCAAATAATTTTTAATTGCAGATGTTCTTCAGGTTTATATATCCAACATTGAGCATAGCCAATTTAAGTTTGGAAACAATATGTAGTTATTTATAATGTCACAGTTACTATTTATCTAACAGTTTAAATGTTTTTTCATACATACAAATATATTTTTAGGATTTTAGGAAGGGGGTCCCTCATAAAAGGTTCATCATATTTGGGAGTCCTTGGCATCATAAAGTTTAAAAAACCCTGCTATAAGGTTTTGCAAGAAAGAAACCTTATTTTTCAGTCAAAACACTGAGCTCGGCAGTTAGTCTGCACACTCCTACTGTGACTGCATGAGGTGCTGCTGACGGCTCGTACTCAATGTTGTCATGACAGCCGGTACACAACATTCACTTCAGGAGGATTTATTATTAGTATTATTTCTTATATTATACCTTAAAGAAAAGACGAGAGTCACGTTTGTTTCAACAACAGCAGGGTAAGTAAAAGATGGCTTTATATTCATAATCTATATACATATATACATTCAATATATATATATATTCAATATAATATCAGCCTTCACCATTTAGAGTTTCATGACAGAACTTTGAATTCGTCTTAGTACCTTAGATATATATTTGGATGTTTGTGGTTTGTAAGAGTATCATACCATGTTGATTTCTGATATGGTGTCTATGCTGGCGATATCCAGACTCATGCCTACAGTAACAGGGCCATCTGAAGAAAAAAGAACAACACGCACTGCATTCACTACTGTGACACACTGCTAACAGAGGAAGACAGCAGAAAAGGGTTCTTAATTTACATGCGTTACAAGAGTGGACTGCATCAACTCAAGCCTGGAGCGTTGAATTTAAATTTGTTTTAATTGCAGTTGTTGATGATGATAGGACTATAAGAGAAGATAAAAATCCACTTATGCAAGATAATAGTTTGTGTAAATGTAAAAAGCTGTGTTCGCCGTACTGCCAAAGAATGGCCTAAGGTATTTGTTGTATCCCTTCATCAGTTTCTGAATGGTGGGAGGCAAAATCTCCTCCGTGCTGGCGACAGAGCCTTCCATGATCCTGTAAAAGCAGCAGAACACAAAACACACAAACACACACACATTAAGCACTGCGCTATGCCACAAATCAATGCAGGAAAACAGAAAACCAATGTTACTTCCACCGAGCCAAGGCATGTTTTGATCATGTGGACTTAATTGCCAATAACTTATGGCCTAGATTTGAAAAAAAAAATAGTATTTTTAGGTTTCATCTTTTCCCTCATTAAAACACTGCTGCTGACTGCGGCGTGTGCGATTTGAACGTCCTCAGTGATGGTAGAAGCGACTGTGTTCTTTCCCGCAGAGCGAAGTCTCTGCTTCTACAGTGTAAAGGACCCGTGAGCTTCAGATATTATTGAGCTTCAGGGTAACAACCCCAAAGAGCACAGCAGCACATGTAGGAAATACTTCAAGAGATGTCTGAAGGAAAAAACTTGCCTGGTTGACACTACACAATATACTCATAAATATTCTAGAATGGAGAGAAACAAGTGTGGGCCGAGCGCAGCATGAGGACAGGGGTACACAGGGATTTTTTACTGTTTCTCAATGTGGCAGATCTCTTCCATCCCTTCAGCTCTTTCAGACATTGCCCTATTCAGTATTCTTCTTCTTCTGCTATAAATAAATACAGTGAGATCTAAATGTCTGAGTCCGCATTGAAAATCTGGGATTCAATATCTACTTTAAACCTGGAAATAAACAGTATTTAAAGTTTTTAAAACAATCAGAACAGCAAAACATCAAAGTCAATTTGTGATATTGATCATGTGACTCTAGGCTGTTCAAATGTGTTTGCTTTCACTGAAGCCCTTTAGATAATTTTCAAATCATATCACATTATCATCAGTCGAGTGCAGTTGTCATTAAAGCAAGCGATAGACAGATCAAATACTAAGACATTCTGAAATTCATGTTAATTTTGCATTACCGTTTTTAGGGTCAGTATGTTTTTTTTTTCCTCTACACAGTACCAATGGATTAAATTGATCAAAAGTAACAGGAAATATGTTTAATTACATTTTAAAGCTGAAAATTAAATTTTAAAGTATATTAAAATTGAAAACATATTGATATTTTACAATTTCACAGTTTTATTGTATTTTTTATCAAATGCAGCATTAGTGGTCTTAAGAGTCACTTAGAGTTTTTGTTCAAAAAACATTAAATAATCTTACTGACCCTAAACTATTGAACAGTAGTATAATTTGTCGCAAAAGAGAAGAAAAAAAGATTATCAGGGAAATTTAGACTTTTGGACCCCAATTCAATGTATGAGTATATGACTCATAGCAGCGCTGATCTGAAACTTTCACATTCCCCATGTTGTCTAGTATGAGACATTTTTGCCCAGTTTTGAATGTCCCCCATTTGATGTACAGAATTATGCATGCTAAAGTGCACACACTTATATGAAGGAGAAAGACAGAGTACGGCTGGGAAACATCAAACGAGAGGAAGTGAAACAGATGGTGAGAGAGTGTGAGAGAGAGAGTTTAGAAGACAGACGGAGAGCTTCAGGTCACTGACATGATGTCTCTATTATTACTCTCATTAAACTGTTACTAAATTAAAAAAAAAAAAAACACTAATAATAAAAATAATTAATAATAATATATATATTTATTTATTTTCTCGTCCTTTATATTAGCCCCTATAAAAACATGGAAGACTCTTCAAAACATTCTCCACCTCTTTGATCACATTCTGCATCACTGCACACTTGGCAGAAAAAGGCTCTTGCTTTCTACATGATGTAAAGCTATTTTCACTGGTAAGTACAACAAGTGTTTCAGAAAATTTGTTTTTAAGTATGCTCCACTAAATAAAGTTTGTCTCTATGCTTCCCATTAAGTTGAAGTGTGCGATTTTGGATGTTAGAATATTTAACTTTACAGATATTTATCTATTTAACCAAGCAGAGACATGTAAAAAATAAGGCATTTGCGCATTTGTTAGCAAAACTATTTGAGCATTATGACAAAATTGGCTTAACCAATGACGTGACTGGAGATGGGGATATCAGACATCTGACCAATGGCAAACCGTCATTATTTTTTGGAATCATTAATTCAGCTTTAATCGACCATCCTAGTTAAAAAAAATCAGGATGACATCTTTACCTTTAGGGGCTCAATAATTTAGGGGAAAAATGTATTCTGTCCTGCCTGAAATATATATAAAACTACATTTAAGTGTAGCTACTACAATAGTAAACTGTAAGTGCACAACAAGTTCACAACTACGTTTCTCATTTGTACTGCATCTGAACTACAATTGTATACTAGTGGTGTACTATTTTAATACTTGTAGTACTTTATGAATGTACACTTTGAAGTGTAGGCTACTCTTAGTACACTACTAGTTTAGTAGTTTTATACTGCAAGGCCTTTACCTAATTTTTCTTTAAGTGAACATGAAGTCATACATAGTGTACTATGTAGGCTATACAGTTTTATGAAAAGGTCAAAATCGAGGGAGCAAGTGTCTACCCATATAAACTTCCCTTGTCCACTTCACGAAGTGGAACGCACTTCAAAATAACGGCGGGAATTCCCCCGAGGGGAAGTGCTTAGGGAAGTTCGCAAGTGCGTTGCTGTGTCCCAATTCGCCTACTTATAATACGTCATAAAAGTATGTACTCTTTTTGTAAAGAAAAAGTATATATTTTTGAGTGTGTAGCAGAAAAGTATGCAAGCTTCGGGACATACTACTTCACCATCTTTAACTGTCGCTTAGTTACGTGCATCCCGTCACCATTTAACTGCCCTGTAAGACATCGTCAGATTCGTCACAGTTCAAACCATTCAGTATCATCTCCCACCGTATCGGAGAGAAATGTAGCTGCACGTTGATCTGCCATTTTTGGGTCTTTAATGCAGAGACTCTCATGTGTTTGCAGTTTAAATATAATGATGCATTTAAAAGTTAATGGCCAAACGTGTCATTACAAAAGTTCACAATGCTGCTGCAGGTGAAATATAATGTGGACAACACTGAATAAATATATTTTTGTCAGGTTAAATATTGATAGTTGGTCACTCAAACCCCTTTATCTAAACTTCTCTACTTAACCGTCGGACTCGCACCTCCGTCATTTTTGTAGTTTTTTAAAAGCTTTTGTAGTTCTAATCGAATCCTCGTCCAACTCACAATGGGTTGTGGGCAATATCAGCCGTTAGAGTGCATAAACATCATGAGCTGGGTCTCATTTCATTAAATTTCGAAGGCTGCATCCTCCGGAGGACATGTCCTGTGTAGGATGCAGTATACGGATAGCCTAGAAATCTAGACGCACCCTAGCAGCAGCAAATTTAATCTGCCCGCAAGTGTCGTCTAGGAGCTCTCAATACCCTTCTGAGCTGTATTCCTCTCAATCTGGACGGGCCAATCACATCGTGTATAGAGTCGGTGGGTGGGGCCATAATGACGACGACCAAGTTGCGTTTGCGTGCTTCTAGTAAACACAGAAACTGGTGAATGGCGGCGGTCTTTCGAATCAGCTTTGACTGCGATTCTGGACTACTTGGAGTTAAGTTTTTCTCTGAGAAAAGAACAAAGAACGGCACTGAAGTCATTCTTAAAAAGGGAAGATGTGTTCGGAGTTTAGCCGACCGGATACGGTGAATGCTTAATCTATCAACAAGCTCTGTTTCACCTTCGTTGCTCTGGTTGGTGTAGCGCTATACTATCGCGTGCTATACTATACTATTTTTTTCACATAATATATAAAAATATGACGTTTGTTAACAGTGATGCAAAGAATTGTGGGTTATCTCCAGCCGTGAAGGATACACCTCATGCACACTCCGAATTCCTGTCAAAGAAGGACGCATTCGAAGGTCTCGTTTCAACAAGTTTCAAGTTTCAACATACTATGATTTAGGACATACTAATTCTATTTTTAAATACTATTTTGTATGGATAGTATGTGAATTGGGACGCAGGGGCGTGTCTAATAGTGGAGTGGAACGCAGCATAGAAGGCTATAGAGCAGGGGTGTCCACTCCTGCTCCTGGAGGGCCACTGTCCTGCAGAGTTTAGCTCCAACCCCAATTAAACACACCTGTACCAGCTAATCAAGGTCTTATATGCATACTAGAAACTTCCACACAGGTCTGTTGAGGCAAATTGGAGCTTAACTCTGCAGGACAGTGGCCCTCCAGGACTTTGGCGTTTGGACACCCCTGCTATAGGGGGTTATACCGACGTCACTTTCCTGCCGGAACACGCCCCCTCAGCCGGGGCTGGGTGGCAGCTGGCAGAAGAGCTGCTGCGTGACTAGATTTAATAGGGGAAAACGTAAATTTGTATCCCTGTCAGATCATCACAATTTATAGAGTGAATCCTGCATGTATATGGGCCAGTGTATTTAAGCATGCATGTATTGTCAAGAATGGAAAACAAAATTTGTATTCAAATTCTGAATATATTATAGACCTATTAATATGAACAAAAAAAAATTATACCGAATAGACAGTGCGCAAAGAGCGCTCCCTGCTGTCCCTCATTCAATAAATGCAATCTCACAAAGTTCTGCTATATTAATCAGTGAGGCTGGAATACAATGAATCTCTTATTTTCACAATGTCTGCACTTACCGAGGATTGACGCACGTGTTAACTGAACTCATTGTAGAAATCTACAAACATGTCTGTGATTGGCTACATTACTCACCGACGCGAAAACACGTTAAAAATTTAATCATTTGACGAGTGCAAATACAGATACACACTGGATCTTTTGCTAGCTCCTTTTTGCTAATATTATGCTATTATTACAAATTCTTACAGAGAATTACAGATCATAGATAAGAAGTTATGGGCAGCTTTTCCCCCTCAAAGCAGAAGTAGCATCAGGTGGCTGTGGTTTGAGTGAGAAAATTACATGCTATTATCAAGTCCGTCTCAAGTTCAAGTCCAGTTCGCGCGCCACATAGCATTCCGGGTAAGGCAGCGCTGCATTTAAACCGATTTGAATGTACAAATGAGGGGAAGCATCACAACATCATGCCTCAGTCGTGGCAAAAGTGGATCTCCACGGTCAGACTTTTTGCCACTCAGTAGGGCGTAATTGCAGTTGCTCCAGCTGACGGTGGCATCACGTGCATTTCCTCTATAGGCAAGTGAGTTTGATCAGGGTTGGAGCTAAACTCTGCAGAACAGAGGACCTCCAGGGGCTAGTTGCATAAACTTAGCCACTATGTTAAGACTGTGTCTTAAGCACTAATTTCTGACAATTAGTCAAATTGTCATCAGTCTTACTTTTCTAATTCAAATTGAACCGATCTACCATTTTATATAGTTGATTTTAAAAAGTTAGGACCAGTCTTAAAGAAAAAAATTAGATGACTTACTTTTAAGACTAGTCTAAGTGGTTTATGCAACTGGCCCTAGCACTAGAATTGGCCATCCCTGCTCTAGGAACTGAATGACATTTTCTTAAAAAGATCTCAGAGAGGTGGCCAAACTTGTGCATAAAACTGTATATTCTTTTTTTAAATTTAAGTATACTACTATGTTCACCAGTTTTGATTTACATTCTGTTTAATATTTGATGATCACGTTATTTTACTTTTACGTAAGCAATCTTTCACTTGTTTCTTCTTCTTCACCTGTGTTTTGATCTGTATTAGTCTAGAAAGATCTGTAAATAGTGCCCCCTACCGTTTAACAGTGAAAACATTACTAGATGGAAATTCAGTTTATGTCAGGGAAAGAGTAAAGTAGATTTTAAGTAAATTCCTATATAGGTTACCAGTGGACTAGCCTTAAAAATAAAAATTAGATACTCCAAATTAGGAACATTTCAGTTTTCTTTATAAAATCAATATTTTCAAACAATACAAGTCCCTCAGTATGTAAAACTATGTGAAAATGTATATTATAGGCTACTCAATCAAAAAATTAAACACAACTATACAAGCCAAGTATACTTAGAATACTTCATTATATTTTTAAGTATATCTTGATCAAAAGATTTAGTACATGTATAGTCCAAATATACTACGACCTTTCTGTCAGTAAGTCAGGTAAGTCAGTAAATAGGCCTACTTAAGTGCCATTTTAAGTATATTTCTGAAAAGTACATAAAAAGGAAAAAAAAAAGTTTAGGATATCATCAAAGCAATGCCATTTGTGTTGTTTTTTCTTATCTCACACACACAAAAACAGTGTATTTAAACTGAAACAAATGTTTTCTAAGTGGAATTGACAAAATAAAAAATGTAAACGTGTCAGACTTTATTTATGATTAGATATTTTTTGTGTTAAATGGCAACCCTCTGTTTGATGCCCCCCTTCAGGCAGAAGTCCAGTCATGTGTGAAGGGATGCTGGTTTATTGGTCTGGGAGTTTTTCTCTGCTAATTGTGGCAGTTGATAAGCATCCATCATAACCTTACAGGCATTTAACACCACATTGACACATTTTATTGTTACATGATTTGACTCTTTATGTCATTCTACGCTCAGGGCTAATAGATAAAATTGTGCATTAGGGAAAAATGACAGTCATTTACATCTACACTTTTCTCATTAATAAAATAATGCCAACACCAATTCATCAAAATTAAGCCTATATAATTACATTTATTCATTTAGCAGATGCTTTTATCCAAAGCGGCTTGCAATTAAAATATGAAATGACACGTTGTGAATGGGAAATGAGATATGAATATGAAACAGCATTTGCAAAAGATCTTACTTGCATAATGCTACAAATTTCTGTGAGAAAGGACAATTAACTGGAATGGGTAAACTCAGCCTAATCTGTCAGTGATTTAATTTCACCCTGCAACTCAGTATGGAAACCTGTACATTATTTTCTATTGCTTCTGTTACACATTAATGGGAACCAATCACAGACTGGTTGATTATGCCTCT